>NW_027466516.1:287500-397500 GCF_050575085.1 Anarhichas minor
TGTTTCACACCTTTCATCTAATGCTGCGTTCACACCAAACGCGAATTCATCGCGCCGCGTATTCGCGTCATTCGCGCCGCCGGTCTCGCCGGGGACTATTTGTGTTCATTCGCGCTGGATGCGCCGGAGAGGGGGCGTGGCTTATCGCCCTGAAAGCCGTTCAACTGTCCGCCATCAACCATGGAAAAAATAACCTCTATTTCTGCTTAGTACGTGTTGTGGAAGTCACAGATATCCCGGGAAACTAAACGCCGTCATGTCTGGTTCATAACATAGTATCGAGCTGTATTCACTGTGTCTAGTGAGCCACAGGTCGCTGTTTACTACAGCTGTATGAACACTAAATAAACTGATCTGGCTGTGATTTAACGGCAATAAACCGACAAAAAGGGACTCCGAAATAACTACGTAATGATGCCGATTCGTAGGCTACTTGTCTTCTCAATGGAGCTCTGATGGATCGGTGCTATGCTATGCTAACATTGTAGCAGCTCCACCAACACTCAGAATAACGTCATGTAGACGTAAATACGGCAGCGTCTATTCATTGTTTGTACCATATGGTTTACACACACACACATGTATACACATAGTTTGGTCCGGTCTCTATTGATATGAGGTATGGTAGAGCTCTGGGTGAACACAGACGGCTACAGGATTTATTTCCTGATGCAACAACGGCAGGAAGTCAGTGATGACGGGGGGAGCATCTCAACGCTGATAGGCTATCACGCCGGGGCGTAACGCGAGTATTTCGCCGAAGTTGAAAAATTTCAACTCACGCGTTTGGGGCGATTTGCCGTTGGACGCGAATTCGCGTCAATGGCGCCGCGCCAGTCTCATCGCGTCTGTGAATAGACTTTGTATGTAATCTACTCGCGCGAATAATTCGCGCTGCGTTTGGTGTGAACGCAGCATAAATGTGTGTGTTGTGTCTTCATGACAGTCGGAGCATGTGAATGCAGCTCTACTCTTCATCACTATAATGCTGTAACTCAGAGGTGATGAAGGTGACCCAGCTCTACTCTTCATCACTATGATGCTGTAACTCAGAGGTGATGAAGGTGACCCAGCTCTACTCTTCATCACTATGATGCTGTAACTCAGAGGTGATGAAGGTGACCCAGCTCTACTCTTCATCACTATGATGCTGTAACTCAGAGGTGATGAAGGTGACCCAGCTCTACTCTTCATCACTATGATGCTGTAACTCAGAGGTGATGAAGGTGACCCAGCTCTACTCTTCATCACTATGATGCTGTAACTCAGAGGTGATGAAGGTGACCCAGCTCTACTCTTCATCACTATGATGCTGTAACTCGGAGGTGATGAAGGTGACCCAGCTCTACTCTTCATCACTATGATGCTGTAACTCGGAGGTGATGAAGGTGACCCAGCTCTACTCTTCATCACTATGATGCTGTAACTCAGAGGTGATGAAGGTGACCCAGCTCTACTCTTCATCACTATAACGCTGTAACTCAGAGGTGATGAAGGTGACCCAGCTCTACTCTTCATCACTATAATGCTGTAACTCAGAGGTGATGAAGGTGACCCAGCTCTACTCTTCATCACTATAATGCTGTAACTCAGAGGTGATGAAGGTGACCCAGTGATGTCCAGTAGTCTCCAGTGAGAGCAGCAGCTGCTGCACGTTGTAACGCCGTCGCTTTAGTCGTCCTCTCCTTTAATACAACTCGCACCAGCACTACACCAAGCTTTACAAAAAAGCTCCAGTTTTGAAACTGGAATTTGGCAAAATGCATTTTGACAAGCCACAAAGCTTCTGGGAGAATGTCCTTTGGACAGATGAGACAAAACTGGAGCTTTTTGTCTCATCAGCTCTCTGTTCACAGACGTGAAGCATAGAAAGAAAGAACATTGTACCTACTGTGAAACATGGAGGAGGCTCGGTTGTGTTCTGGGGCTGCTTTGCTGCATCTGGCACAGGGTGTCTTGAATCAGTGCAGGGTACAAAGAAACCTCAAGACCATCAAGGCATTCTGGAGCCAAATGTGCTGCCCAGTGTCAGAGAGCTTGGTCTCAGTCGCAGGTCACGGGTCCTCCAACAGGATAATGACCCTAAACACAGCTAAAAACACCCAAGAATGGCTCAGAGCACAACATTGGCCTATTGTGAAGTGGCCTTCTATGAGCCCTGATCTAAATCCTACTGAACATCTGTGCAAGGAGCTGAAACATGCAGTCTGGAGAAGGAACCCTTCAATCCTGAGACAGCTGGAGCAGTTTGCTCACGAGGAGTGGGCCAATATACCTGTTGACAGGTGCAGAAGTCTCACTGAGGGTTACAGGAATTGCCTAAAAAGGTTGTGCAACTAAATATTAAGTTAAGGGGACCATCACTTTTGTCCAGACCATTTCCATTAGTTTGTTTTTTTAAATGATTGTTGAACCACAATTCAAAAGCAATGTCTGATTTTCATTAGTTCATTTTTATTTATTATTACTTTTGTCAGTTTCAAGTTATTTCAGTGGCCATTGTGGGTTTGTCTTTCTTTAACAGAAGGGTACCAACAGTTTAGTCCACGTGTGTATATATGTTATATATATATATTTATATGTGTGTATATACTGTATATACATATCTATAGACACGTATATGAAACGCATCAGTGGTCTCATGGTGTGTTTGTTTCGTCCACCAGACTGAGACGGTGGACAGCGGTCCGGTCCTGACTCAGGGAGACAAACTGAGAGCCTTAAAGAGCCGGAGACCCCCCCGACCCGCCACCACGGGAGCTCTCAGGTACCAGGTCCAAGACCAGGACCAGAACCTCGTGTATATCTTGTGTATTAGTAAACAGAGGGATCTGCCTTGTTTGAATAACGTTCTTTAACTGAAGCCACGCCCACTTTCTTTCAGAGTGGAGGAGATGAAGACTCACAGCAGGTCGGCCTCTCAGCCGCTCAGGTAGCTCTGAACACCTACGTACATGAATCATGACTTTAATGAGCTACGTTAGCATGTAGCTAACGTAGCGCATGACAAACAGCAGTTTGTAAATACACGTTCAACAGTTTTTATATTAATGTAACAACATCCAAATGTGTTCTTGGTGAATATTTCAAATACTTTCAAATACATTTATTTGTGGATTTTTATTAAATTGATTCCAAACAATAACTATTTGTGTGTGCATCAGAAATATATTTGTGAATCTTATTTTTATACATTTATATATAAAATAACTTTCATTAATATCATTAATATTGACATTTGTCATAACTCCAGGAAACATCATCCAGGATGTTCTTTGTTGTACAAGTCAGATTCAATGAAACTAAAGAGTTGTTTGTTTACTGATATTAAACCGTAATCACTACATGTGTTGATCATATGTGTCACTGTGTTTAGATGGTCAATGGGTGGTCAGGGCCCCCCCGCCCCCCTCAAGGCCTCCAAATTCTCAGCATCCTCTGCTTCTGCTGCCGCCAAGAGGATCGGAAGAAGTCCGTCATCAACGGCCTCCAACATCAGGAGGTCAGTGTCACCGCTCACTTCCTGACTCACCTCACTTCCTGTCTGACTCAACCTGCTCTTCATCACCAGCTCCATTGGTGCCATTGATGAGCTTGTAGTACCTGTTAGTAGTAATACACATACTGTATAACCTGTTACTAACATTAAACAACTACTGTCACACTTCTTAGGACTAACATGCATCTAGTAGTATCTGTTTGTACCATTCAACAGCTTGCAGTACTTGACAGTACTAATACACCTCTAGGAGCAGATCTTAGTGCTCAAACACACTTAACAGGAGCTGTGTGTACTGATCTGGTAGGTAGTACAGTTACTGCCATTAAACAGCTTGTAGTTCATTTTAGTTCAAGTACACAGTCAGTAGTACCTCTTAGTATTAATACTCAGCTGGTAGTATCAGTACAGCTTGCAGTAACTGTTACTACCAGTATACAGTCTGTAATATTTGTCAGATAATCTTAAAATTTTGCTTTAATACTGAAGAACCTGTTGGTGCCTAAACGGAACATGTCTGTTTTAAACTAGTGTTTTAAACTGGTGTGAACCGGTTTAAACTAGTGTTTTAAACTGGTGTGAACCGGTTTAAACTGTTGTTTTAAACTGATGTGAACCGGTTTAAACTGGTGTTTTAAACTGGTGTGAACCGGTTTAAACTGGTGTTTTAAACTGGTGTGAACCGGTTTAAACTAGTGTTTTAAACTGGTGTGAACCGGTTTAAACTGGTGTTTTAAACTGGTGTGAACCAGTTAAAATTGGTGTGAACCGGTTTGAACTGGTGTTTTCAACTGGTGTGAACCGGTTTAAACTGGTGTTTTAAACTGGTGTGAACCGGTTTAAACTGGTGTTTTAAACTAGTGTTTTAAACCGGTGTGAACCGCTTTAAACTGGTGTTAGTGTGTTTACATCTCCCGCCCTCTCAGTTGTGTGTATATTGTGTGTTGTAGGTTGTGTATATGTGTTAATGTGTCACCCCCCCCCCAGCTCTCGGTTGGCCTCCTCTCTCTCTGATCTTTATGCTGTGGACGCTGAGGACTCCTCCTCCCATGTGTCTCTCAGCTCCACCCCCTCTCCTCTGGCCCCGCCCTCTCTGTGTCGCTATGGTAACGGGCCCCGCGGTGCACAGCACGAGGCCAACAACAACAGCAGCAGGCCGGGCCCTCAGGACTTCAGGGGCCCCGGGCCCTACAGCGCACTGAAGGGCCCGTCAGGACGCTACCTGAGCCGATCCATACCTGTAAGTCCTTAGCCCCGCCCCTCTCTGCTCATTGCTTGTCTCTCTCTTCTGACATCATTAACACACTGGATGCAGCTGATCCTTTGAGTTTAATAAATGATAATTAAAAGAAAAACGTTGCATCAAAGGAAAATATTTTGTGCTTCTATCCAAGTTTATCTGGAATATAAAATAAAACGTCAGATTTTATGAAAACATCCGGGTTGTTTCTGATCTCAGTTTTTCACTTTCTCTGTTCCTTTAACTTCTCTGACAGTCACATGACCAGGTGTGAGTCACGTGTTCTATGTAGTCAGTCACATGACCAGGTGTGAGTCACATGTTCTATGTAGTCAGTCACATGACCAGGTGTGAGTCACGTGTTCTATGTAGTCAGTCACATGACCAGGTGTGAGTCACGTGTTCTATGTAGTCAGTCACATGACCAGGTGTGAGTCACGTGTTCTATGTAGACAGTCACATGACCAGGTGTGAGTCACGTGTTCTATGTAGACAGTCACATGACCAGGTGTGAGTCACGTGTTCTATGTAGTCAGTCACATGACCAGGTGTGAGTCACGTGTTCTATGTAGACAGTCACATGACCAGGTGTGAGTCACGTGTTCTATGTAGACAGTCACATGACCAGGTGTGAGTCACGTGTTCTATGTAGTCAGTCACATGACCAGGTGTGAGTCACGTGTTCTATGTAGACAGTCACATGACCAGGTGTGAGTCACGTGTTCTATGTAGTCAGTCACATGACCAGGTGTGAGCCACGTGTTCTATGTAGTCAGTCACATGACCAGGTGTGAGTCACGTGTTCTATGTAGACAGTCACATGACCAGGTGTGAGTCACGTGTTCTATGTAGACAGTCACATGACCAGGTGTGAGTCACGTGTTCTATGTAGTCAGTCACATGACCAGGTGTGAGTCACGTGTTCTATGTAGACAGTCACATGACCAGGTGTGAGTCACGTGTTCTATGTAGTCAGTCACATGACCAGGTGTGAGTCACGTGTTCTATGTAGACAGTCACATAACCAGGTGTGAGTCACGTGTTCTATGTAGTCAGTCACATGACCAGGTGTGAGCCACGTGTTCTATGTAGTCAGTCACATGACCAGGTGTGAGTCACGTGTTCTATGTAGACAGTCACATGACCAGGTGTGAGTCACGTGTTCTATGTAGACAGTCACATGACCAGGTGTGAGTCACGTGTTCTATGTAGTCAGTCACATGACCAGGTGTGAGTCACGTGTTCTATGTAGACAGTCACATGAACAGGTGTGAGTCACGTGTTCTATGTAGTCAGTCACATGACCAGGTGTGAGTCACGTGTTCTATGTAGACAGTCACATGACCAGGTGTGAGTCACGTGTTCTATGTGGACAGTCACAGAAATAAACAGAGAAGCCTGGGCTGAACGAGATGTCTGGTCTCCTGACTCCGCTTATTACCGTCTTATAAATGCACCTCATTACAGAACCCAGGACACTCGGTCACATTGGTGGCAGCGGTGTTTCTTATGCACTGACTACGGACCGCTACGACTATTTTACGCTTCGGTGACTGTGAGTGTGCACTTTCTTAGCTTAGGTTAGCTGTCTCAGTTTAGCTAGCAGGCTAACTCCGCGGCACTTCAGAGAGAAAAGCGCCGCTGGTTCAAGTACAGGATGAGGGTTGGAGATGAAGACCCGTTGAAGCCCAGCTCAGGGCTGTTCGGCAGACGGTCGGCCAGCAGGGGACCATGTGGATCTGCCTGCTCCGAGTTTCCTCGGCTGGGTGAGACAGTCTGTTACTTTATTTTGAAAGTGCGTTGCTCCCTGGAGACTACTGGACATCGCTGCGGTAAAGTCAGCAGACACTCAGATCTCCGTGGTCAACTCAGCAGACACTTACATGTTAGTGCACCTATATGCTGAAATTCACGGTAAACGCATTTAAACGGCACAGATCGGGAGCGAGCGAAGGACTTTGTTAGCAGAAAGATTAACGTGAGACAACATCAGGTTTCTTCAGACGAACATCCGGTTTTCAGAATAAGATGCCAACAAAGTATGAATTATATTCACATTAAGTATAAAAATTATGCATATATACATTGTCTTACATCTGTCGGTCTTCCCTGCCTGCTACATCGCTTGCCAACACGAGCGGCCTGCACGAGCACACCTGTTTACCCTGCCGGAATCTTTCCGTCCCGGCGCGGTTAGCAGGCTCGGGTTGGTCTTCTCCGCTAGCCACAGCCGCGCACCAGACCTCCATTTTCTGGGCAGGATCGTCCGGCTAACAGGCTGGTAGCCCCTCCAGGCCACCACTCCTTCCTCACCGGACTGTTGGCGTTTTGCCGCTGTTATGCTGTGGATCATCCAGTTGATACTCCTGGGTCTCACATCGCTTCTCCTCTCACGGACAGCCGGCTCTTGGTCACCAGCTAATGCTAGCTTATCGCTAGCGCTTCCCAACCGGACCATGCCGCCGCTGTACTCCACGTCAGATCTTCACAACTTCAACAACCACCTGTGTCCGGACTGCATGGACATTCTCAAAGAACATGGAATACTTCGCCGAGGCCATCCTTCACACAGAGGTTCTGACCGCATGTTCACTTACAACTTCACGTCCCCAAACTCCATCCCATCCCTCTGGTCCTGTCGCACCCGAACGTCCTTGTTACGTCACCACAACAAACAATACGTGAATCTGTCCAATCTCCGTCCCCTTCCTCAGTCCTCACAGCCTATCACAAAGCAACGTCACCTGAAACTGGCTTTGCTCAACACTCGCTCACTCAACAACAAAAGCCTCATTCTGAATGAATTCATAACGGACAGTAACCTTGATTTCCTCTGCCTCACTGAAACATGGCATAAACCCCTGGACTACTTCTCACTGAACCAGACCACTCCCACAGGATTCACATACATTGACAAACCTCGTCCTGAGGGGCGGGGAGGTGGTGTTGCTGCTGTTTACAGGAAGGACATTAAAACAACCACCATTCCCATTCCTGCCGTTCATTCTTTTGAACACCTTGCCTTCAAACTCTCTGGTCCAACTCCTTTGGTTACTGCTGTAATCTACCGTCCCCCCAAGCCAAATCCCTCCTTTCTCTCTGACTTTTCAGATTTTTTGACTCAGCTATGTGCCATCTCACCTTCCGTTCTCCTCCTAGGTGATTTTAACATCCACATTGATAACACTGACTGTAAATCTACGACAGAATTCCTGGAACTACTACAATGCTTCAACTTCACACAACATATCAACTTCCCCACCCACAGCAGAGGTCACATCCTGGATCTTGTCTGCTCCACTGGTCTCACAATACCGCAACTCTCCAGCCTCAACCTCAACATCTCTGACCACCTGGCTATCACCATGGACATTGACATCCCTATCCCCATCCCAAAAGCTAAGCGCAACATATCCTTCAGAAACCTCAAATCTATCTCCCCCACAACTCTTTCAGCCTCTCTTGCCAGTACCATGTCTGCCTCCCCTGCCCCGCTGTCTGATAATCCCTCCGATCTTGTAAACTACTTCAATAACACACTCTCCTCCTGTCTTGATCAACTGGCTCCCATGAAAACCAAAACTGTCTCATTCACACACTCGGCTCCCTGGTACACTCCTGAACTCCACCAGATGAAATCCCGAAAGCGCCAGCTTGAAAGACTCTGCAAGAAAACCGGTTTAACAGTCCATCTCCAAGCCCTCTCCGACTACCTTCAACAATACAAAGACGCTCTCATTTCAGCCCGGTCCACCTACTACTCACACCTCATACACTCTGGCTCCTCTAACCCAAAGGCTCTCTTCTCCACAATAAACAAGCTTCTCAAACCCAAGGACAACACCTCCACTTCCTTCACAGTGAACAAATGCAACTCTTTTCTTTCATTTTTCCAAACAAAAATTGACACCATTTACAGCAACCTGAACACCTCCCCCGCCTTTTCCATCTCTCCACCTGCCCCCCCCCCCCCCCCCTCCTCCACCCCTCAGCCCCTTTCTCAGTTCTCCCTTGTGTCCCCATTGGAGCTGCCTAACTTCACAACTGGAATGAGAAGCCCCACCTGCATCCTGGATCCCATACCATCTAATCTGGTCAAGGACTGTCTCCCAGCCATCTCACCACTCATCACAGTCATCATTAACTCCTCCCTCAGCTCCGGCTCAGTCCCCGACACACTTAAACTGGCTGCTGTCACCCCCATCCTCAAAAAACCTGGACTTGACCCTGACACCATGAGCAATTTCCGTCCCATTTCCAATCTTCCCTTTCTGTCAAAAATACTGGAACGCATTGTCGCCACACAACTCAAAGCCAACCTCATCTCCAACGATCTGTTCGAGCCATTTCAATCCGGTTTCCGTTCACAGCACAGCACTGAAACAGCCCTCCTCAAAGTCACCAACGACCTCCTCCTCTCCTCCGACGCTGGTCACCTCAACATTCTCATCCTCCTCGACCTCACTGCAGCTTTTGACACCATCAACCACAACATCCTTCTCTCCCGCCTCGAATCCTCCCTCAACATCACCGGAACTGCTCTCTCCTGGATTAAATCATATCTCACAAACAGACAACAGTTCATCAGTATCAACAACTGCACCTCCTCCACTGCTCCTCTGTCTCAAGGCGTCCCCCAGGGTTCGGTGCTTGGTCCTCTTCTGTTCATCCTCTACTTGCTCCCTCTTGGTAACATCATCCGTCAACATGGTCTTCACTTTCACTGCTACGCCGATGATGTCCAGCTCTACATCTCCACAAAGGCCATTACCACTGCTACTCACTCCACTCTCACCAGCTGCCTCACTGACATTAAATCATGGATGCAAACCAACTTCCTCAAACTGAACTGTGATAAATCTGACATGATCATCATCGGTCCCAAATCCCTCACCAAAACCAGTCACAACTTCTGCCTCACCATCGACAACTCCACTTTGTCTCCCTCCCCACACACCTTGGAGTCATGTTCGACAGCAACCTCTCCTTTGAACACCACGTCAAACAAATCACCAGAACTGCCTTTTTTCACTTAAAAAACATAGCCCGTCTCCGCCCATCACTCTCCTCATCTGCTGCTGAAACTCTGATCCACGCCTTCATCACCTCAAGAATTGACTACTGCAACAGCATTCTCCACGGCACATCATGCAAAATCCTAAATAAACTCCAGTACATCCAGAACTCTGCTGCTCGCCTGCTCACCCACACCCGCTCCCGCGACCACATCACCCCTGTTCTCCAGAACCTCCACTGGCTCCCCGTCCCACAACGGATCCAATACAAAATCCTTCTCCTCACTCATAAAGCCCTCCACAATCAGGCCCCCTTCTACCTCACCGACCTGCTTCACCACCACACTCCATCCCGTCGGCTCCGCTCCTCTGATGCCAACCTCCTGTCTCTTCCACTCAGGACCAAGCACCGGACATGGGGTGACAGAGCCTTCTCCATATCTGCCCCCTCCCTCTGGAACTCTCTCCCCAAACACATCCGAGACTGCACTGAACTTTCCATATTCAAATCACAGATCAAAACCCACCTGTTCAAAACTGCTTTTAATGTGTGACCATTATTGTGTATTTTATGTTTTTAGTGTATTGCTTTTATATATGATGATTTAATGTAAAGTGTCTTTGAGTTTTATGAAAAGCGCTATATAAATAAAATGTATTATTATTATTATTATTATTAAAACATGCTACCTGCATCTCGTGAACCAAATGTTATTGCCCTTTTGTTCATATAGCAGTACTTTTTAAATAAAAGTGCGCAATACACTACTTTTGAATTCATTATTGAACTTTGCCATAACAATGCGATTAATCGCAAAAAATCCATGCGATTAATCGCGATTAAATATTTTAATCGCGATTAAATATTTTAATCGTTGCCCAGCACTAATATATATATGTGTGTATATACTGTATATATATAAACACAGAGATGATATCTGACGGCTGTCTTTATGTTTTTTCTTTCAGTCTCTTCCATCTGAGTACATCCAGTACTAGAAGTACAGAAGTCACCTGAGGACACATTACCCACAATCCCCTCTGTCTAGGACGCTCAAAGGGAAACTAATAAAGCAGCTCAGTGAGCGAAGGGACTCTGTTAACATCTGCTCACACTATATGTTAATGAGCTGTATGTTAATAAGCTGTATGTTAATACGCTGTATGTTAATAAGCTGCATTTAACGTGGTATTAATGAGGTGTATGTAAATGAGATGTATGCTAATGAGCGGGATGTTAGTGATATTTTAAAGAGTCTGAATATGATTGATAATGATGATCATCTACAGAAGAAGAAGATATATTTAGATGAAGATAGATTTTATATTTCTTATTTGTGACATAAGATATTTTTCTTTTGATTTTTTTAATGAACTGAAGGTTCAGACGACGACATCATGCTTACAGTATTTACTTCCTGTCTCTGACCAGTGATCGGTCTGTGTTTATGCTTTTATAGTCAACAGCAATAATAGTAACAGTAGAAGAAAAAGGGACCCAAAACTCAGGAAAACTGCGGCAGCAACATTTAAAGTTTAAACAGTTTGTCTTCTTCTCGTCCTCATGAATCTCTTCTTCTTCTCTTGACAGGCTCAGTGGATGATGTGTTTACTAACCAGAGGAAATGTAGGAAAGTCCTTAATGAGCAGCTAGTAAAGAAACCAATGAACAGATGGACATTTGTTGAAAACTCGTCACGTGACGCGTTACTTGACATCTCGCATGACGTGTGACTCGAGAGCCTTTCTCGGCGGTTGGTTAGATGTTTCCTGCGTGACTTCCTGTCCTCTGACCATCGTCTTTCCTATTCCTAACTCTACATTCTTACATTAACCCTTTAAGACCTGGGGAGGAAACAACACAGACTTTTTCAAAATAAAAGCTCCTGGGATCAACAGGAAAATGAATTGATTGAAACAAACCACAAGTTAATTGGTTTAAGGAAAGTTTGTGAGCGTACGACTTCCTGTGATTCAGTTATTTATCAGAAAAGGTTTCGCAGACTTCAAAGTGCCTTAAAGATGTCAGGAGCTTTATTTTCATTCACCACAGCAGAGGCTTTTATTTTGGAATGAACCACATCCTGAGTGATGATATTTAAATGAAGAACTTTAGTTGTTGCTGATCCTGTATTTTAATGTTGAAGTATTTTATTAAAGGGAAAAGTTATAAAATAACTTTCAGATTTACGTTTTTATGAGACAGAAAATAAATGAATTACTTTTCTGACTTCTGTTTCCTGTTTTTATATTTGTGTGTTAAAGACTGTGATGACATGTAATGTACTCAAGTACAAACTCAAGGTACTTGTACTTCACTTCATCTCAGAGATATACTGTAGTACAAATATTTGACTTATCTGACGGAGATGAGGTCGGACATGTTGGGCACTATGAACGGACTTGTCACCTGAACTCTTCACCTTCACTCAGGTGACACAACACAAACCAGAGAAAGTGACTTTGGTCACATGACTCCACGCCGCTCTCACAGAGCTCATCACTCTGATCAACAAGTCACTCAGTCTGTTATCACACACTGATGATCCATCCATCAATCAATCATCATCATCATCATCATGGCTGCACTGTAGAACTACAGTGTGATCAACAAAGATGGAGACAATAAATAAACTGAAATTATTAATAAAATCTTTATTTTCTTTAAATCATTTTAATTGATCCTGAAACGACGAAACAGAAAATGTGTTTTGTCATAAAAACAGTTTCATCTTCTTGTAAAGAGACAGAATGAAAGAGAAAACGTCTCAGTCCGTCCTGCAGAGGACGCTGTGGTCTGTAGACTGATGACCTCACACTCAGAGAGGAGGGGGGGAGGGAGAGAGAGAGAGAGAGAGGAGGGGGGAGAGAGAGAGAGAGAGGAGGGGGGGAGGAGAGAGAGAGGAGGGGGGGGAGGGAGAGAGAGAGAGAGGAGGCAGAGAGACAGACGGACATAAAGGCTTCAGAGGAGGCGTCTTGTGTTCAGATCTTTGGAGGATTTACAGACTGATGTGATTTAGCTACTTTGTTCCTCATTCATTCATTTCTTCATCGATTCTTCAGACTGAGATGTCTCCTCTGTCTCTTCTCGCAGGTAAAATGATTCATATTATTTCTTATATTTTCATACTTGTATTTTTTACTGTCAAGTGTGTATTTTCTCTCCTTTTTGTTCTGTTGAATGAGATTTTTAAACTGATGTTAAACTATTGGTTCATGTTGTGTTTGTTTAAAACTGCATAATAATCATTTAAAGAGGACAACGTGATGCAAGGAGAAAGAAGTTTATCAGAGTTCGTAAACAGCTGGTGACTCCGTGAGGGGTCACGACCCAGAGGTTGAGAAACTCTGTCATGGATTTCTTTTATTTGATAATTTTCTGTTTTAGCCTTTTACAGTTTTAAACATCACGTCTTTGTGTTTCATGTCGAGCTGCAGATAAAAGAAAAGCTCTCAATGATCAAGACTCCATAGGGTAGTAGGGCCAGCAGTCATGTAACATGTAACAGACATGTAACAGATATGTAGCAGTCATGTAACAGACATGTAACAGACATGTAGCAGTCATGTAACGGGTATCACACAGGTAACAGACATGTAACAGACATGCAACAAACATGTAGCAGACATGTAACAGACATGTAACGGTATCACACAGGTAACAGACATGTAACAGACATGTAGCAGACATGTAGCAGACATGTAGCAGACATGTCACAGGTAGCAGACATGTAACAGACATGTAGCAGACATGTAACAGACATGTAGCAGACATATAACAGACATGTAACAGACATGTCACAGGTAGCAGATATGTAACAGACATGTAACAGACAGTTAGCAGACATGTAACATACATGTAGCAGACATGTAACAGACATGTAGCAGACATGTAACAGACATGTAGCAGACATGTAACAGACATGTAGCAGACATGTAGCAGACATGTAACAGACATGTAGCAGACATGTAGCAGACATGTAACAGACATGTAACATACATGTAACAGACATGTAGCAGACATGTAACTCGTGCACGCTGTGTATGATGGTCACAGAAATGCATGGCCTCATCAACCAGAGTCCTGCCAGGACCCTCGATGTGTGTGAAGTTGCGAGGGCCCGATCAATGCTGCTTGCAGCTTTAATTCATCTGTTGAATTTCTTTGAATAACACAACCTGCATGCTTTCTTCCTCCTTTTAATTTATTTCATTTGTAAAGGGAAGGTTTACTGTTTTTATTTATTTTTAAATGCGTTGAGCTCCAGAGTCTATCTGAAATGTTTTTATTAATATAATTTATTGGATATTTCTAGATGAACAGGTTAAAGTGTCGCTCTCTCTGTTTGCAGCCGGTTGATGAATAGAAGTCACACCTGTGTTGTTGTTGTTGTTTATCTTCCCAGCTGTGCTGCTGATGTCATCGCGCTGCGTTCAGGGTCTGCATGTGGAGGTGTTTCCCAGAAGGCCTCTGTTCAGGCTGGGGGAGCGTCAGCAGCTGGTGTGTCGGGTCCAGGACTGTCCCACAATGCCGAGCGTTTCCTGGTCCGTGCTGGGGGACCGACCTCAGACGGCCTCCGTCAGCACCAACGGGACCTGGTCAGTGATCAGCTTTAACCCCGTGATGATGGAGCATGAAGGAGTTCTGCTCTGTAGAGTTGGCTGTGGAGGAAAGAACAAGCAGATCAAGACGTCTGTGCAGGTTTACTGTGAGTTCACACATATGTACTCAAGTACTGTACTTAAGTATACATCTTGTACTTTACTTGAGTACTTTCTACTTTTATCATCGTCATATCCTCCACTACTGTACTACATCTCAGAGGTACATATTGTACTTTTACTGTACTACATCTCAGAGGTACATGTAGTACTTTTTACTG
Organism: Anarhichas minor; assembly: GCF_050575085.1. Lineage (NCBI taxonomy): Eukaryota > Metazoa > Chordata > Actinopteri > Perciformes > Anarhichadidae > Anarhichas > Anarhichas minor. The sequence continues at coordinate 302,138 of NW_027466516.1, forward strand.
TACTACATCTCAGAGGTACATATAGTACTTTTACTGTACTACATCTCAGAGGTACATGTAGTACTTTTTACTGTACTACATCTCAGAGGTACATATAGTACTTTTACTGTACTACATCTCAGAGGTACATGTAGTACTTTTTACTGTACTACATCTCAGAGGTACATATTGTACTTTTGCAGCCTTCCCATCAGCCCCTCTGATCCTGGGCCAGGACCACCTGAGTCTGGGGGCGGAGTCTGTCCTCACCTGTCAGGTGTCTGATCTTTACCCCGCTGAGCTGCTGACCCTCAACTGGCTCAGAGGTGATGTCGTCCTGCAGAGCATTATGGGAGATCCTGGATCCGGCTCAGTCTGGTCTGAGTACAGATTCACCCCTCTGGAACTGGACTCTGGAGGAAACATCAGCTGCAGGGCCACGATGGACCTGCAGGACCTGCCAGCTGAGGACAAGACCAGAGTGACCACTGTCCTCCTAAACCTGCTCTGTGAGTCCTCCATTGTCTGTCTTTAGTTCAGACCGTTGTTTTACATAGTTATTCATTATCCTACAAGACCGTTCATTAGACTGTTCATTGTCCCACAGGTCTGTTCATTGTCCCTTGGGTCTCTTTATTGTCCCTCAGGACGGTTCACTAGACTGTTCATTGTCCCACAAGACTGTTCATTGTCCTACAGGAGTGTTCATTGTCCCTCAGGACTGTCATTGTCCCACAAGACTGTTCATTGTCCTACAAGACTGTTCATTGTCCCACAAGACTGTTCATTGTCCCACAGGACTGTTCATTGTCCCAGAATACTGTTTATTGTCCCACAAGACTGTTCATTGTCCTACAATACTGTTCATTGTCCTACAGGACTGTTCATTGTCCTACAGGACTGTTCATTGTCCCAAAATACTGTTCATTGTCCCACAGGACTGTTCATTGTCCCAGAATACTGTTTATTGTCCCACAAGACTGTTCATTGTCCCTCAGGACTGTTCATTGTCCCACAAGACTGTTCATTGTCCCTCAGGACTGTTAATTTTACTACAGGACTGTTTATTGTCCCACAAGACTGTTCATTGTCCCTCAGGACTGTTCATTGTCCCACAGGACTGTTCATTGTCCCTCAGGACTGTTCATTTTACTACAAGACTGTTCATTGTCCCTCAGGACTGTTCATTGTCTTCAACTCAAAACCCCGAGAATATGTTAAGTATATTTAACTAAACTGAACGTGTGCTTCTAATTATCTACAACCTATATAACCTAACATCAGTCTAACAGATCCTCCTCTTCCTCTTCAGATGCTCCTGTTGTCAAGATGACATCAGACTCCGTGTTGGTGATGGCCGGCTCTCCGCTCACTCTCACCTGCATTGTGGAGGGAAACCCCGATCCCACTGTCACCTGGAGCTTCAGGTGGGCAGACGATCGGTCTGAGGTACGCGGTCTAGGCCGACAGCTGGTCCTCACAGCGGTGACTCCGTCTGAGGCCGGACACTATGACTGTGAGGCCCGGAACTCAGAGGGGAACCGGACGGCTGAAGTGGAGGTCACCGTTCATGGTGAGAGTGAAGCTCCTGTTTCATTCACTATCTCTGTACAACTGGAGACTGACACACCTGTAACTCCTCCTCCACCAGCTCCGCCCACCAACACCTCCCTCTCAGTGAGTCCAGGTGAGGAGGTGCTGGAGGGTCAGCAGGTGACGTTGACCTGCCGCTCAGACGGAGCACCGCCCACCACGCTGGTGCTGAAGAGGGAGGGGGCGGAGCTCCAGAGGACTGACCCCGCCTCCTCGCTCTCCTTCAGCCTCTCCTCCGTCCAGCTGGAAGACTCCGCCCACTATCAGTGTGAAGCCTCCAACCAGTACGGTACCCAACTGGTCTCCAGCTCCGTCACCGTCTCAGGTACTGGTTTACTTCTACAGCTTCATCCTTATTTCATGCTTATTTTATTGTGATTTTAGATTCCGGTTCAGTTTTATTTTGAGGCTCAAAACTTTTATTTATAATAGTTTCAAAAAGTTCATGTTAAAAGCTAATGCTTTAAACATAGAAATAGAATAGGAGCGGACACAGCTAGCTAGCCAGCTTGCTAATTCCACCATGCTTTAATGCTACACTGGTTACAGAAAATAAGGAAGTTAGCTCGCTACAACAGCCACAATGGTAACAGCACACATTAAAATGGCCGACGCTCTGACATCCAGATATATTGATTTGAATGGGACGTCCCATCTACACCTCTTTAAGTTACTCTAGTTTAAGGCTAATGTTACAATGCTAATATTTAAAGATCTTATTTAAAGTTAATGTTTAAAGCTAGTGTTTAGAGTCACTTTACAATGCTAATCTGCAAGTCTCATGTTACAAAATGTTTAATGCTAATGTTTCTATGCTAATGTTACAATACTAAAATGGAATGTTAATGTTTGAAGCTAATGTTTGAAGCTAATGTTTGAAGCTAATGTTTAAAGCTAATGTTAGCTACAAACAACTTAATAACAGTCTGCAGAATAATCCAGACTAATATTTCAGTGGTGATCTTGTCAGCTCACCCTCTGCAGGTGGAGGTGAGTCCAGTGGTCTCACCAGCAGAGAAGGGTTCAGGTCTGGTTCTGACCTGCAGAGCCTCCGGATGTCTCCACCCTCCCGTCTTCACCTGGAGGACAGATGAGGACCAGATCATCCTCAGAGGGACGGAGCAGGACGGACTGTCCTTGCTTCACCTGCAGGACCTGGACCTGAAGGATGAGGGAGGATACAGATGTGAGGCCGAATGTGACTCCGTCATCAGGACCTCGACCATCCAGGTCCAGGTCTACTGTGAGTCTGAGAGCCTGAGGCTGCTTTCACGCCTGTAGTAGTTCACCTGGTCTGGACCGAGGAAACAAATTATACTGATTTTATTTTATTTCCACAGAAATGGAAAACTTGTGTTTGTCCAACACAAAGGTTTTCCAGTGAAACATCAGAAGTTGAACTTTTTGTTTTTATTGGCCAAATGTCTGAGAGCCAATCAGAAGGAGTTTGTCTTTGTACCATGTGACCCAGAGAGGTTTCCTCACCCTCATTTGTTTTCAGTCTGAAGAGGACAAACTGACCGACAGGAAGTGACACAGCAGGGGAGAAAGAGGCCAAATAACCCCCCCCCCCCTCTCAAACACACACACACACACACACACACACACACACACACACACACACACACACACACACAGTGAGTTCTTCCCCCACATAGACAACATACCGGCTCTCCACTGACTCTGAATCAGGAACATTAACTCAAACTTTATGGACCCCAAATGTCCACGATGCCAGAATAAACTGCGAGGGACTTCCTGTCAGCTCTTTATCTCTTTTAAATGTCGACGAATCACTTTAACACGTTGATGGTTCACAGGGATCTGGGCCTATTAGAGGCCTCATCTTTAACCAGAGGGACCAACAAATTGTGTGTCAGATATCAGAGTGTCCTTGAACGCACTGTCACAGACACAAAGTTTCACACAGACAGCAGGATGTGTTGGAGATGATCTCTGGTGTTTTTCTTCTCCCAGCATTCCCGTCTGATCCAGTTCTGGAGGATCCTGGTCCCGTCCTGCTGGGTCAGGAGGCGGTCCTCCACTGTAACGTCAGCAGCGTCTTCTGGGCCAATCAGATGAGGATCCTGTGGCTGTCGGGGAACACAACGCTGATGTCAGAGTCGGTCGTGTTCTCCGGTTCCCTACAGAACGTCTCGTCGGTCCTTGAGATGCAGGTACAGAAGGACCAGAAGGTTCTGATCTGCAGGGCCGAGCTGCTGATGGAGGACGGAGACGTGTGGAGGTCCAGGAAGACCAGCGTCCACCTGCAGGTCCATTGTAAGTGTCTGAGGACAGACTGAAGGCTTTTATTGAGGAGCAGGTTCAGGTTCTGATGATGTTTGTGTTCCAGATCGTCCCAGGAGAACCTCCCTCTCAGTGAGTCCAGGTGAGGAGGTGCTGGAGGGTCAGCAGGTGACGTTGACCTGCCGCTCAGACGGAGCACCGCCCACCACGCTGGTGCTGAGGAGGGAGGGGGCTGAGCTCCAGAGGACTGACCCCGCCTCCTCGCTCTCCTTCAGCCTCTCCTCTGCCCAGCTGGAAGACTCCGCCCACTATCAGTGTGAAGCCTCCAACCAGTACGGTACCCAACTGGTCTCCAGCTCCGTCACCGTCTCAGGTACTGGTTTTACAGGAAGGTGGTTCTGACATGGTGGGTGTGTGTGTGGGGGGGGGAGCTGAGGAATCCAGCTCTTCTTCTTCTGCTTCTTGTCTCTGAGTAGTTGTGACAGATGTTATCTGAAGAGTGGACCTCTCACTCCTCACATGATGCTGAGGACAGAAATAACCTCTGACTCCTCTGGTGAGTAATGTGTCAGACACTTAGAGCCTTCGGCTGCTGATGGAGACCAGACTGAAGTGGACCGAAGTGGACCGATTCTCAGTCCGTTGTGGATTCAGTTTCACTCGACACCGTTCATTCAGTTTACTGTTGTTTTCCTTTTCAAACACAAAAAGATAAATAGATGTCAGAGGAAGTACTGTCAGTGTCTCTGAGTAAAATAAGAGATGTTCTCGTTACGTTATGATGATAAAACACAAACTTTCACCTTTATTTTTTTATTATATTTATTATACTATATTTATCCCGGTAAGGGGGAAATCTTTCTCTGCATTTGACCCATCCCTGTATGTACAGTGCCCTCCAGAATTATCGGCACCCTTTAGTAAAAATGAGCAAAACAGGCTGTGAAAAAATGTCTTTATTGTTTATCCTCATGATCTTTCATTCAAAATATTCACAAAATTCTAACCTTTAACTGAAGTAACATAATTGAAAGAAACAAATTCTTATCCTGAAACAAATATTTTTCTCAAAAATATATGTGCCACAATTATTGGCACCCTTCATTTAATATTTTGTGCAGCCTCCCTTTGCCAAGATAACAGCTCTGAGTCTTCTCCTATAATGCGTGATGAGGTTGGTGAACACATGGCACTGGATCTGAGACCATTCCTCCATGCAGAACCTCTCCAGATCCTTCAGATCCCGAGGTCGACGCTTGTGGACTCTCCTCTTCAGCTCATCCCACAGATGTTCTATGGGGTTTAGGTCGGGGGACTGTGACAGCCATGGCAAAACCTGTATTGTGTGGTCGGTGGACCATCTTTGTGTAGATTTTGAGGTGTGCTTCGGATCATTGTCCTGCTGGAAGGTCCAACTACGGCCCATTTTAAGCTTCCTGGCAGAGGCTGTGAGGTTTCCATTTAATATCTGCTGGTATTTGATGGACTCCCTGATACCATGAATCCTAACAAGATGTCCAGCCCCACAACATCAAAGATCCGCCACCATACTTCAGTGGGTATGAGGTGCTTCTCTGTGTGGCTATCTTTCTGTCTACGCCAAACCCACCTTTGATGTTTGTTGCCAAAAAGCTCTATTTTGGTCTCATCTGACCATATAACCCGGTCCCATTGAAAGTCCCAGTAATGTTTGGCAAACTGTCGGCGCTTTAGTTTGTTGTTGATTGACAGCAGGGGCTTTTTTCTGGCAACCCTCCCAAACAGCTTGTGGTGATGTAGGTGGCGTCTGATGGTAGTTTTGGAGACTTTCTGACCCCAAGACTCAACTAACCTCTGCAATTCTCCAGCTGTAATCCTTGGAGATTCTTTTGCCAGTCGAACCATCCTCCTCACGGTGCGTGGGGTCAATGTACACACAGGTCCTCTTCCAGGCTGGTTCATAACATCTCCCGTCGCTTTAAACTTCTTACTTATTGCCCTGATAGTGGAAATGGGTATTTTCAACTGTTTACAGATTTTCTTATATCCTTTTCCTGATTTGTGCAGCTCAACAACTTTTCGTGGCACATCGTCGCTGTGTTCTCGGGTCTTTCCCATTGTGATGAATGACTGGCCCAATCCCAATGTCCCCCCTTACGGACTCACGGACTTTGAGGCGCGCTCCCGCGAAGTCCGTGAGGGTTTAGAGCTGTCCCACTGTCACATCGTCAAGTGTTTGAGGCTCTCTCGCAGACATTTTGAGCCCTTTATGAACCCTTTCCGTAAGTCAGCATGGTATGCTGACTTAGCCGAAGGGAATTACCCACAAATCATTGCAATGTGACGTTAAACACGGGGTAACCAGTGGACGCATGAAGACGTAAAAAAAAAAGGTAAACAAAGAGGATGGCTCACGCGTGTTCAGCCTGTCATAATACATTTACTCAGAAACATTAAGGGTTAAAGATGGAACAGATATTTATTTATTTATTCATCAAATATTTGATTTTGTCATTGAAGCTGTTTTGACAAAACGAGTAAATAGATGACATGAAGTTACCTCTCATCTTGTGAGGAAAGAGCCTGAAGACGTTCAAATCAGGGAGTACAAAGTATAAAATAAATACACGCAGTTATACATCATATTTCTTGTTGTTTTCATGGTAACGTGATATGTTGCAGCAAAGTGCTGTCCCGTTCATATTCACACCATCTCAAGCCCTCACAGTCTCTCACACTCACCACTCACGAGGTGATGTCAGTAAGTCCTTGAGGGTTCAGGGTTTGAGGGTTTAGGGGGGACATTGGGATTTGGCCACTAAGGGAATTTGGCCTGTGTCACCTCATATTTATACCCCAGTGAAACAGGAAGTCATGGTTGACCACTGAAGAGTTCCTAATCAAACAGGTCAACTTAAAAATGTAAAATATGACTGGAATTATACTTCAGTTAGATTTTAATCATGAGGTTTTCTTGGGGTGCCAATAATTGTGACACACATGTTTTGGAGAAAAATATTTATTTAATGTCAACATTTTTTTTTTCTTTCAATAATTTTACTTCGATGAAAAGGTAACATTTCTTGTGAATATTTTGAGTGAAAGCCCAAGAGGATAAACAGCAAAGAATTTTTTTCACAGCCTGTTTTGTTCATATTCACTAAGGGTGCCAATGATTCTGGAGGGCACTGTATAGGGAGCAGTGGGCTGCCCATGACAGGCGCCCGGGGAGCCGTTAGGTGTTCAGTGTCTTGCTCAGGGACACTTCGACACAGAACACGTCCCAGCCAAGGATCGAACCACCGTTACCAGACAACCCTCTTAACCCAGTGAGCCACGGTCGCCCCTTTTTTATAGCTTTTTATTTATTTAAATTTTACTTTTGTTCACTTCAGGAAACAGAAAACTGCAGCTTTCATTGTTTAACAACATGTCTCGATATCTTCAGCGATGAATCAATTTGTTTATTGGCAAAAAAATTAATAAGCAAGTATTTTGAGAATCAGTTATTTCCAGTTATTATAAGTAATTTAGTCTTGGTCCTTGAGGGGTCAGGTACTACAGGATCCTGCTGCTCCTCTAATGTTTCTTCAGTCTGTCAGACCTTCTGATCTTCAGGTAGTTTCTCTTCACCTCTGTGAGTCATGTGACCAGTTTCTGCCTCAACTCTGATCTGGTTTCTTGTGGTCCAGCTCCTCCGAGAAACACCACTGTCCTGGTCCTGCCGTCTACGGTGGTCCAGGAGGGACAAAATGTCACCATCTGCTGCCAGACCGTCAGCTTCCCACTGTCAGCCGTGGTCCTGAGGAAACTGACCAATGGGATGGAGCTGTATTCCTCCAATGGAACCTTCCTATTGGTCAACGTGACGGCCAGAGACTCTGGTCTGTACCAGGTCAACGTGACCAACGACCTCGGGTTCCAGGTCAAAGTCTTTAGCATCAGCGTAAGAGGTCAGTGAGACCAGTCCTCCCAGTTTAGTCTCCAGTCTGGTTCTGTCTGTCTGGTGGTTCAAAGACAGTTTAGTTTCAGTAGGAATAAAAGGGTTTTATTGTATTCTGAAGTTTCTGTCTCCTTCGGTTCCCACAGAGAGAAGCACCAGTGTTCCTCCCAGTCTCAGTTCTGTCCTCGTCCCAGTCGTCTGCTTTGCTGCTGGACTAGCAGCTGCTGCTCTGCTCCTCGACTACCTGAGGAGATCCAGGAAGAAAGGTTTCTATCAGCTGCCCCAGTCTGCCCCTCCTTCAGCCTGAGGCTAACACGTGGCTACCACGTCCTAGCATGCAGCTACCGAGTCACAACATGTGGTTACCAAGTCCCAATATGCGGCTATCAAGTCCCAACATGTGGCTACCACATCCCAACACATGGCTACCATGTATTAGCATGTGGCTACCGCATTCCAACGTGGGCCTTCCAAGTCCCAACATGCAGCTACCGAGTCCCAACATGTGGTTACAAAGTTCCAATATGCGGCTACCAAGTCACAACATGTGGCTACCAAGTCCCAACATGTGGTTACCAAGTCCCAACATGTGGCTACCATCTCTCAGCGTATGGCTACTAATTTGCAACATGTGATTTCAATATCCTTACCTGTGGCTTGTATTACCCAAAACATGACTACCACTTCTAATATCCCATTGTGTGGCAACCAAGTCCCAACATGTGGTTACCGAGTCCTAACATGTGGCTACCAAGTCCCAACATGTGGTAACTAAGTCCCAATATGCAGCTACCGAGTCCCAACATGTGGCTACCATCTCTCAGCGTATGGCTACTAATTTGCAACATGTGATTTCAATATCCTTACCTGTGGCTTGTATTACCCAAAACATGACTACCACTTCTAATATCCCATTGTGTGGCAACCAAGTCCCAACATGTGGTTACCGAGTCCTAACATGTGGCTACCAAGTCCCAACATGTGGTAACTAAGTCCCAATATGCAGCTACCGAGTCCCAACATGTGGTTACCACCTCTCAACATGGGCCTTCCAAGTTCCAACATGTGGCTACCAAGTCCCAACATGTGGCTACCACGTTCCTATATGTGACTACCATCTCCCAACATGTGGTTACCAAGTCCCAATATGCGGCTAATAAGTCCCAATATGCGGCTACCGAGTCCCAACATGCGGCTACCACCTCCCAACATGGGCCTTCCAAGTCCCAACATGTGGTTACTAAGTCCCAACATGCAGCTACCGAGCCCCAACATGCAGCTTCGAGTCCCAACATGTGGTTACCACGTTCCAACATGTGGTTACCACGTTCCAACATGTGGCTACCACGTTCCTATATGTGGCTACCACGTTCCTATATGTGAACATGAGTACTGGCTGAAGGTAAATTATAACGTTATCATGATGTGTTCACATGTAATCTGTAAAATGTAGTTTTGGTGATAAACTTGAATAAATCCAGTAGTTTGAAGGATATGTTTTCACATGAATATAAAATAGATATTAGAGATGAATTATGAACACTGACTTCAGGCTGAAATGATTGATTCTAGTTGTGAGGTGAGACTTTTGATCGGTGCTTCTCTTTACATGATGGGGACATGAATAACAGTGTACTGTCCCTTTAAGTTTTCACAAACATTCCTGTGACTCCTCTGTGTTCCTCTGGTTCGGTACTCTACTTTGTTTTTCACTCTTTTATTAAAGATATTTATTTCTTATCTGGTCTTGTTGGAATGTGATTCGACTTCCTGAGGACTTTCCAGTGATTCATCAGCTGAAGTTTCTCTTTCACTTTTGTCTCATTCGGTGTTAATAACTGGAAGTCTCCTGAAGACTAAATACGTTTCTGTTTCAGGGTTTTACTGCTTTAGGTTTAAAGGAAAACCAGCTCAGAGAAAGTCATCGTTGAGGATGAAGATAAATCCTCTTCCTCAGGAGGTCATGTGTTCAAACCTGCAGCACCTTCAGTGAGAAGAAGAAATGTTGAGGTGTAACGAGTTTCCTGCTCTCAGTGTACAGTCCAGTTGATCATCCAGCAGTCCTCTTCCTCACATCATCATCATCATCATCATCACTGGTCTCTGACCAGCTGGTGATCAGAAACAAACATGTCTACGAACTAAAGGTGTCTTTTTGTTTGAACAATAATGAAAACTAGAAGATTTCGCAAGAAAGACCGAAGACGCCCGAAGACGTTGCAATATATACAGATACTGGATATATATATATACTGGATATATATATATGTATATATATATATGTATATATATACAGTATCTACACGCCAATATTACCGGTAGTATCATTGAGGTTCAATTGAGTTATTGCTTCTCTCTTTTCTGCGTTTTATATTCGTACTCTTGGACTGAAGCTCGTGTTTGTGACGGACAGTCGTGAGCAGATGTTGCTTCATAGAAACACATAGTTGACAACGTGTGTGTCACTGGTTACCACGGTGATTGGGGCAAATGACATACCTTTTGAAATGAGATGTACATCTGTATTTGAGATATATACCTTTGGAAATTACATTTCTGTATTTGTGATGGAAAGACTTGAACTTAACATTTCTTAATATGAAGCTCATTCTGAGCTTCATGTTAAGAAACAGTTACTCTATGGGGCTTTTATTTTGAAAGGGTGGGGCTGGGTGGGTGAGAGAGGGGGAGAGGAGACACAATGATAATGTGACTGAAGTGACTGAATATCTCCAAGTCGTGTGTGTATGTGTGTGTCAGTTGTTGCCATGGTGATTGGAGCACCTGTGTTAGAGGCTAATTAAGAGGCGTATACAATGATTTTCAACAAAACTAGCTGTCAAACCTCTGCCCCCTAGACCAATACCATGAGTCCAATCAACAACATATGTGTACCATGAGAAAGATAAGACTCTGCCGAACGCGGTTTTTTATGTTTGTGGTGTTAATAATGTGAGCTCCAGAGCAATAGACAAAACTGGTATCGTCTGCTTTCTTTGAGAAATGAGTGGTCAGATTTAACATGGAGTCTAATGGAGCAGTTGGTTGGAGTTCATGTCGCTCTGCGGCTCTTTGAGCCAAATGTGTAAGTCTGTTGGATTCCAGAGACACTTTACTGCGACCAGCACAACATTTCCAAGCTGTTGGGCCATAAATGGTGTATAAAGAGTAAAGATTGTGGGAGCTGGAGCAATTTGTTTGGAAAAATCACAGAATATTTTCCTGCTCCACTCTGACAGTTATGCTCTCACTCTAGCTCTTAACATTCCGTGCAATACACACCCATTATAAAATCTGAAACGGACCCAAAATTTTCCTGAAACTTAATCTGTGACTTCAGGAAAACTGTGCTAGCTATCAAAATGTCCCTTTGGCTCAATAAAGTGCAGCGTTTTGTCTACATTTTAAACGTAGACAAAACTTCCCCATTGACTTGAATGGGGTTTTGGCGTGACGAGAGCAAAAAAAACACTAAACTTTGGGCCCATATTGACTAGCCGTACATTAACGTAGAAACATGATTCAAAGTTTAAAACGTAGACAAAACGTTGCACTTTGCGTCAGCTCCCATCATTTCCAAAGGCTTCTCAAACAAAGATGTATATGTCCAGTACAGAAATGACGGTTGATTTGTGAACAATGATTTGTGGACTGTCCATCACAAATACAAGATTGAATCCAAGAGTATGAATCTAAAATGCAGAAAAGAGAGAAGCGATATCTCAATCGAACCTCAACGACACTACCGGTAACATCGGGGTGTGTAGCTATATATTGCGACGTCTTCGGGCAGTAGAAGCCACACTGTCAAAAGTCCTTGCGAAATTTTCTAGTTATTAATTGTGATGGATTTTACCAGAAGAACTCAGATTTGCACCAACTGTAACTACCTTTATTATTATTATTATAGTTATAATTATATTATAATTATTTTACAATTATTATTATTATAATTATTATTATATAGTGACAGACAGGTGAGTTGTGACCAGCAGGGGGCGTCACCGCTCTGTTTCCTCTTCACGTTCATCCGATCAGCGTCCTACTCCACAAACACAACGATCAATAACTGATATCAAACCACACATTTCATACAGAAAACATCACGTGACAGTGATCAGGAGAACCCTGTGATGTCATCACATCATCTGGGATCAGCTGCATCAGGTCACATGACAGAGTCTGTGATCAGCTGATTATTACAATGAAAACTTTCTTCAGAGTCTATTACAGACCATAATATCCTGTAAATTCACCATGGTTACAAAGTTCCCCACCTCCTGTGTGCGTGTGTGTGTGTGCGTGTGCGTAGGTGATTGGTTGATTCAGGGACAGGAAGTGGAGGTGATTGGTAAAGCGTTGAATCAGATTCACACGTTCACTCATTGGTCCTCTGAGGGTTCAGCAGGTAGACTGCAGGGCCCCGGGATCAACCAACGACTAGGACCAAGAACACAAGACTAAAACCAGGACCAGGAGCAGTATAATGCTGTCCTGTCCCGCTGTGTTGGTCTCATTTTAACTAAGACCAAGACCGGGACTGGGACCAGAACTGGGACAAGAACAGAGGCCAAAACGAAAGCATGATTAAAACAAAGACCAGGACCAGGTCCAAGACCAGTGCAATACTGTCCTGTCACTCTACTCTAACCAGGCCCAAGACCGGGACAAAGATCAGGAGGACCAGAACCAGCATGAAGACCATTACCAAGACCAGGACCAGGTCAAAGACCAGTAGAATACAGCCTGATTCTGTTTCTGGACAAAGTTCAAAATGTCTTAGACTTTAAATAAAGTTCTGAGAGTTTGAACAGTGACTCAGAAGAAGAAGAAGAAGAAGAAGAAAAAGAAGAAGAAGATGAACTGGTCTCTGAACTGGTCTCTGAACTGGTCTCTGAACTGGTCTCTGAACTGGTCTCTGAAAGTCCCTCATGTGCCTCTGAGGGAAGAAAACAAAGCGACAGGAAATACCATCAGATTAAAATGAGGAGACGCAGCAGAACGCTCAGAGGTCAGAGGACCCTGAACGCATCATGAACACATTCATCAACACTTCAGCTGAGTCAGCAGAAACAGAAAGACTGTGTCAGCGATTATGATGTCGTTTGACATTTGACCTGCTGCAGTTTCACTTTGAAGTTAAAATAATAACAATAAATAAAGACCTGAAGACCACCCCCCCCCCACACACACACACACACACACACACTAAACACCACAAGAAAGAAAAAGAGGTTCATAGTTCAAGTCTCGATGACTTTTAGGAGTTTAAATGTTTAAAGTTGATCCTAAAGTATCAAACACCATTTTCTCTCTTAAGGATTAATTAAAGCTTTTTTTTTTTGTTGAAAATTAATCAAAACAAATAGAACGAGGACGAACTTGTGTAACTTCTTGTGTTTTTACTGATGAAGACCATGAAATGTGGTTGAAAGCTGTGACGCCTCATCACACCTCACAGCTGAAGCCCTGTTTCCATGGAGACGAGCTGAGGAGCCAATGAGCTTTGTGTGGAAGACAAAAAACAAAAGAACATTTAATTTATTCGTTTAACAGCTCAGAGAGAGAGAGACAGAGAGACAGAGAGAGAGACAGGAATTAGACGGATCCCACTGCCAGAATAACCTTTAGTGTCTTTATAGCTGATGATATTCAGTAAACCACACTGAATATAATCCTGCGGGACTATTTGTTGGAATGCTGTTAAGCATTCCAACTATTGTTATCCTGTTTCTCTTTATTGTGAGCTATTTGAAACAAATATTGTGAGCTATTGCCACATTATTCAGCTTTGTGATATCTTTTCAGCTTTTTGAACTGCAGCAATTTAACTTTTATGATTTTTCAGTCCTTTTCTGCTTTTATAATGGGTGTGTATTGCGCAGCTTAGAGTGCGTGATGTCACCGCTAGAGTGAAGAGCAGCTTGAGATTCTTGTGAAAAAAAGATTTGTGTTTTGCCACTGTGTCCACAATCTTCACTCTTCATGCATAATTTCTGGATGTAGAAGTAGCTAATCTTGTCCTTGTCGTAGACAAATGACTGTGGAATCCCACAGATTTACACATTTGGCACAGAAGCCTGTAATTGAGAGGAAAACCAACTTTCTGCTCCATAGAGACCAATGTTAAATTTAGCTTCAAAAACATCTTCCACAGAACACGGTACCCCATTTCTAAATCGCCAGTTCAGCCACATTTTTTACACTACAGACACAATTTTTACAGGATCTGTTCTTCAACTCATCCTTCCTCTCATTTATTAATATCGGAGCAATAGGAGCTACGGTTATGGGAGTTTTGAGGATTTGTTTGAGAGGTGTTTCCCTGTTTAATCTCCATGAAAAGGCTGCAAGGACACAGGTGTTCATGATTAAGCTCATTAGTGATGTTGATAAACACAGACTCAGACACACACACGCTCCTCTATCTCTCTCTCTGTCTGTCTCTCTGTCTCTCTCTCTCTCTCTCTCTCTGTCTCTCTCTCTGTCTCTGTCTCTCTCTCTGTCTCTCTCTCTCTCTCTGTCTCTCTCTCTGTCTCTCTCTCTCTCTCTCTCTGTCTCTCTCTCTGTCTCTGTCTCTCTCTCTGTCTCTGTCTCTCTCTCTCTCTCTCTGAGTGGAAGGAGCACGGAGTTGACAGAGCGTGTCTGAGAGCGGTTAAAACTGATTTTTACGGTATTTTTCCGTCACTAGTTAACGTTGGATGTGATGGTGTATCTCACGGTGTTTGTGGGAACATTTAGCTGGTTTTAGGGTCTTTGTGAGTGGTTGCAGTCGAGCAGCGCGAGCTGTCGGCTGCTGAACGCCACCATGGACATGACCGGATTAACGAGGAAACACGGCATAAAGATCCCGCCGACGTTCCCGGTGTCAGTGGAGGAATGCAGCCTGGCTGTGGGTGAACTTGTTGGCCACAGCAGCGTGAAGTCCGCTGCCCGAATGAACAATGCCGTGGTCATCTTTTTAGACACCATCAGAAATGCGGAAGTGGTGATTGACAACGGGATCGAGGTGGGCGATGACTTCTTCCCCGTGTACCCTCTCTGCACACCGGCTGTGAAGGTAACAGTGTCCAACGTCCCACCGTTCATCAGAGATGAAGACATAACCAGAGAACTATCGAGACACGGGAGGATAGTGTCTGGGGTGAAGAAGGTGTCCTCTGGGTGCAGGTCTCCTCTCCTGAAGCACGTGGTGTCTCACAGGAGACAGCTGCGCTTGATCCCGAATAACAGGAGCAAGGGACTCAACCTAGTGTTCAATGTGAGAGTAGACGACTTTGACTACATGATCTATGCAACAACTGATGACTTTAAATGTTTCAGCTGTGGAAAAGTGGGTCATCAGAGCAGAACGTGTCCTGAGAAAAACAGCTCTCATAAGGACCAGAACCAGAACCAGAACCAGATGGGTACTGAAGAGGGCAGAGGGGACAAGCAAGACGGACAGGACGGGCCAGATGGGGTCCAACAGAGCAGGGAGGAGGGGACGAGCGGGTTAAAGGAGGTGAGGGTGGAGGAAACAAGTGAGATACAGGAGGTTAGGGTGGAGGAAACAAGTGAGATACAGGAGGTGAGGGTGGAGGAAACAAGTGAGATACAGGAGGTTAGGGTGGAGGAAACAAGTGAGACACAGGAGGTTAGGGTGGAGGAAACAAGTGAGACACAGGAGGTGAGGGTGGAGGAAATAAGTGAGACACAGGAGGTGGTGAAGGACGGGGCAAGTGAGGTCCAGCAGGTGAGGGAGAGTGCTGGAGGACAGGTGGAGACAGCTAGGGAGGTGGACATGGAAGCAGACGAGGAGCAGCTCAAAGCCCCTCAGCTGAATAGGAAACAGAGAGGAGACAGCGGAAGCTCACAGGCGAAGAAAGCTGCAACTAAAGAAAGTGGAGGAGCGGCAGAGTGAGAGTCCAGTATGGAGGAGGACTCTGAATCAAGTTGGGAGGACTCTGAGTCCAGTCAGGAGGAGGGCGCTGCTGCTGACAGTGAGCCCTCTAAACGCGGTGCTGGCAGCTGTAGGAGCTCTAGAGACTACAGCGTGGAGATAATAAAGGAGTATCTGAGGAGGAGTAAGAACGTGAGAGGAGCCAAAGTGGAGGACTACCTCTCTGACAAAGAGAAGCTCTCCAGCTCTGCCAGAGCTCACATGAGGAGCAAGGACAGAGGAGGTCTCACTCAGCAGGAAGGCTTCAGACTGAAGAAGATAGTTCACAAAGTGGACAAAGAACTGAACAAAGATGGAGCTCAGTGAGAGTCAGATCTGACAATCAAAGACACATTTATGTTTGTTGGACTTTATTTGTTTAACTGTTTAAAATGATAAAGAAAGATGTTGTTCAAACAAAATAAAGGTTTTCTAAAAAAAATCTCTCTCTCTCTCTCTCATACAGTCATTCAGGTTCTTAGAGATCTTTAGAGGATCCCCCACACACACACACACACCCCATTTTAAAATAAAAGTAACTGCCGTTACTATTACTACTTCTACTACTTCTACTACTACTACTGTTATATTAAATACTACAACCACTACTACAGCTATTACTATACTGATACTACTACTTCTTCTAAATACTAATACTTCTACTACTAATGATACTTCTACTACAACTACAACTTCTACTACTACTATTGCAAATATCACTACTGCTGACATTTTTTAAGCCACAGAAACCATTCGAATATCTAAATGTTCAGCTCTTTCAGGAGAGGGGTGAAATGACTTTTCATATTTGTAATCTTTAAACTTTTTGAATTATTAAGCTATTTGCAATTTTCTTTTGAATGGGATCTCTATGGAGAAAATCTTCAAATCGTGTTAAACTTCTTCAACTTTCAAAGCCTTCTTCTTCTCATTCTTTCAGCTACAGACACCATAGTGAGACATTTCAACTAGAAGGGTTTTCAGCAGTGCAGTTTAAATGCCTTCGGGCTTCAACATTTTTCAGACGGGTAGTCTCCCATTTCTTAATTTTCAGCAATTCTTTTACAATTCATTTCAGCTTTCAGCATTCCAACGCATTTTCAGCAGGAAATGCATTTTCTAGTCTTCTTATTCTCCATCTTCCATACAAAATTTTGATGCGCTTCCCCTCACACAGCGTTGCCAACACCTGCGCAAAAAATACATCAAAACGTGCGTCCTGATCGGGAATCGTGTGCTATGACTTTTCTCAGAGATTCGCCCAGACGTTTTCCCAAAAATCTCAAAAAACAGAGCAAAATTTCTCCATTGACTTGAATGGGGTTTCGGCGTGAAGAGAGCTAAATATTGACTGGGCCCATATTGACTAGCCATACTTTAACGTAGAAAAATGATTCAAAGTTTAAAACGTAGACAAAATTCTGGACGTTATTGAGCCAAATGGACATTTTGATAGCTAGCACAGTTTTCATGAAGTCACAGATTAAGCTTCAGGAATATTTTGGGTCCGTTTCAGATTTTATAATGGGTGTGTATTGCACGGCTCGTTAAGAGCTAGAGTGATGACATCACGGTCAGAGTGGAGCGGAGCAGGAA
The DNA here is from genome assembly GCF_050575085.1 of Anarhichas minor. Taxonomy (NCBI): domain Eukaryota; kingdom Metazoa; phylum Chordata; class Actinopteri; order Perciformes; family Anarhichadidae; genus Anarhichas; species Anarhichas minor. The sequence goes on from NW_027466516.1 coordinate 319,396, forward strand.
AATATTCTGTGATTTTTCCAAACAAATTGCTCCAGCTCCCACAATCTTTACTCTTTATACACCATTTATGGCCCAACAGCTTGGAAATGTTGTGCTGGTCGCAGTAAAGTGTCTCTGGAATCCAACAGACTTACACATTTGGCTCAAAGAGCCGCAGAGCGACATGAACTCCAACCAACTGCTCCATTAGACTCCATGTTAAATCTGACCACTCATTTCTCAAAGAAAGCAGACGATACCAGTTTTGTCTATTGCTCTGGAGCTCACATTATTAACACCACAAACATAAAAAACCGCGTTCGGCAGAGTCTTATCTTTCTCATGGTACACATATGTTGTTGATTGGACTCATGGTATTGGTCTAGGGGGCAGAGGTTTGACAGCTAGTTTTGTTGAAAATCATTGTATACGCCTCTTAATTAGCCTCTAACACAGGTGCTCCAATCACCATGGCAACAACTGACACACACATACACACACGACTTGGAGATATTCAGTCACTTCAGTCACATTATCATTGTGTCTCCTCTCCCCCTCTCTCACCCACCCAGCCCCACCCTTTCAAAATAAAAGCCCCATAGAGTAACTGTTTCTTAACATGAAGCTCAGAATGAGCTTCATATTAAGAAATGTTAAGTTCAAGTCTTTCCATCACAAATACAGAAATGTAATTTCCAAAGGTATATATCTCAAATACAGATGTACATCTCATTTCAAAAGGTATGTCATTTGCCCCAATCACCGTGGTAACCAGTGACACACACGTTGTCAACTATGTGTTTCTATGAAGCAACATCTGCTCACGACTGTCCGTCACAAACACGAGCTTCAGTCCAAGAGTACGAATATAAAACGCAGAAAAGAGAGAAGCAATAACTCAATTGAACCTCAATGATACTACCGGTAATATTGGCGTGTAGATACTGTATATATATACATATATATATATACATATATATATATCCAGTATATATATATATCCAGTATCTGTATATATTGCAACGTCTTCGGGCGTCTTCGGTCTTTCTTGCGAAATCTTCTAGTTTTCATTATTGTTCAAACAAAAAGACACCTTTAGTTCGTAGACATGTTTGTTTCTGATCACCAGCTGGTCAGAGACCAGTGATGATGATGATGATGATGATGTGAGGAAGAGGACTGCTGGATGATCAACTGGACTGTACACTGAGAGCAGGAAACTCGTTACACCTCAACATTTCTTCTTCTCACTGAAGGTGCTGCAGGTTTGAACACATGACCTCCTGAGGAAGAGGATTTATCTTCATCCTCAACGATGACTTTCTCTGAGCTGGTTTTCCTTTAAACCTAAAGCAGTAAAACCCTGAAACAGAAACGTATTTAGTCTTCAGGAGACTTCCAGTTATTAACACCGAATGAGACAAAAGTGAAAGAGAAACTTCAGCTGATGAATCACTGGAAAGTCCTCAGGAAGTCGAATCACATTCCAACAAGACCAGATAAGAAATAAATATCTTTAATAAAAGAGTGAAAAACAAAGTAGAGTACCGAACCAGAGGAACACAGAGGAGTCACAGGAATGTTTGTGAAAACTTAAAGGGACAGTACACTGTTATTCATGTCCCCATCATGTAAAGAGAAGCACCGATCAAAAGTCTCACCTCACAACTAGAATCAATCATTTCAGCCTGAAGTCAGTGTTCATAATTCATCTCTAATATCTATTTTATATTCATGTGAAAACATATCCTTCAAACTACTGGATTTATTCAAGTTTATCACCAAAACTACATTTTACAGATTACATGTGAACACATCATGATAACGTTATAATTTACCTTCAGCCAGTACTCATGTTCACATATAGGAACGTGGTAGCCACATATAGGAACGTGGTAGCCACATGTTGGAACGTGGTAACCACATGTTGGAACGTGGTAACCACATGTTGGGACTCGAAGCTGCATGTTGGGGCTCGGTAGCTGCATGTTGGGACTTAGTAACCACATGTTGGGACTTGGAAGGCCCATGTTGGGAGGTGGTAGCCGCATGTTGGGACTCGGTAGCCGCATGTTGGGACTCGGTAGCCGCATGTTGGGACTTATTAGCCGCATATTGGGACTTGGTAACCACATGTTGGGAGATGGTAGTCACATATAGGAACGTGGTAGCCACATGTTGGGACTTGGTAGCCACATGTTGGAACTTGGAAGGCCCATGTTGAGAGGTGGTAACCACATGTTGGGACTCGGTAGCTGCATATTGGGACTTAGTTACCACATGTTGGGACTTGGTAGCCACATGTTAGGACTCGGTAACCACATGTTGGGACTTGGTTGCCACACAATGGGATATTAGAAGTGGTAGTCATGTTTTGGGTAATACAAGCCACAGGTAAGGATATTGAAATCACATGTTGCAAATTAGTAGCCATACGCTGAGAGATGGTAGCCACATGTTGGGACTTGGTAACCACATGTTGGGACTTGGTAGCCACATGTTGTGACTTGGTAGCCGCATATTGGAACTTTGTAACCACATGTTGGGACTCGGTAGCTGCATGTTGGGACTTGGAAGGCCCACGTTGGAATGCGGTAGCCACATGCTAATACATGGTAGCCATGTGTTGGGATGTGGTAGCCACATGTTGGGACTTGATAGCCGCATATTGGGACTTGGTAACCACATGTTGTGACTCGGTAGCTGCATGCTAGGACGTGGTAGCCACGTGTTAGCCTCAGGCTGAAGGAGGGGCAGACTGGGGCAGCTGATAGAAACCTTTCTTCCTGGATCTCCTCAGGTAGTCGAGGAGCAGAGCAGCAGCTGCTAGTCCAGCAGCAAAGCAGACGACTGGGACGAGGACAGAACTGAGACTGGGAGGAACACTGGTGCTTCTCTCTGTGGGAACCGAAGGAGACAGAAACTTCAGAATACAATAAAACCCTTTTATTCCTACTGAAACTAAACTGTCTTTGAACCACCAGACAGACAGAACCAGACTGGAGACTAAACTGGGAGGACTGGTCTCACTGACCTCTTACGCTGATGCTAAAGACTTTGACCTGGAACCCGAGGTCGTTGGTCACGTTGACCTGGTACAGACCAGAGTCTCTGGCCGTCACGTTGACCAATAGGAAGGTTCCATTGGAGGAATACAGCTCCATCCCATTGGTCAGTTTCCTCAGTTGGAAATGTTGTGCTGGTCGCAGTAAAGTGTCTCTGGAATCCAACAGACTTACACATTTGGCTCAAAGAGCCGCAGAGCGACATGAACTCCAACCAACTGCTCCATTAGACTCCATGTTAAATCTCACCACTCATTTCTCAAAGAAAGCAGACGATACCAGTTTTGTCTATTGCTCTGGAGCTCACATTATTAACACCACAAACATAAAAAAACACATCACTGCGTTTGCCAGAGTCTTATCTTTCTCACGGTATCCATATTTTGGCACTCAGACTCCTGCTAATTTGTTAAGAATAGAATAAAATAATAGAATAGTACTTTATTCATCCCCAAGGGGAAATTTGTCTGTGGCAGCAGCAAACAGGGTTACACAATAAAATAAAAATATTAAGTGTGGAAAATGCGCAATATATACAATGTAATAAAATAAAATAACCGAGCAGGACCTATTAGATTTAAGAAGATAAAGTAATATAAATGGACAGTATATACACTAAGTAGAATCGTATTAAATTAACTAAGTAGGAAAAAATAAACAAAACAGTAGTGCACAAGATCACCAGCAGCAGCAACAGTGTAGCATTGTTATAGTCTTGTGTTAAAAGGACTTTTGTTCAAAATCACTGTTTACTGCAACATTTCTTAATCAGCCTGCCTCTAACACCAGGTGCGTCCTCACCATATGCCTGTCTGCCTCTCTCTCCCTCTCATTTCAAAATAAAAGCTCCAGAGTGAATTCTAACTGGAATGCTTGTGATGAAGCCTGTCATTTAATAACCTCTGTGTTTGTGTGTCAAACATTATGAATATGTCTCCTCTCCCCCTCACCCAGTCCCACCCTTTCAAAATAAAAGCCCCATAGAGTAACTGTATCTTAACATGAAGCTCAGAATGAGATTTGTACAGAAATGATGGGAGCGTTAGCACCCATCATTTCCAGTACAGAAATGACGGGAGCCATTTGTGGACTGTCCATCACGAATACAAGATTGAATCCAAGAGTATGAATCTAAAATGCAGAAAAGAGAAGAGCGGTATCTCAATCGAACCTCAACGATACTACCGGTAACATCAGCGTGTGTATATTGCGACGTCTTCGGGCAGTAGAAGCCACACTGTCAAAATTTCTTGCGAAATTTTCTAGTTATTATTATGATTAAGCCCGATGGGTAAAACTGCCTTGTGCCACAAAGCACACTGAATAACTAATAACTTGTCACGTGGCATGATGAGGACTCAAGCGCAGACAGTCAGGTGTAGTGAAAAAGGTTTTAATGATAACCAAAAACAAACAGGGAATCCAGGGACAAGACAAAAGACGAAGGGGAAAATCCGGCAGGAAAAGGCAGAACAGGCAGACTGGAAAACCGGGAACAGGACGAGCAAACTCCTCCGAGGCCGAGAGTCAGAGTCCACAACCGGGTGGGTGGAGGGGGTCCGGAGGAGGGACGGCCGGCCTGGCAGACTGGGGAGACTGAGGGTCCGGAGGACGGAGCTCTGGAGGCTGAGGGTCCGGAACTCGAGAGCCTGGAGATCAGGGGGACGAGGCTGAGGGTCCGGGGGACGGAACTCGAGAGCCTGGAGATCAGGGGGACGGCACTCGAAAGACTGGGGACCAGGAGGGGAACTGCACTCGGACGGGGAACAGGTCTCCAGGGGCTGGAGATCAGACGGGGAACAGGTCTCCAGGGGCTGGAGATCAGACGGGGAACAGGTCTCCAGGGGCTGGAGATCAGACGGGGAACAGGTCTCCAGGGGCTGGAGAGCGGACGGGGAACAGGTCTCCAGGGGCTGGAGAGCGGACGGGGAACAGGTCTCCAGGGGCTGGAGAGCGGACGGGGAACAGGTCTCCAGGGGCTGGAGAGCGGACGGGGAACAGGTCTCCAGGGGCTGGAGAGCGGACGGGGAACAGGTCTCCAGGGGCTGGAGAGCGGACGGGGAACAGGTCTCCAGGGGCTGGAGATCGGACGGGGAACAGGTCTCCAGGGGCTGGAGATCGGACGGGGAACAGGTCTCCAGGGGCTGGAGATCGGACGGGGAACAGGTCTCCAGGGGCTGGAGATCGGACGGGGAACAGGTCTCCAGGGGCTGGAGATCAGACGGGGAACAGGTCTCCAGGGGCTGGAGATCAGACGGGGAACAGGTCTCCAGGGGCTGGAGATCAGACGGGGAACAGGTCTCCGACACTCGGAGATGGGGCTCCGGGCAACCGGAGTCCATAGACTGGGGCTCAGGGGGATAGACTGATGACCCAGCGGGGTAAAGGGCTGGAGGTCGTTGCAGCGCGGAGGCGGCAGCGGCCGGGACTGGAGATTGCTGCTGTTCAGAGACGGCGGTGGCCGGAGGTCGTTGCAGCGCGGAGACGGCAGCAGCCGGAGGTCGTTGCAGTGCGGAGACGGCGGCGGCCGGGACTGGAGGGCGCTGCGGTCCGGAGGCGGCGGCGGCCGGGACGGGAGGTCGCCGCTGCTCCGAGGCGGGGGCGGCCGGGTCCGGGGATAGCTGCTGCTCTGAGGCGACAGCTGGAGTCGGCTGGATCGTCGACCGGACACAGGGAGCTGGAGTCGGTCGAACCGCCGACCTGACACGGGGAGCTGGAGTCGGCTGCGGCCCAGCGGGAGCGGGGGATAACTGCGGCCCAGCGGGAGAGGGAGTCTGGCCCTTCCTCTGCCTCTGTCTCCTTCGAGGTTTGACCGGGATGTCCATTAGGTCACGGTCTGCCTTCTGGACACTTCGAGGTTCTCCAAAGGCCAGACTGGGTTCCCATGAACTGTTCATACCAGTCGGGGAGACGACACTCCATACCGTGGTCTGCTGAGTCCATCTTGGGCCAGATCATTCTGTCACGGGGCATGATGAGGACTCAAACGCAGACAGTCAGGTGTAGTGAAAAAGGTTTTAATGATAACCAAAAACAAACAGGGAATCCAGGGACAAGACAAAAGACGAAGGGGAAAATCCGGCAGGAAAAGGCAGAACAGGCAGACTGGAAAACCGGGAACAGGACGAGCAAAATGGGCGGGTAGGTCGGAAAACAAACAATGATCTGGCAGTGGGTGTGTGTGCGGCAGGGGTTTAAATAGTGAAGGAGGCAGAGTGAGCAGGTGAGAGTAATGAGCTGAGTGTGACTGGCAGGTGCACTGAATGAACTGATTAGGTGAGTGAGGAGCTACAGAAAGAAACAAAGACACAGAACACACAGGGCAAAGCCTGATCGTGACATAACTAATAACTTTAATAATAATTATTATTATTATAACACTACTCATAATAATATTTTTGATTAAAGTAAAACATAAATAATATATTAGAAATTAGTTCATTATAAAGTAAAGATTATTATAAAAGTGTGAAACATATTCATTTAGGGGTTGTGTAGTTTTATGTATACTGGTGGTACAAACAGTAGTATTTGTAGTAGTAGTAGTGGTAGTAATAGTAGAAGTACTATTAGTAGTAGTAGTAGTTTTATTAGTAGTAAAGTTAGTAGTAGTAGTAGTAGTATTTTGTCGTAGTTTGCTGAAGTATATCTTTGCTGCTGTAACATACAAATTTTCCCTGGGGATGAATAAAGTATATATCTATCTATTTAGTAGTAGTAGTTGTATTATTATTATTATTACTAGTAGTTTTATTATTATTAGTAGTAGTTGTAGTAGTAGTTTTAGTAGTAGTAGTAGTTTTATTATTATTAGTAGTAGTACTAGTTTTATTAGTAGTAGTAGTAGTAGTTTTATTATTATTAGTAGTAGTAGTAGTTTTATTAGTAGTAGTTGTAGTTTATTACTCAGGGTCGTGTAACTGGTGCGCTTTGAAACGCTTTTATTGTGAAATCCGAGCAGAGCGGAAGTTGTCAGCTAGCATCCCGCGGCTAAGTGTCCCGTGAGTGTGTGTCTGTTAAAGGTGAGAAGATGCTACCTTTATCTGTTAAAGACGACGAGTACAAACCCGCCAAGTTCAACCTGCTGCTGAAGCTCTCAGGATGGTTCAGGTAAACACACATGTCGATGGTGCTGACAGAGCTAACAGCTGACTCTGAGCTGCTATACCTTGATGCTAACCGGCTAGCCTGAGTCTTTATGAATATACATAACGTATTTATAATATATGTCTGTCAGTTGTTACTGTGTGTGTTTGTGACCGTCAGCAGCGGGTAACCCGGGTTAGTCTCTGGTCTGTCCCGGGTCTGTCCCGGGTTAGTCTCGGGTCTCTGTGTGATGGAGCTCGTCTCGTGTCTCCAGGTCGATCCTCGCAGACAAAACGTCCCGGAATCTGTTCTTCTTCCTCTGTCTCAACCTGTCCTTCGCCTTCGTGGAGCTCTCGTACGGAATCTGGAGCAACAGGTGAGCTAACACGGTTAGCATGTTTGCATCGGTGTGTTTGTTCAGCTCAGGATGTGCCACGTATGTCTTAGTGTGTGTGTGTGTGTGTGTGTGTGTGTGTGTGTGTGTGTGTGTGTGTGAGAGTGAGAGTGTGTGAGAGTGAGTGTGTGTGAGTGAGTGTGAGTGTGTGTGTGTGTGTGAGTGAGTGTGTGTGTGTGTGTGAGTGTGTGAGTGTGTGAGTGAGTGAGTGTGTGAGTGAGTGAGTGAGTGAGTGTGTGTGTGTGTGTCTCTCTCTGTGAGTGAGTGAGTGTGTGTGAGTGTGTCTCTGTGAGTGAGTGTGTGTGTGTGAGTGTGCCTCTGTGAGTGAATGTGTGTGTGAGTGTGTGTGTGTGTGAGTGTGAGGAGGCCTGATATGTTAATTAATAACCGATCAGCAGCACTAATATATATTTAGATCTTTGGTTAGTTTCAGTGAAACTTGTTTCGTTCTCTTCAGCGGTCGCCATCTTTGATGTGTACAGTTACCATGGTGACAGGCTGAGCTGAGGCACTTAAAGTTTAAATGTAAAACATAAATATATATATACGTGTGTGCGTGTGTGTCTTGGATCAGAAGTCCTTTCTTCTTTTCTCAGTGTTTACAATGAGGTGATGTTTAAGTGTCTTAATCTGCCTTCATAGAGACCATTATCACACTATTTTGTGATGACGAGTGATGGAGCAGCCTTCGTATTTGATGTGTGTTTCCTCTTCAGTTTAGGTTTGATCTCAGACTCCTTCCACATGTTCTTTGACTGCACCGCTCTGCTGGCAGGTCTGGCAGCCTCCGTCATCTCCAGGTGGAGATCCAACGACAGCTTCTCCTACGGGTGAGATCATGACTCAGTGCTCTGTTAGTCAGGTCTGACTGTGATGATTGCTCAGTGCTCCGTTAGTCAGGTCTGACTGTGATGATCGCTCAGTGCTCTTTTAGTCAGGTCTGACTGTGATGATCGCTCAGTGCTCTGTTAGTCAGGTCTGACGAGTCCCTGTGTGTTTCAGTTATGTCAGAGCAGAAGTTCTGGCCGGGTTCGTAAACGGACTCTTCCTCATCTTTACAGCCTTCTTCATCTTCTCTGAAGGAGTCGAGGTACACACACACACACACACACACACACACACACACACACACACACACACACACACACACACACAGAGCTGCTGTCTCCGATATGAAGCTGTCTGTCTGTACCTGTCTGTCAGAGAGCTCTGGAGCCTCCTGACGTTCATCACGACCGGCTGCTTCCTGTCTCGGTCGCCGGTCTGCTGGTCAACCTGGTCGGGATCTTTGTTTTCCATCATGGAGGCCACGGACATTCACATGGAGAGGAAGGTAATACCTGGAGAACCTCCAGAACATCACTGAGTAGAACCGAGCTCTGTGAAACCGCACTGCAGTCATGTATAACCTCTCTGCTCTTCACTAGAACCCCTCGGCTCTTCACTAGAACCTCATGTCTCTAACCGGTCTGTCTCTCAGGTCACGGTCACAGCCATTCTCTGTTTAACGGCAGTGTGAATCACGACCACCAGAACAAACATGGAGGACACGGACACAGTCATGATGAACATGGAGGACATGGAGGACATGAAGGACACGGTGGACACGGACACAGTCATGGAGGACACGGCCATGATGAGCCACACCGTCACGGTGAGAGTCTGAAACATGTGTTCTCTGGTAGAAAAGACAGAACGGACTCGTGTCACAATGTTCTTTTGTCTTCGTCTCATCATCAATATTTTCCTTGAAGTGAATCCTGTTTGATTCAAAGTGTTTCTTCTCTGCTGTGTTTGTTGTTGCAGACGAGCTTCACACGCCGGGTAAAGGATCCAGTAAACAGATCCTTCAGGGTGAGAGCTGATCACATCACATTAACAACCAGGAACTCATTTAAGGATCCATGACTTTATGTTCTAGCAGGACGAGATAAAGAACGTCAGTCAGACGGTTCGGTCACTTTGTAACATGACAAATATATAAAACACATATTCATATGTACTCGTGTCCACAACAATGAGACTTAAGAGTTTGTGACGTGATGAACACTAAATATATAATATTTCCTCATCATCACGAACACAAATATGATGTTCCAATAATCTATAATCACAGCTGAGAAGCTGAAACATTAGCAGCTGTTGTGAGCAGCATTGACCACTGGGGGGCGCCACCACACAACCAGCAGCAGAGCGACACATGAGAACCATGGATCTACATATTTAGCTTTTTTACAATAAAGCACTCACTGAAGTATCTGAAAAATGACTGTCATGAAGTTTAAACAATGAAAAGTTGACAGTTTGTCTTAAGGTCACATAAAAAACATAAAAATAATTTCAATCAATTCAACTTTATTTGTACAACTCAATAACACAAATCACAGATTTGTCTGAAAAGGCTTTACAATCTGTACAACATCCTCTGATAACAAAGTCAATATATATGAATCATACATATGAGCTTAGTAATTGTACTAGTGGCACTAATAAAAACCCTAACCCAAACCTGAGCCAGCCCTAACTATAAACCTGAGCCGGCCCTAACTATAAACCTGAGCCGGCCCTAACTATAAACCTGAGCCGGCCCTAACTATAAACCTGAGCCGGCCCTAACTATAAACCTGAGCCGGCCCTAACTATAAACCTGAGCCGGCCCTAACTATGAACCTGAGCCGGCCCTAACTATGAACCTGTGTATATAATCTAAATGTGTGTGTGTTGCAGGCGTCCTGCTGCACATCATCGCTGACACTCTTGGAAGTGTTGGTGTGATCATCTCGGCTCTTCTGATGCAGAAATACGACCTGATGATCGCCGACCCGATCTGCTCCATGCTGATCGCCCTCCTCATCGGAGTCAGGTGACCTCACAGCTGAGTCTTAGTTCATGACACAATGATAACGTTCACTATGCTGCACGAGTCCTGAAACAAGACATGACTCAGCATTTTTACACTTCCTGTTGACGTCAGTGTGTTCAACAGCAGCGTTTATTTCTCTGATATATATACAGGTCAGTGAACGCCCCTCTGGTGAATCTTAGAGTGTAAAGGAGACGACTAAGCGTCCTCACTAGTCCTCCTTTAGCTTAGTGAAGTCACTCTATATGCGTGAAAGAAAAACCTGCAAGAATCTAACACATAAAATAATAAAGAAGTTAAGATATATTCTATATTTATACTGTGAGAGATGAAAATATGTAAACACCTTCAGACATTCATCTCCTGTTATTATAATTACTATATGAAAGTGTTCAGTGACTCAGTTTAAAGAGGACAACTTATTGATTCATATTTAGTGACCACTAGAACCCCTTAAAATAGATCTAGAACCTCCTCAATGACTACTAGAACCCCTCAAAATATATCTAGAACCTCCTCAATGACTACTAGAACCCCTCAAAATAGATCTAGAACCTCCTCAATGACCACTAGAACCCCTCAAAATAGATCTAGAACCTCCTCAATGACCACTAGAACCCCTCGAAATATATCTAGAACCTCCTCAATGACCACTAGAACCCCTCAAAATATATCTAGAACCTCCTCAATGACCAAGAGAACTTCATAAAAGACATTCAAATACTATATGAACATCTTAAAGAATCTCCTCCTCAGTTGAGACTATAACCTCTTAAAGAACCCGTTTGGAATTATTGTAACCTCCTGAGGAACGTTTAGAACCTCTTTAATGACCACTGATTATGTGACTTTGGTCATTTCTTACGTTAAAACCCATTTAAGACGACCCAGCTTCCTTGAATGCACCACTGAGGGAACGTTTGTAAACATTCTCTGTTCTCAGCTCAGAACAGAAACTCTGTCTCTAGAAGGAAGGAGATCCATCTGGAACCTGACGTGTTCTCTGGGTCCTGGTTTTCCACTAATGTAAAGAATGTGTGATTAGTAGTTAATGAGCTCTGACGGTCCAGACCACAGGAACGGAGTCCAGCGTCCTGATGTGTGCCGGTGTTTGATCGGCTGGAAGGGATTTAAACAGTCATCAGGGCTGATCTGTGGTCAGCTGAGAGGCCTTCACTGACCGCAGGAATCACAGCACCGCAGAGACTACTGCAGAAAATCTGCACATTCTACAAGTTCAAGTCTCAAAAGTAACTGTTGGTCACTCTGTACTGTAGTACTAGTAATGCTACTAGTACAGTAGTAGTATTACTCTGCACTAGTAGTAGTACTACTTCTAGTTCTACAGTACTCGTGTTCAGTTCTGAGAAAGTAGAAGTTGGTCTCTGTACTCTAGTAATTCAATAATGAATTCAAAGTAGTGTATTGTGCACTTTTATCTTGAAAGTGCTGCTACATGAACAACAGGTCAATAACATTTGGTTTGTAAACACTTTAAACACATCAGGTTGTTGTTAGCAGCAGTATTCCCTTTACACAGCAGCAGTTATAACACAGTTATAATGATTCTGATCATAGATATTCAGCCGGTGTTCACAACTTTATCTTCGTGTGTGTAAGAGATGATATTTAAATATACTTCTTGAAAACTGCAAACCTATCTACGTCATGTTTTTATGTTTGTTAAATTCTCAGTAGTGATACTAAATGATGCTTATTATACATATTACAAACAAAACACTTTAAAAACTCTAAAACAATCATTTAAATAATAATAAATGAATCATTTATTTTTTGCTTTTTTTGGTGTTGTGGTCAGACACATATGCAACGCTGATTACCGTAATATGTGTGGTATTTGTTATAAAGCATCTCAGCAGCAGGAAGAGACGATACACACACACACACACACAGCTGTTCACCGCTCGCTGCCGGTTCTTGTGTTAAAAATGTCCGCTTAATAATGATTTTTTTAAAACTGCGTTAACGCGATAATATCAGTGGCGGGCCGTGCATTTCATACCTGGCCCTTCATTGCTGTCCTGCAGCTGAAACACCTCCTAATAACCTCATGATGGCGCTACGGTGTATAGCTAGGAAATATAATGTTTTCTGTGCTCACGTATGAGACAACAGGCTGTGACCTCTGAACCGGAACAAAGAACCGCTGAGGCCCCGCACTTCTAGGAGGCTAGACTAACTAGCTTAACAAACAATAACTCCGCGCATGACGGTATGCTTCGTAATTAACAGACAATGCATATAGTCCAAATCTATATAATTAACACAATGACAAGAACAAACTCACAAGAACCAGTCACATATATTCATATGACAACAGAGCAACAAATCAATCCAGCAGAGCTGCAGCAACACGCATTCTGCTGCACACTGGAGGGCCATTCACATATTAGATGTAAAGACAAACACAGTTGACTTAAAGACAAACTCCATCCTCCTTTCTTTGTTGACTAAGAGTTTAATCCGGTTAAATCCCAACTCACAAATCTGTTTCTCCTCCTTCAGCCATTGAGTGTTAAAAATACAAAGCAGGTAAAATAATAATAATCTACACCAAGCAAAATGCTAAACATGTCATAACTTCTTCATATCTTTCAATTGGAACTCTTTTTTTCTTTTTTTTTGACAAATATATTTTATTGTCTTTTCCACAAAACACAAAGACAAGACAGAACAAGGCACATCAGAAGGGACACATGGGCACCTGAAGATGTTTAAAGTAAAGATATTAATGGCATGTGTTGTTGGGCGTTACTGACTGTTTCTCAGCAGAAACAAAGCATAAAAACAACAGTAGAGGGTGACAGATATGTACATGCACAGATAGATGCATGTTATACCCCACAAACACAATGCTCCCACATCCCCTAATGAGACCAGTGAGAGAAGAAGGAAAAGAAAACGGGGAAGGGAAACAAAAAAAGGGGAAGCGGTAGACTACAGCAGAGTAGTCCAGTAGTCCCCAACCACCGGTCCGCGGCCAGGTGGTTGGGGACTACTGGACTACAGGGTTACAACAAGATCCCCCCCCCCCCCCAGAAACTCCATGAATGAGCCCAAATCTTTGCAAAGATGTTATATTTCCCTTTAACTGCATATGTAAGTTTCTCTAGGGCGAGGCACTGTATCAGTCCTTCTATCCAATCTCGTTTGCTCGGCCTGTGAACAGATTTCCAAGCCATTGCAATTTTATGTTTGGCTTCAAGAAGACAAGATGTGACCATCTTCTTTCTGCTATTGTTAAGTGTTCAGTTTACTGGGAAACACACAAAAAGACAGAGTTTTGGACATAATGGAAGTTGTTCGTTGATACAAATGGATACAATTGTAATAATCTCTTTCCAGACATCTTGAATGAGGGTGCATTCCCAAAGGCAATGAGACAAGCTACCTCTATGTATACCACATCTAACACAAGCATCTGGTGTATTGGGGTACATGTGATGCAGTAACTCTGGAGTAATGTATGTTCTCATCACCCATTTATACTGGAGAAGCTTGAACCTTGAGTTTATTGTGTGGACTTGACTCTGTAGACATATGTCCTGCCACTCTTCGACAGTGATTTCTTCATGTAGGTCTGAACACCATGCTAGCCTTCTGTCATCTGAGGATTCTTTTGCTGCAGCTATGATAGTCTGATAAACCTTTGAGATCAGTCCAGCTGGTCCATAATGGTTTAAAGCTATCTGTTCTAAAGTTCTGTGTCTTTGTTATGAAGCTTCTTATCTGGAGATAAGAAGCCGTTTTCTAATTTGAACTCTCACTACTCCGACTAAGCTCTGATGTTAAGTTAAGTTGCACGATAGTCACGTGCTCGCCCACTGACCAATCACAGCGCACGCTGCACCTCACTGCAGAGCTGCACATGAAAACTGAGCTGCACGTAATGCTGACGTAGTTGTAGTCCAGCTAGCAGCTCTGACACGTCAAAGAATACGCCCAACATGTCAAACTAAAGATCTGATTGGTTGAACACTATGACAATCAACAATATCATCCCCATTCACTTAAAGTGCACATGGATGCACTTGTGAGTCTGCAGGCCTCAGGCCTCTCTTCTTACCTAGAGACACAGAGGTGAGATCTGATTGGATAAAAGCTCTACTTAAAACAAGCTGCACTGGAAGCAGAGCAACTGAGGAAGACAGTAGCTGTGCAATGAGAACATAAGATAATGGGGAAAATATTTATATAAATTATAATACATGGAGTGTATTTAAGAAAGATTATAAAATAGATATAACTTTGTGATTGTGTTTAGGCCAGCAGAGAAGGCCCTGACGGACCACCACTGGGTTAATCAGAATCAGAACCGTTTATTGCCATGGTATGTTGAACATACAAGGAATTTGACATGACGGGATGTGCATAACATTTAACAACAATCAACAACAATATAATTGACAATGACTTTATCGCGCGTTAACGCAGTTTTAAATTTTTTTTATTACTCTGAAAGTCCGTTGCTCTCTGGCTCTGAACACACAGACACAGAGCATGGCTCACAGGAGGGGCGGGATGTTGATCAGGATTGGCTTGGGAAGGGCGTCATCACGCGTCTCAACCAATGAGAGCATTTGGGGCGGGCGCTGCAGCGCGATAGCCTATCAGTGGTGAGATGCTCCTCCTGTCATCACTGACGTCCTGACGTTGAATCAGGAAAGACATCCTGTATCCGTCTGTGTTCACCAGAGCTCCACGATACCTCCTGGTAGTGGAGACCGGACTATGTGTGTACATGTGTGTAAACCAGACGGTACAAACAATGAATAGACGCCGTATTTACGCCTGTGTGACGTTATGTTGAGTGGTGATGGAGCTGCTACAATGTTAGCTTAGCATAGCACCGATCGATCCAGACTCCTTTGAGAAAACAAACATTCTAAATGTTATTTTCTTGTCGTCTTGAGGAGAAAACTAACAGAACATGAATTCAGACTTTTTAATCCGCATCATTACGTAGATATTTCAGAATCCCCTTTCTGTCGGTTTATTGCCGTTAAATGAGTTTGTTTAGTGTTGATACAGCTGTAGTGAACAGAGACGTGTGTCTATAGGTTGATACAGCTGTAGTGAACAGAGACATGGGTCTATAGGTTGATACAGCTGTAGTGAACAGAGACATGTGTCTATAGGTTGATACAGCTGTAGTGAACAGAGACATGTGTCTATAGGTTGATACAGCTGTAGTGAACAGACGTGTGTCTATAGGTTGATACAGCTGTAGTGAACAGAGACATGTGTCTATAGGTTGATACAGCTGTAGTGAACAGAGACGTGTGTCTATAGGTTGATACAGCTGTAGTGAACAGAGACGTGTGTCTATAGGTTGATACAGCTGTAGTGAACAGAGACATGGGTCTATAGGTTGATACAGCTGTAGTGAACAGAGACATGTGTCTATAGGTTGATACAGCTGTAGTGAACAGAGACATGTGTCTGTAGGTTGATACAGCTGTAGTGAACAGAGACATGTGTCTATAGGTTGATACAGCTGTAGTGAACAGAGACATGTGTCTATAGGTTGATACAGCTGTAGTGAACAGAGACATGTGTCTATAGGTTGATACAGCTGTAGTGAACAGACGTGTGTCTATAGGTTGATACAGCTGTAGTGAACAGAGACATGTGTCTATAGGTTGATACAGCTGTAGTGAACAGAGACGTGTGTCTATAGGTTGATACAGCTGTAGTGAACAGAGACGTGTCTATAGGTTGATACAGCTGTAGTGAACAGAGACATGTGTCTGTAGGTTGATACAGCTGTAGTGAACAGAGACGTGTCTATAGGTTGATACAGCTGTAGTGAACAGAGACATGTGTCTGTAGGTTGATACAGCTGTAGTGAACAGAGACATGTCTATAGGTTGATACAGCTGTAGTGAACAGAGACATGTGTCTAGGTTGATACAGCTGTAGTGAACAGAGACGTGTGTCTGTAGGTTGATACAGCTGTAGTGAACAGAGACATGTGTCTATAGGTTGATACAGCTGTAGTGAACAGAGACATGTGTCTATAGGTTGATACAGCTGTAGTGAACAGAGACATGTGTCTATAGGTTGATACAGCTGTAGTGAACAGAGACATGTGTCTGTAGGTTGATACAGCTGTAGTGAACAGAGACATGTGTCTATAGGTTGATACAGCTGTAGTGAACAGAGACATGTGTCTATAGGTTGATACAGCTGTAGTGAACAGAGACATGTGTCTGTAGGTTGATACAGCTGTAGTGAACAGAGACATGTGTCTATAGGTTGATACAGCTGTAGTGAACAGAGACGTGTGTCTATAGGTTGATACAGCTGTAGTGAACAGAGACGTGTCTATAGGTTGATACAGCTGTAGTGAACAGAGACGTGTCTATAGGTTGATACAGCTGTAGTGAACAGAGACATGTGTCTGTAGGTTGATACAGCTGTAGTGAACAGAGACATGTGTCTGTAGGTTGATACAGCTGTAGTGAACAGAGACATGTCTATAGGTTGATACAGCTGTAGTGAACAGAGACGTGTCTATAGGTTGATACAGCTGTAGTGAACAGAGACATGTGTCTATAGGTTGATACAGCTGTAGTGAACAGAGACGTGTCTATAGGTTGATACAGCTGTAGTGAACAGAGACATGTCTGTAGGTTGATACAGCTGTAGTGAACAGAGACATGTCTATAGGTTGATACAGCTGTAGTGAACAGAGACATGTCTATAGGTTGATACAGCTGTAGTGAACAGAGACATGTCTATAGGTTGATACAGCTGTAGTGAACAGAGACGTGTCTATAGACACGGTGAACACAGCTCCATGAGATCCACGGAGCTCCTCCGGACTGATATGAACCGGACTAGTGTTTCCTTTCATGATGTCTGGACTTCAACAACACGTACTAAGTCCAATCTGGGGAAGAGTTTCATTCAATTAGAGAGGCTTCAATTATTCATGGAGTATTATTTCAACACATATTGCTTTTGTTGCTCTTGTTGATTTCATAAAATAAATATAATATTGAAGAAATATAACTGCTGCTGTGTAAAGGGAATACTGCTGCTAACAAGAACCTGATGTGTTTACAAACCAAATGTTATTGACCTTTGTTCATATAGCAGTACTTTCAAAATAAAAGTGCACAATACACTACTTTTGAATTCATTATTGAATCTTGCGCATAACAATGACATTAATCGCAATTAAACATTGTAATTGTTGCCCAGCACTAATATATATGTATACATATATATGTATATTTATATGTATAATAGTAGTAGTGACAGTAGTAAGTACTGAAGTATGTTCAGTTTTAGATGTGTGTGTGTGTATATATATTTAGATGTGTGTGTGTACGTGTATATAGTCTCCACACATGCTCAGTCCGTCTCTCTGGACCTCTTATCCTCAGCGTGGTGCCGTTACTCAGAGAGTCCATCGGGATCCTGATGCAGCGAACGCCTCCTTCACTGGACCACGTGCTGCCCGAGTGTTACCAGAGGGTGAGTACAGGCCCCGCCCACACCATAAGACCCGCCGTCCTCTGCCTCCGATTGGCTGGTCCTGATCTAGACTTATAATAATAATCATCATTGAACTTGATGTTAACGTTAATGTTGATAAGAACATTTAAAAATATCACTTGTTTTTTTGATCTGTGTGTCGGCAAATCGATCAAATCTCATCAGAGCACCGATCAATAGATGGTGATGTCATCGTCAGGGACCAGTCTAATTCTTGGTGTATTGTGTTGTGTTCAGGTGCAGCAGCTGCAGGGAGTCTACAACCTGCAGGACCCTCACTTCTGGACTCTGTGTACGGACGTTTACATCGGAACGTTAAAGCTGCTGGTGGCCCCCGACGCCGACCGCCGCTGGATCCTCAGCCAGACCCACCACGTCTTCACACAGGTACCTGACCGCACCATAGCACGTCTTCACACGAGTACCTGAACGCACCATAGCGCGTCTTCACACGGGTACCTGAACGCACCATAGCGCGTCTTCACACGGGTACCTGAACGCACCATAGCACGTCTTCACACGGGTACCTGAACGCACTACATTGTAGTACTTGTATTGGACTAGCTGTCTCTGTGTTGTACTACGTGTACTGTGTTGTACTGTGTAGTACTTGTACTAACTGTCTCTCTCTTCAGGCTGGAGTTCGACAGCTCTACGTTCAGATCGACACAGCCGACATGTAGAAGCTCCTCCCCCTTTGAACAGCTGGGACCAATCAAATTCAGTCTGCTGCAGGTGACCTCTGACCCCCCCAGAGTCACAGCAGGACACAGACCAGCGGGGGGGCAGTGAGGACTGGACCCCCCCCCCCCCACCCCCCACACACTTTTTGAAAAGTTATCGTCTGTGTTGACGGGCAGGGTGACGACCCCCCCCCCCGCTGCACTTTGTAGACTGGAGCAAAGCATTCTGGGTAAGTGCCTTCATCATGAATCAGACCCCCCCCCCCCCTCTCATCTCTGCTGGGACCAGACTCTGATGTCACTCTGTTTTTTAACGTGCCAACATGTGACCGGTTTCACTCTTTTTTTCAACTGTAATAAATACTTCTGTTTCTCTGAACATCTCCATGTTTATTGATGACATCACACACACACACTCATTGATCATCAGTTATGAGCAGCAGGTAGAGGCGTCCACCTGCTGAAGGTGTTGCAGTGCGTTTGGTTCTGCGTTCACTCGCAGCATGTCCACCTCCAGTGGGTGGAGCCGCCCAGTGACGACCAGCGAATGGAGCGGAGCCCCGAGGTCACATGACATCAGCTGACTCAGCGTTGCCGCGCGGATCGACTGGTCGTCAGCGCCGAGCCGGGCGACGCCCACACACACTGTGTCCTCCGTCATACCTGGAGGGGACACGGTAATCCTGTTAGCATGCTAACAGTTAGCATCAGTGAGTTAAATAACATCAGTTGTGTGTGTGATCTGTTCGGCCAATCAGAAGAGGGCTCACCCAGCTCCTCCCCCTCCTCCCTCCTCCTCTGGATGATCTGGATCAGCTGGTCTGCAGCCTGATTGACCGTCATGAAGCGAGGAGGCTCGTAGATCTTCTTCCCTCTGAAATCAATCAACCTCATGACAAACAACCTTTTTTACAGGGTTCAAGTTTATAGTTGGGGCTGGTTCAGGTTTATAGTTGGGGCTGGCTCAGGTTTATAGTTGGGGCTGGCTCAGGTTTATAGTTGGGGCTGGCTCAGGTTTATAGTTGGGGCTGGCTCAGGTTTATAGTTGGGGCTGGCTCAGGTTTATAGTTGGGGCTGGCTCAGGTTTATAGTTGGGGCTGGCTCAGGTTTATAGTTGGGGCTGGCTCAGGTTTATAGTTGGGGCTGGCGCAGGTTTATAGTTGGGGCTGGCGCAGGTTTATAGTTGGGGCTGGCTCAGGTTTATAGTTGGGGCTGGCTCAGGTTTATAGTTGGGGCTGGCTCAGGTTTATAGTTGGGGCTGGCTCAGGTTTATAGTTGGGGCTGGTTCAGGTTTATAGTTGGGGCTGGCTCAGGTTTATAGTTGGGGCTGGCTCAGGTTTATAGTTGGGGCTGGTTCAGGTTTATAGTTGGGGCTGGTTCAGGTTTATAGTTGGGGCTGGCGCAGGTTTATAGTTGGGGCTATTTCAGGTTTGCCATGGACCAGCCACTAGATACGCTGCTATAGATCCAGACTGGTGGGGGTCTATATACATATATATTATATACATATATTATATGTATATAATATATACACATTTTTCCTTCGTGTGGTTGACGTGAACAGAAGGATGGATGCCATCATTACCAATGCCAATATCAACATAGTCTGTCAATTGCATGATAATCATGCATACAAGCTATTCTCACTGATGTTTTCATTTTAAACATAAATGTGGAAACTAAAATGAGCAATGGCCTATTAGTGCCACTGCCATGCATAAAGATACCTGTTATCTTGCATACAATACTGAACTACTAAAATGGACAGATTCATGTTTAGAGAAAAAAAAAATTTGAATTGACTAATCAACCAAATATTTCGCGGACCCCCTGTTGAAGACCTCTGCTCTAAATATTACTATGACATGAGCTGCTAAAGACATCAATAAACCCAGACCAGGACCAGGTTCTGGTTCTTACCTCATCATGTTCTCGATGCTCTGCTCTTTGACTTTAATATCTGGAAGAAAAAAACAAAACTTTATTCTCACATTTCAATGAAAGAAAGAAGTTGATACATATTTACATTATACTAGATAAAGTATTACTGTATAATACATATTTACATTATACTAGATAAAGTATTACTGTATAATACATATTTACATTATACTAGACAAAGTATTACTGTAGAATACATATTTACATTATACTAGACAAAGTATTACTGTAGAATACATATTTACATTATACTAGACAAAGTATTACTGTAGAATACATATTTACATTATACTAGACAAAGTATTACTGTAGAATACATATTTACATTATACTAGACAAAGTATTACTGTAGAATACATATTTACATTATACTAGACAAAGTATTACTGTAGAATACATATTTACATTATACTAGACAAAGTATTACTGTATAATACATATTTACATTATACTAGACAAAGTATTACTGTATAATACATATTTACATTATACTAGACAAAGTATTACTGTATAATACATATTTACATTATACTAGACAAAGTATTACTGTATAATACATATTTACATTATACTAGACAAAGTATTACTGTAGAATACATATTTACATTATACTATACAAAGTATTACTGTAGAATACATATTTACATTGTAGAATACATATTTACATTGTAGAATACATATTTACATTGTAGAATACATATTTACATTATACTAAAGTATTACTGTAGAATGCATATTTACATTATACTAGATACAGTATTACTGTAGAATACATATTTACATTGTAGAATACATATTTACATTGTAGAATACATATTTACATTATACTAGATAAAGTATTACTGTAGAATACATATTTACATTATACTAAA
The DNA here is from genome assembly GCF_050575085.1 of Anarhichas minor. NCBI lineage: Eukaryota > Metazoa > Chordata > Actinopteri > Perciformes > Anarhichadidae > Anarhichas > Anarhichas minor. The sequence continues at coordinate 340,806 of NW_027466516.1, forward strand.
GTATTACTGTACAATACATATTTACATTATATTAGATACAGTATTACTGTATAATACATATTTACATTATATTAGATACAGTATTACTGTAGAATACATATTTACATTATATTAGATACAGTATTACTGTAGAATACATATTTACATTATACTAGATACAGTATTACTGTAGAATACATATTTACATTATACTAGATAAAGTATTACTGTAGAATACATATTTACATTATACTAGATAAAGTATTACTGTAGAATACATATTTACATTATACTAGATAAAGTATTACTGTAGAATACATATTTACATTATACTATACAAAGTATTACTGTAGAATACATATTTACATTATACTAGACAAAGTATTACTGTAGAATACATATTTACATTATACTAGACAAAGTATTACTGTAGAATACATATTTACATTATACTAGACAAAGTATAACTGTATAATACATATTTACATTATACTAGATAAAGTATTACTGTAGAATACATATTTACATTATACTATACAAAGCATTACTGTAGAATACATATTTATATTATACTAGATAAAGTATTACTGTAGAATACATATTTACATTATACTAGATAAAGTATTACTGTAGAATACATATTTACATTATATTATACAAAGCATTACTGTAGAATACATATTTACATTATATTATACAAAGTATTACTGTAGAATACATATTTACATTATACTATACGAAGTATTACTGTATAATAGATATTTACATTATACTAGATAAAGTATTACTGTATAATAGATATTTACATTATACTATACAAAGTATTACTGTAGAATACATATTTACATTATACTATACGAAGTATTACTGTATAATAGATATTTACATTATACTAGATACAGTATTACTGTACAATACATATTTACATTATATTAGATACAGTATTACTGTATAATACATATTTACATTATATTAGATAAAGTATTACTGTATAATACATATTTACATTATACTATACAAAGTATTACTGTATAATACATATTTACATTATACTAGACAAAGTATTACTGTATAATACATATTTACATTATACTAGACAAAGTATTACTGTAGAATACATATTTACATTATACTAGACAAAGTATTACTGTAGAATACATATTTACATTATACTAGACAAAGTATTACTGTAGAATACATATTTACATTATACTATACAAAGTATTACTGTATAATACATATTTACATTGTAGAATACATATTTACATTGTAGAATACATATTTACATTGTAGAATACATATTTACATTATACTAGATAAAGTATTACTGTAGAATACATATTTACATTATACTAAAGTATTACTGTAGAATACATATTTACATTATACTAGATACAGTATTACTGTAGAATACATATTTACATTGTAGAATACATATTTACATTGTAGAATACATATTTACATTATACTAGATAAAGTATTACTGTAGAATACATATTTACATTATACTAAAGTATTACTGTAGAATACATATTTACATTATACTAGATACAGTATTACTGTAGAATACATATTTACATTATACTAGATACAGTATTACTGTAGAATACATATTTACATTATACTAGATACAGTATTACTGTACAATACATATTTACATTATATTAGATACAGTATTACTGTATAATACATATTTACATTATATTAGATACAGTATTACTGTATAATACATATTTACATTATACTATACAAAGTATTACTGTAGAATACATATTTACATTATACCAGATAAAGTATTACTGTAGAATACATATTTACATTATACTAGATAAAGTATTACTGTAGAATACATATTTACATTATACTATACAAAGTATTACTGTAGAATACATATTTACATTATACTATACAAAGTATTACTGTAGAATACATATTTACATTATACTAGACAAAGTATTACTGTAGAATACATATTTACATTATACTAGACAAAGTATTACTGTATAATACATATTTACATTATACTAGATAAAGTATTACTGTAGAATACATATTTACATTATACTATACAAAGCATTACTGTAGAATACATATTTACATTATACTAGATAAAGTATTACTGTAGAATACATATTTACATTATACTATACAAAGCATTACTGTAGAATACATATTTACATTATACTAGATAAAGTATTACTGTAGAATACATATTTACATTATATTATACAACGCATTACTGTAGAATACATATTTACATTATATTATACAAAGTATTACTGTAGAATACATATTTACATTATACTATACGAAGTATTACTGTATAATAGATATTTACATTATACTAGATAAAGTATTACTGTATAATAGATATTTACATTATACTATACAAAGTATTACTGTAGAATACATATGTACATTATACTATACGAAGTATTACTGTATAATAGATATTTACATTATACTAGATACAGTATTACTGTACAATACATATTTACATTATATTAGATACAGTATTACTGTATAATACATATTTACATTATATTAGATAAAGTATTACTGTATAATACATATTTACATTATACTATACAAAGTATTACTGTAGAATACATATTTACATTATACTAGATAAAGTATTACTGTAGAATACATATTTACATTATACTAGATAAAGTATTACTGTAGAATACATATTTACATTATACTATACAAAGTATTACTGTAGAATACATATTTACATTATACTATACAAAGTATTACTGTAGAATACATATTTACATTATACTAGATAAAGTATTACTGTAGAATACATATTTACATTATACTAGATAAAGTATTACTGTAGAATACATATTTACATTATACTATACAAAGCATTACTGTAGAATACATATTTACATTATACTAGATAAAGTATTACTGTAGAATACATATTTACATTATATTATACAAAGCATTACTGTAGAATACATATTTACATTATATTATACAAAGTATTACTGTAGAATACATATTTACATTATACTATACGAAGTATTACTGTATAATAGATATTTACATTATACTAGATAAAGTATTACTGTATAATAGATATTTACATTATACTAGATAAAGTATTACTGTATAATAGATATTTACATTATACTATACGAAGTATTACTGTATAATAGATATTTACATTATACTAGATACAGTATTACTGTACAATACATATTTACATTATATTAGATACAGTATTACTGTATAATACATATTTACATTATATTAGATAAAGTATTACTGTATAATACATATTTACATTATACTATACAAAGTATTACTGTAGAATACATATTTACATTATACTAGATAAAGTATTACTGTATAATACATATTTACATTATACTAGACAAAGTATTACTGTATAATACATATTTACATTATACTAGACAAAGTATTACTGTAGAATACATATTTACATTATACTAGACAAAGTATTACTGTAGAATACATATTTACATTATACTAAAGTATTACTGTAGAATACATATTTACATTATACTAGATACAGTATTACTGTAGAATACATATTTACATTGTAGAATACATATTTACATTGTAGAATACATATTTACATTATACTAGATAAAGTATTACTGTAGAATACATATTTACATTATACTAAAGTATTACTGTAGAATACATATTTACATTATACTAGATACAGTATTACTGTAGAATACATATTTACATTATACTAGATACAGTATTACTGTAGAATACATATTTACATTATACTAGATACAGTATTACTGTACAATACATATTTACATTATATTAGATACAGTATTACTGTATAATACATATTTACATTATATTAGATACAGTATTACTGTATAATACATATTTACATTATACTATACAAAGTATTACTGTAGAATACATATTTACATTATACTAGATAAAGTATTACTGTAGAATACATATTTACATTATACTAGATAAAGTATTACTGTAGAATACATATTTACATTATACTATACAAAGTATTACTGTAGAATACATATTTACATTATACTATACAAAGTATTACTGTAGAATACATATTTACATTATACTATACAAAGCATTACTGTAGAATACATATTTACATTATACTAGATAAAGTATTACTGTAGAATACATATTTACATTATACTATACAAAGCATTACTGTAGAATACATATTTACATTATACTAGATAAAGTATTACTGTAGAATACATATTTACATTATATTATACAAAGCATTACTGTAGAATACATATTTACATTATATTATACAAAGTATTACTGTAGAATACATATTTACATTATACTATACGAAGTATTACTGTATAATAGATATTTACATTATACTAGATAAAGTATTACTGTATAATAGATATTTACATTATACTATACAAAGTATTACTGTAGAATACATATTTACATTATACTATACGAAGTATTACTGTATAATAGATATTTACATTATACTAGATACAGTATTACTGTACAATACATATTTACATTATATTAGATACAGTATTACTGTATAATACATATTTACATTATATTAGATAAAGTATTACTGTATAATACATATTTACATTATACTATACAAAGTATTACTGTAGAATACATATTTACATTATACTAGATAAAGTATTACTGTAGAATACATATTTACATTATACTAGATAAAGTATTACTGTAGAATACATATTTACATTATACTATACAAAGTATTACTGTATAATACATATTTACATTATACTAGATAAAGTATTACTGTAGAATACATATTTACATTATACTAGATAAAGTATTACTGTAGAATACATATTTACATTATACTAGATAAAGTATTACTGTAGAATACATATTTACATTATACTAGACAAAGTATTACTGTATAATACATATTTACATTATACTAGATAAAGTATTACTGTATAATACATATTTACATTATACTAGACAAAGTATTACTGTATAATACATATTTACATTATACTAGATAAAGTATTACTGTAGAATACATATTTACATTATACTATACAAAGTATTACTGTAGAATACATATTTACATTATACTATACAAAGCATTACTGTAGAATACATATTTACATTATACTAGATAAAGTATTACTGTAGAATACATATTTACATTATACTATACAAAGTATTACTGTATAATAGATATTTACATTATACTAGATCAAGTATTACTGTATAATAGATATTTACATTATACTATACAAAGTATTACTGTAGAATACATATTTACATTATACTATACAAAGCATTACTGTAGAATACATATTTACATTATACTAGATAAAGTATTACTGTAGAATACATATTTACATTATACTACACGAAGTATTACTGTATAATAGATATTTACATTATACTAGATAAAGTATTACTGTATAATAGATATTTACATTATACTATACAAAGTATTACTGTAGAATACATATTTACATTATACTATATGAAGTATTACTGTAGAATACATATTTACATTACAGTTTATTTAAAGCTCAATTAAATAGATGGTTAGTTAGTACCCAGCTCTGTCAGTACTAGAATGTAACTGCACCTTACTGTCACCCGTCTGTCCGTTGCCACCCGTCTGTCCCCTGCCACCCGTCTGTCCCCTGCCACCCGTCTGTCCGTTGCCACCCGTCTGTCCGTTGCCACCCGTCTGTCCGCTGCCACCCGTCTGTCCGCTGCCACCCGTCTGTCCCCTGTCACCCGTCTGTCCGCTGCCACCCGTCTGTCCGCTGCCACCCGTCTGTCCGCTGCCACCCGTCTGTCCGTTGCCACCCGTCTGTCCCCTGCCACCCGTCTGTCCGCTGCCACCCGTCTGTCCGCTGCCACCCGTCTGTCCGCTGCCACCCGTCTGTCCGCTGCCACCCGTCTGTCCGTTGCCACCCGTCTGTCCGCTGCCACCCGTCTGTCCGCTGCCACCCGTCTGTCCGTTGCCACCCGTCTGTCCCCTGTCACCCGTCTGTCCGCTGCCACCCGTCTGTCCGCTGCCACCCGTCTGTCCGCTGCCACCCGTCTGTCTGTTGTCGCCCGTCGCCGCCCGTCTGTCTGTGTTGAATTTGACGGTCGACCCTCATCTACCTGCATGCATGTCTCCTATTGTTGTTAGCTGTGTCTGACTGATTTATGTATTTCACACACTCTGCATGCTTTTATGTTTTGTGCCTCTGACGTGGATGTTTTTTAGTGTCTTACAGCTGCATCATAATATTGTCTTTAGTCCATGTTTCTATTTTAACATAGTCGTCCCTCATTTGATTTGCGTGTGTTGACTTTGAGAGCCTCTGTGTTGTCTTGTTAATACTTGACAATGTATAAGAGTCTCCTGAGTGATGATAGTACGTAGATTAATATTCTCACTTTGTTCATTGTTTGTGCACGCATTGTAAAGCGTCAATATTGTATAACCTTTAAACTTTAATCTTATCTTCTGTTTTTAGGCTGATTTTGTAACATCTGCCTCTTGAGACTACAGATGAAAAATAGCCTTTTGGCTTTAACTCTGGCGTATTTACAGAAATGTTTTTATTCATGTGCTCTGTCCCGTATCAAATAAACCAATAAATAAATAAAATCAAAACATTGTAATATATGAATTATTGTTGACTATTGTCGTAACTTCCCTTCTCCGTTCTCTACACTGGCTCCCTGTAAGAGCATCCAGTTTAAGACTCTGGTGCTAGCCTACAGGGCAGTGAAAGGAACAGCTCCTTCCTATCTCCAGGCCACGGTCAAGCCCTACACCCCCGCCCGACCACTTCGCTCTGCTGCCTCGGGGCGATCGGTTGCCCCGTCGCTCAGAGGTCCCTGCGGCCGATCGACCCGGTCGCGCTGTTTCCTGTCCTGGCCCCACAGTGGTGGAATGAACTCCCCACTGACGTCAGGACAGCAGAGTCGCTGCCCATCTTTCATCAGGCTGAAGACTCACCTCTTCAAGAAGTACGACCCTGAGCCTTCCACTCACCACTTACTGTATTCATACTAGTTTGTTTCTGTACGTCTGCTCTGGTTTATGCTCTTAGATGCTTGTTTAAAGGAGATGCACTTATGACTTCTGGTGACTAGTAGTTCTCTTGAATATGTTGAATACACTTATTGTAAGTTGCTTTGGATAAAAGCGTCTGCTAAATGACTGTAATGTAATGTAACAGATGAATGTCTGTGTATTTAAGGTCTTTTATTTCCTCGAATAAATATTAAGGACCAGCTGAGACAAACCAGCAAGGGGGGGGGGGGGGGGTTGATTGATGGTGGTCTGGATAAACAGACCCCTGAACGCAGCGTCCAGCTGCTCCAGGTTCTGATTCAGTGAGCTCAGGACATCTAATCACGGCGGTCCACCTTAATATAGCCAGTCCATACTTAAAGTCCACCTTAACTAGCAGGATGAGACTAGAGGACATTTGGTCCCTGAACGCACCACAACCACAGTTATCAGGTCGATATTGTGACGTCAGATATTGATCAAAATGTTTAGTGTGTGTGTGTGTGTGTGTCTCACCCAGCAGACAGAGTGTGTGAAGTCCAGCTGTTCTGTTTTTACAGATTTTGTCGTAGAAGCTCTCTGGTCTCCACGTCTCTGTCCAAAACACCAACGACACCGTCTCCCCAAAGTTATACAGCTGACACACACGCACACACAGAGACACACACACACACACACAGTTTAAACCTCTTCAATCAATATTTTCTGTTCAATAATCAAACTCGTTCTTGTCATGTGACGCAAACATTATGGGGTGGGGAGGCTCATGGGATTGACTCCCAGTGGAGGGAGCAGAGAGCTCATTTGCATACCCGCCCCTCATTAGCATATTAACAACCTCCCAATGCTAATGAGTGAGCAAGGACAGCTGGGTCCTGCTCTCTGATTGGCTGCTCTGACAGCTCAGTTATTGATGAGCACGTTAATGAGCTCCAGCAGCAGCTGGGCCCACAGTCCTGACTCACAGGCAGACTACCTCACTGGAACCACATCACAAAGGACCTCGAGTTCACCGCCCCACCCCCCCTTGTTAAGTCTTTATCTCTAACACAATATTCAACGTATTGTAATAGTGATATATTTGCAGTGTGAGGAAGTCAAAAAGTGAAATGTTAAAGTTTGACCCTTTATTAAAGAACTTTTACTTCTTTTGTTTCACGATGTTTAAAGTGTTTCTGTCCTTTATGTTGATGAATAAATGAATAAATACATAAACACATCACATTAATGAGAAAACAAACTAATCCTGATGAGTCTTCATTTTATGTTTACAGATTATCTGATCATCAAATATTTTATCAACCGATTCATTTTTTTTAAAGATGTGTTCAGATTTATTGTGAAACTGATTCTTTTCTGTTTTCTGTTTCTTTTAAACATTCGTTACTTATTTATTATATTTTTATTTGATTCTATTCATTTCTTTCTGGAGTTCGACACTAAAGAAAGTCTGTGTATGTGAAAATAAACCAGAGTTGATTTAGTTTATTCAATATAAAACATATTCAGTTGATTTTTATTTATGACAAAATAAATCATAATTTCGTCAGATTTGAGAAGCAGAACACGTTTAATGTGTTTTATTAGTTAAACTAGTAAAACAATTAAAGGTTTACAGAAATAGTCAATCAGATCGACTCATCTGGAAAACGCAAAAACATTTCTGTTTAAATTGTTGCATCAGAATATTTTGTGAACGTTGATCATTTCAAGGAAGCTCGATGAAACAAAAACAAGGGTTGATGGTGAGAAGGTTCCTTTATGCCTGTGAGGCAGAGTTCAGGGTACAAGTGAGGTGCTCAGTACCTGCAGCCCACAGCAGCCCACTGCGTTCATGACGGAGGCGTTGTGGATGACTCTGTACGGTATCCCAGCATGCACTGCTCTCAGCACCAGGTCGCTGTGGGTGGTGGCTCTAAAGGACGGCATGAGACGTGTTACTGAGCAATTTAAATAAAGTTATATTTATAAATATATAAATATGTATTTAAATATATTTTAAATATTCTGGTGTTCCACAACTCTGAAAATAATTAAAGCTGCGAGCAGCGATGAACGGCCCTCGCAATCTGCAGCGCGTCGGGGGTATGTTAGAGGATGCAATGTGCACATATTCTGAAAATCTGGTAATTTTAGGACAAACGGTTGAGAAGTTATATGTATTGATATTAAGCCACGCCCCTAATAAGTTTATTGGTACATATCTTGTAAACGAAAAGAGATATCAAAAAGCTTTTGATAACATTTGATGACGTAGATCCAGTAATGATCCACAGCAAATTTGGTAGTAATGGGACTAAGCATGTAGGAGGAGTTTGCAGAAATGTGTTTTACACTAAATTCAATATGGCGGAAAATCTAAGTAGGCGGAGCTTAGGGGTCTGATTGGCTTTTTTGTAGCTCTAGCTCAAGTGGACATGTGTGTCAAATTTCAAGTCAATCGGACATACTGACCGAGGGGCGTCGCCGGTCCGAATTGTAGGGGGCGCTAGAGAGCCATTTCTTAACACAGAAAGATGCATTCTTTTTCAGATGGCTATATTCACCAGGCCTGACAATTCCCCAAAATTTGGTGAGTTTTCATGCATTGCAAGTCCTCCAACCATGCGTACGTTTACCCAAACGGGTACAATATCAATAGGGCCTTCGCGGCCCGACGTTGTCGGTAGCTCGGGCCCTAATTAGATTAATCAACAACAAATCACAGAGTAACATACAGAATCTGAGGTCAGAGAAGAGTTTAATCCAGACTGATTTAAAAAAAGAACATTTTGAGTCTTTAGTGAAGAAGAAGAAGAAGAAGAAGACTCATGAACAAACCACGAGCTGCAGACGCTTTGCTCTGTTATTAACTCAGAGAGAAATCTGGTGGTTTTGGGGAGAAATGTGCAGAAAGGAAGCCGAACTGCTCTGAGAAGCTCTGTGGTCACATCAAACTGTGGATCTGCTGACTCAGCAGACCTCAGCACTGTGGGATCTGTTGCAGCTACGCGATGGAGCTGCAGCTGCTACGCGATGGAGCTCTTACGGTTCTGATACGTGGACAACATGACTCACCCGAACGGGTCGCCCACCACCAGGAAGGCCACATCAGTCACATCAGCATCCTTCAGGATCTCATCCGCTCCCTGTTCAACCAGGTCTCTGTCGGCCAGGATCAGCTCCTTCCCATAATATTCCTCCTGAGGACATAATACCCTCTGGTGTTCATGTTCACACTTCTATCAGGGTTAGCTCGCTGTGCTCGCTGTGCATAAAAGATGGAAGATCAGCATCAACAAACCAAAAACTACCAGAATCAGTTTATGACACAAGAACATCAGCAGACAGACAGACTGTCTGTCTCTCAGCTGTCTCTCTGTCTTTCTGTCTGTGATGACAGACTGTAAACACATTTAAAGTGACAGCAGCTGCTTTAAAATCAGAACTCTTTATATCGTGTTTCTATTGGACAGCTAAAGATAATATATTATATTATTTAAACACATAAACCTATGAATATGAATATATAATACCCGTGAGGTGTAGACCTCCAGGGTTAGTATTAATATATATTATATGATCATGTATAATATGTAGAAGAACTCACCAGAGCCTCCTTCCCCACCGTGAGCACCGAGGTGTAGACCTCCAGGTAAACCCTGCAGCAGCTCCTCACCGCCTGCAGACCCTTCACCGTGATGTCCGTCGCGTCTCCGAGCCCGAGGCCGATCAGGTACAACATGCTGCCGGCTTCTCTCTCTGCTCAGAGTCGGTGTCTCACTGCCGAACTACCGCTTCATTCCAGCGTTTAACCGGTGAGTTCAACGTGTGTTTCTGCTTTCACGTGTCGTCTCACTGCACAGACTGGATTACGGTATGCCGTAAACTGTTTACGTTCACGACAGCTACAGCTGCGTTACGACACCTTCTGTTGCGCGTCACCAGACCTCCAGACAGTCTCGCGTGTGGAACATCTCTGAGAGAAGAGAACCCACGTGTTCTTCATGTATTCTTCATGTGTTCTGGTGCATTTTGAAGCTGTCTTCAATTCGGCTCACAAATGATTATTAATAATGATTTAACAATATAATGCTAATATAAGTGATGGTTAGAATGTGTGAGGATATGAGCCGACCTGAAGAGACTATTTATGGTTCTAATCAGTGGCGGCTGGTGGAACATGTTCTAGGTAGGGCCATCCTATCAATGTCAGCAAACATCCCAGTATGATGCATCCCCGTTTCCCTCACTTAGGTCCTTTCCTTGCGTCCTAGTCCCTCCCACCAGGGATGCATGGAGGAAACCATGCGAGGAGAGAGGAACGAGGAAATATGTGTTAGGAGACATGAGACGTCCTTTCCTCAGTTGCGTCACGTGAAGCGACGTCTGTTTCTGATGACGGAGGATCAGATGATCACAGCTGATCAGCTGTCAGTCGGCTTTAACAGCTGGAGAGACTTTAGATAAGTTTGTGTCTGTTCCCATGATCACTGTACTTAATAACAGTAACTAATAATACTAATAACTCATAAAGACACAGTAATCACCACTGTAGAGGTGTTTCTCTCTGTAGTCTGTTAACAAACTGTGTCCTGTGTTCTGTTTATAAGCGCAGGATCCATTTCTACCGGCGGAATGCGATCGTCTTATTTATGAATTATTTGCGTCTGTACGTTTTGAAATTCAGATTGTGACGTCGATATTAAATAACCCAGAATATGATTATGGTTTCTCTTAAATGATAAAACTCATCAAACCCGACAATCAGGAATGAAATGATGATAAATGATGTAAAAAGTGTTTCGTCTCTCTCTCTCTCTCTCTATATATATATATATATATATATATATATATATATATATATATATATAAATAAATGTTTCGTCTCTCCAGTTCCCTCTGACTTTAATTGTTTCCATAATAAAAGTTCAGATCATGAAAACACAAATCTTTCTAATAAATGTAGAAAGTTGTTTGTGGTCCTTTTGTTGTTCAGACTACAATGAACATTTATTTAAACCAGATGTTGAATCAGAAAACGAATCAAATATAAACTAGAGTTTAATCTGTGATCCGTCTTCACTGTTTACATGTTGAACAAAATCTCATCAGTCCGATCGGCTGCAGCGTCCAATCACATGACTGATGAACAATGAGGGGGCGTGTCGGCCGTTAAAAGACTTCCTGGAAGTCTGTTCTCGTGGGTCCTCGGAGATCCCTCCTCTCTCCTCGATCCTCTCTCCTCAGAGCTAAATAAGAGCTTTGGGACGGCCGTCAATATGGCGGTGCAGAACAACTTCCGGTTCAAGCGAGGAGTGAGGAAATGAGAATTAAGAGACTTGGGATGTACCCTGAGACGTGTCGTGCACACAGGCAGAGAGCACGAGCAGACGAGCACACAGGCAGGAAAAGCATATATTTTGCGCAGATATCATATTTTACACATATTACTGGGTACATTCCATAGTTCAAAAACACAAATATTGACAATTTGTATAATTTATGATTATTATAATTATTATTTTTTGTGTGGCTCAAGGTGGGGCCAGGCCCCATGGCCCTCTATTGACCAGCCGCCACTGGTTCTAATAGAACACGTATGAATGTTCTCTGATCACATCTTTATGGTTCTAATAGAACACGTATGACTGTTCTCTGATCACATCTTTATGGTTCTAATAGAACACGTATGAATGTTCTCTGATCACATCTTTATGGTTCTAATAGAACACGTACGACTGTTCTCTGATCACATCTTTATGGTTCTAATAGAACACGTATGAATGTTCTCTGATCACATCTTTATGGTTCTAATAGAATACGTATGACTGTTCTCTGATCACATCTTTATGGTTCTAATAGAACACGTATGAATGTTCTCTGATCACATCGTTATGGTTCTAATAGAACACGTATCAATGTTCTCTGATCACATCTTTATGGTTCTAATAGAACACGTATGAATGTTCTCTGATCACATCTTTATGGTTCTAATAGAACACGTATGAATGTTCTCTGATCACATCTTTATGGTTCTAATAGAACACGTATGACTGTTCTCTGATCACATCTTTATGGTTCTAATAGAACACGTATGACTGTTCTCTGATCACATCTTTATGGTTCTAATAGAACACGTATGAATGTTCTCTGATCACATCTTTATGGTTCTAATAGAACACGTATGAATGTTCTCTGATCACATCGTTATGGTTCTAATAGAACACGTATCAATGTTCTCTGATCACATCGTTATGGTTCTAATAGAACACGTATCAATGTTCTCTGATCACATCGTTATGGTTCTAATAGAACACGTATGAATGTTCTCTGATCACATCATTATGGTTCTAATAGAACACGTATGAATGTTCTCTGATCACATCTTTATGGTTCTAATAGAACACGTATGAATGTTCTCTGATCACATCTTTATGGTTCTAATAGAACACGTATGACTGTTCTCTGATCACATCTTTATGGTTCTAATAGAACACGTATGACTGTTCTCTGATCACATCTTTATGGTTCTAATAGAACACGTATGAATGTTCTCTGATCACATCTTTATGGTTCTAATAGAATACGTATGACTGTTCTCTGATCACATCTTTATGGTTCTAATAGAACACGTATGAATGTTCTCTGATCACATCGTTATGGTTCTAATAGAACACGTATCAATGTTCTCTGATCACATCGTTATGGTTCTAATAGAACACGTATGAATGTTCTCTGATCACATCGTTATGGTTCTAATAGAACACGTATGAATGTTCTCTGATCACATCATTATGGTTCTAATAGAACACGTATGAATGTTCTCTGATCACATCTTTATGGTTCTAATAGAACACGTATGAATGTTCTCTGATCACATCTTTATGGTTCTAATAGTACACGTATGAATGTTCTCTGATCACATCTTTATGGTTCTAAATGCTCTTAATGAATTAATGAACTGGTTATTAATACTGTTGATAATCATCGGTTTGGTGTTTTTCTGCAGGACCTCTTGGGGACCTCTTGTGGACCTGGTCCGGTCAAGTCCTGATGATGTGGACCCTCACTCTGCTTGTTTCCATGGTGACGCCGTGTGAAAGAGTTGTGAATGAGTCGGTGGGAAAAACCCTCTCTGTCTCTCACTGTCTGTCTCTCTCTGTCTCTGTCTCTCTGTCTCTCACTGTCTCTCTCTCTCTGTCTCTCACTGTCTGTCTCTCTCTGTCTCTCACTGTCTGTCTCTCTCTGTCTCTCTGTCTCTCTGTCTGTCTGTCTCTGTCTCTCACTGTCTCTCTCTGTCTGTCTCCCTCTCTCTCTGTCTCTGTCGCTCTCTCTCTCACTGTCTCTCTGTCTCTCTGTCTCTCACTGTCTCTCTGTCTGTCTCTGTCTCTGTCTCTCTCTCTCTCTCTCTCTCTCTCTCTCTCTCTCATTGTCTCTCTCGCTCTCTCTCTCTGTCTCTCTCTCTCTCTTCACAGTGTTTCTCCCTCGTTCGCCCCTTGTTGTGGTAAACAAGCCTGTTAGACCACGTGACCCCCCCCCCCCCCCAGTCCTCCTTCACTCCTTTAACTGGGAACCAGTTAATGGGATGGCTGGTGGGTTACATAATGGGCTCTCTCCTTTTTGGGGGATGTGGAGGAGGATAGGGGGGGGGGGGGGGGTTGTGGTCTTTTGTTGCTGTGGTTCTTGTTCGGCTCCAGTCATCCAGAGATGACTGGAGCCGTTAACTGTTAACTGTTTCTCTTCAGCTCCACGTCCTGGTCTGGATTCTGAACCAGGAGACAGTAAATGCTGGTTTCAAAGGATCTGGATCAGCCCTGATCCTGAGGTTCACCTCATGAACCAGGACAACTGGGCAGAGAAGCCTGAAGTGGACCTGGACTCCTCAGGATATGAGGTGTTGAAAGTGCCACCTCAACCGACAGAAAGAGAGTCATGTGACACCTTGACCCATGACTTTTATTTTGAAAAGTCTACGCAGACAGCTCAGACAGGATGTGAGACTTTATGTTTTCTGTAAACATAAAGAATCACAAATAAAGATGAAATCAGCTCAGACCTTTCAAGTGTGTTCAGGTGTGTGAGGTGGTCACATGACTCGTGAGACAGAAACAGGATTAAAAGTGTTTAATCTGACCTCTGATCAGCTGACAGATGATGTCAGTAACAACAGAGAACGTGTTCACAACCTGCCGACAGATAAAGTAGATAAAGTAGTTAAAATAATAAGAGGAGGGAGTTTATTTAAATTCAAGGTTTTACATAATCACATAGTAATAATAATAAACATTATTTGTGTTGCACCTTTCATACGTTCAAATTAAAGTCAGCAAAGTACTTGTTTGTGAATATTTGAAGTAACTAAATAAACGTTACCAACACTTTTTCTCATGTCGTCATGTCATTTTTAAACATATTGTACATATTATAAAAGTTACAGTTTAATACTTTTTTCTTTATTTATGTTCCTTGACTTTTATTATTTTCTCTTCTTCAGCTTCACTAGAGGCCGAGAGCTCAGAGCCGTTAGTTGTGATCATGTGACAGGATGTTGGTTTTATCTCTCTGGGCGTTGACGTGGACATAATTATGACTCTGGTTATCACTGTGGCTGTGATGATTACTGAGGCTCTGACACATACAGATTTACTGTAATGTCATGTTTCATCAGAGCACACTGCAGGACCGTTAATGAGAAGAAGTCACACTTCAGAGGATGTAGTGTGTTCATAACTCATGGTGAGGATTCTTCATCAGACAGAAGTGAGACAGGAAGAGAACGTAGAGCACAGAGACAGATGTTACTGTCAGATTCAGGAAAAGTATTGTGAGGGAACATAGAAGTATTGTCAGGGAACATAGAAGTATTGTGAGGGAACATAGAAGTACTGTGAGGGAACGTAAAAGTATTGTGAGGGTACATAGAAGTATTGTGAGGGAACATAGAAGTGTTGTGAGGGAACATAGAAGTATTGTCAGGGAACATAGAAGTATTGTGAGGGAACATAGAAGTATTGTGAGGGAACATAGAAGTGTGAGGGAACATCGAAGTGTTGTGAGGGAACAGATGTATTGTGACGGAATGTAAAAGTCTTGTGAGGGAACATAGAAGTGTTGTGAGGGAACATAAAAGTATTGTGAGGGAAGATAGAAGTATTGTGACGGAACATAGAAGTATTGTGGGGGAACATAAAAGTATTGTGAGGGAAGATAGAAGTATTGTGAGGGAACATAGAAGTGTTGTGAGGGAACATAGATGTATTGTGACGGAACATAAAAGTATTGTGAGGGAACATAGAAGTATTGTGAGGGAACATAGAAGTATTGTGAGGGAACATAAAAGTATTGTGAGGGAACATAGAAGTATTGTGAGGGAACATAGAAGTATTGTGAGGGAACATAGAAGTATCGTGAGGGAACATAGAAGTATCGTGAGGGAACATAGAAGTATTATCACAATGATGATGATGATGATGATGATGTCATTTGATGATGATGTCATCTGATGATGATGTCATCTGATGATAAACAGGTGTTCATCACTGCAGGTAAACACCAGGTTGATTCAGACAGCTGATTCTGTGATGTTCTGTTGTTTCTCCACTTTGAGGCTTTAATTGGATAATTTCCTGGAAACTGAATTTTTATACACAACAGAGTGAGGAGGGAGACCAGGGTGAGTGAGAGAGGAGGGAAGGTGATGGTGGTGAGGAGGCCCTGGTTTCTTTGTGGCTCCCACAGAAACATCTCCAATTACAGGACAAAGGCGACTCATTCAGGCCAGCAGCTCCAACACTGCAGCTTTGCATTTCTAATGAGCACTCTGCTGAATGCTAAGAGGCCTCACACCCCCATTACTCCCCCATCCTCCCCCTGTACCCCTCTCTACACCCCTGCAGTCGGACATCCAGGCTGGGCCTCCTCTCTTATGTGTCCACACTGTACGGTGCAGCAAGTATTCAGATCCTTTACTAAAGTAGAAGCACTAATAACACACTGTAATAACACTTTGATCTGATGTGAACTTTATTTAGAATATGACTAGAGAGTTTATTGTTATGAGGAAACAAGAACGACCGGGTTCATGTCAGAGAAAGCTTGTGTTCAAGGTTAAGTTAAACCAACACAGCGTCTCCAGTGCTACCCGTGCTAACATGCTAACATGCTAACATACATACTAGCATCAATGAGTTTGAAGTGTGTAATAAAATAATATTCTGACAGGTAAACCACTGAGAGACAAAACTGACTTTTAATCTTTTATTTCCGGCTGTGTCAGCAGATTACCTCACTGAGCCCCTCAGGGTTCTGGTTCTTGTTGTCGTGGAGGGAAGTGGTGGAGCTATATGACCATCTGAACGTAAAGTCTTCAGAGACATACTATAATGTGTTAGGACGATGTATTGTTATGCAGATGATACTCAATTATATCTATCGATCAAGATGAAACCAACCAGCTCGCTAAACTTCAAGCAGCCTTAAGGACATAACAACCTGGATGAGCTGCAACTTCCTGATGTTAAACTCAGACTAAAGTGAAGTTATTCTACTAGAAACCAATTATCTAATGATATAGTTTCTCTGGTATCCAGCAGCACCGTAAAGAATCTCTGAGTTATCTTTGATCAAGATTTATCTTTTAACTCAGATAAAACCTTTTTTCACTTTCGTAACATTTAATAAATCATACATCCTGTCTCAAAGAGATGCAGAAACATGAGTTCATGCATTTATTACCTCTAGACTAGATTACTGTGATTCCTTATTATCAGGCTGCTCCCAGAAGTCTCTTAAATCTCTCCAGCTGATTCAGAATGCTGCAGCTCGTGTACTAACAAGAACTAAGAAAAGAGATCATATTACTGCTGTATTAGCTTCTCTGCACTGGCTCCCTGTAAAATCTAGAATATAATTTAAAATCCTTCTGCTCACCTACAAAGCCCTGATTGGTCAGAAACTATCATGTCTTAAAGAGCTTATAGTACCATATTACCCTACTAGAGAGCACCATCATATCTTAAAGAGCTTATAGTACCATATTATCCTACTAGAGAGCACCATCATATCTTAAGGAGCTTATAGTACTATATTACCCTACTAGAGAGCACCATCATATCTTAAAGAGCTTATAGTACTATATTACCCTACTAGAGAGCACCATCATATCTTAATGAGCTTATAGTACCCTACTAGAGAGCACCATCATATCTTAAAGAGCTTATAGTATCATATTACCCTACTAGAGAGCACCATCATATCTTAATGAGCTTATAGTACCATAGTATCCTACTAGAGAGCACCATCATACCTTAAAGAGCTTATAGTATCATATTACCCTACTAGAGAGCACCATCATATCTTAAAGAGCTTATAGAACCATATTATCCTACTAGACAGCACCATCATATCATAAGGAGCTTATAGTACCATATTATCCTAGTAGAGATCACCATCATATAGTCACAAACCAGGCCGAACGGCCATGACAAAAAAGGGAGACGCATTCAATGAAACAAACCATAACCGCAACAGAAACCAAAATGGGTGTCTCAGGAAGGAGCGAGCGACTAACTGCGAATCCAGAGGGTTTTTGTACTGAGTGCTCTGGCACACAGGGCCAGTGTTGCAAATGGCCTCAGGTGCTTCCACTCTGCCTGACGACCCTCTGCCACACCCACCTCCACACCTGCAAGGAAGGCAGCCAAACGAACAGGCAGAGAGGGTCGTCACAATATCTTAAGGAGCTTATAGTACCATATTACCCTACTAGAGAGCACCATCATATCTTAAAGAGCTTATAGAACCATATTATCCTAGTAGAGAGCACCATCATATCTTAAGGAGCTTATAGTACCATATTACCCTACTAGAGAGCACCATCAAATCTTAATATCAAAGTTAGGCCTGGCTCAGGTTTCTAGTTAGGGCTGGCTCAGGTTTCTAGTTAGGGCTGGCTCAGGTTTCTAGTTAGGCCTGGCTCAGGCTTCTAGTTAGGCCTGGCTCAGGTTTCTAGTTAGGGCTGGCTCAGGTTTCTAGTTAGGGCTGGTTCAGGTTTATAGTTAGGCCTGGCTCAGGTTTCTAGTTAGGGCTGGTTCAGGTTTATAGTTAGGCCTGGCTCAGGTTTCTAGTTAGGCCTGGCTCAGGTTTCTAGTTAGGGCTGGCTCGGGTTTCTAGTTAGGGCTGGTTCAGGTTTCTAGTTAGGGCTGGTTCAGGTTTCTAGTTAGGCCTGGCTCATGTTTATAGTTAGGCCTGGCTCAGGCTTCTAGTTAGGCCTGGCTCAGGTTTATAGTTAGGGCTGGTTCAGGTTTCTAGTTAGGGTTGGTTCAGGTTTCTAGTTAGGCCTGGCTCAGGTTTCTAGTTAGGCCTGGCTCATGTTTCTAGTTAGGCCTGGCTCAGGCTTTTAGTTAGGGCTGGCTCAGGTTTATAGTTAGGGCTGGTTCAGGTTTATAGTTAGGGCTGGTTCAGTTTTATAGTTAGGGCCGACAAGGTCTAACAGAGTCTAACAGAGCCTAACAGGGTCTAACAGAAGTTAAAGTGTGTGTTTGTGGGTCCGAGTTGTTCTGCTGCTCGGTTCCTCTGGTTCCCTCCAGCCGTCGTCATGGTGACGCTCAGCTATGCAGAGTCTGAATACAGTCAGCAGAGGAAAGAGGTCTTTGTTTGCCTTCTCAGACCCCCCCCCCCCCCCACCTCATCTCAGCTCCATTATCAGACTTTCAGCGCCAAACTGGAAACTGGTCATGTGACCAACAACCAGTATGTTCCCAGTAAGGTTTCAGTGTCCACCTCCCGTCTTTAAACATGTTTCCTTATATATTCCCAGTTAACATAGAAACAATATACTACTGGGATCATACTGGGAATGTATCAGAGTTATACTGGCACCATAGTGGAATGAGAGTGGAATCTTACTGGAAATATATCGGTAATGTGTTAATGATATTATAATGGAATCATTGTGGAATAATGCTGACGGTATAATGGGAATGTATCAGGGCCAAATTGGGAATACGATGAAAATACACTATGGTCATACTGGGAATATATGGAGAACTGGATATACATTAAATATAATGGGGAAATATTGTCATACTGGGAATGTACTAAAATGATACGAGCACAATAGTGGAATAAAAGTAGAATGTTAATCTGTTAACCAACCTACCACCCAACAAGCAACTATCCACCCAACCAATCAACCAACCAAAAAAAGAACCAACCTACCAAACAACCAACCAATCAACCAACCAACCTACCAACCAATCCACCAACCTACCAACCGACCAACCAACCAACCAACCAACCAACCTACCAATCAACCAACCTACCAACCTACTAACCAACCTACCAATCAACCAGCCAACCAACTAACCCTAACCAACCAACCTACCAACCAACCTACCAACCTACCAACCAACCTACCGACCAATCAACCAACCTACCGACCAACCAACCTACCGACCAACCGACCAACCAACCTACCAACCAACCAACCAATCAACCAACCTACCAATCAACCAACCTACCAATCAACCAACCAACCTACCGACCAACCAACCAATCAACCAACCTACCGACCAACCAACCAACAACCAACCAACCTACCAACCAACCAACCAATCAACCAACCTACCAATCAACCAACCTACCAATCAACCAACCAACCGACCAACCAACCAGCAATAAGAGCAAAAGTCATTGTTTTTATCGGCATCTGAAATTCACAGAAATTAAACCACTTTTGTTCTGAAAATACCTTTATTTTGAAAACCATCAGTATTCTTCTGCTGCGGTACATTGTGACATCACAAACCTCCTGACTCCGCCCCCTGCTGACCTCACAGGGATGATGGAGGTCAGGGGTCAGAGGTGAGTGGGGAGGGGGGGCAGCTAGTTGTTTCCCACACAGGAAACAAAAGTAGTGAAAATAATTATATTTAATAATATTTATAAAAATAACCAACAGAAAAATGATAATATTTTTTTTTTGGACATTTTCTTTGTTTTACTGCATGTTTATTATTAATATTGATTTGTTTGTAAGGCATGAACATTTGTGTTTATATATTCTGTTTTTATTTATTCTTTATTTAGTTATTTGTTCTGAGAGGTTTTCAGTATTTTGAAGAAAATCAATAAAAATGATCAGAATGAGGTTTGATTATAGATCTCTGAATATTAGAATAAACTGTCTGTGTTTCGTTTTGAACATTATTGAACTGATCATGAAGATAAAAGAAACACAATAACGAGAGGAAGAGGAGGGGGGGAGGAGGGCAGCCCCCCCCCCCCCCCCCCCTCCCCTCCTCCTCTTCCTCCTCAGAGGCTCCGCTGCTGTCTGTCTGTCGGACTCTTCTCTGGACTCTGAAGGTAAAACTCTTTCATCTTCATTACAACATGTTTATTCTTTTCCCGTTAAAATTCATCTGAAGCCTCAAAGAAAATCTGAAGATTTGTTTTAATGTTTCAATCAAATTCAATTTGAGTTTAAATCCGCGGAACGAGCCGCGATCAGTTTAACGGCGGCGGGATTACCGGAGAGAAAAACAACGAAAGACGTGATTATATCTATATTAATAATAACAGTAATAATAATAATACGAAGGAGATGAAGTCTCGTCTTTTACTCCTTTTTGCTGTCGAAAAAAACCGGAATGATCGAATTTTTTAAGAATATTTCAATGTGAATGAAGTAATAAATAATGGATTAAAGTGAACAAAGTTCACAGAAATAATCGATTAGTTTATGTTTATGTGTGAAGATTTAAAATGAGCTCTTTAATTTACTTCTCTTAAGGAAACTTGAACGTTTCTAAATGAAAGAAAGTTTTAAATGTCTTTATTTGCTTATTTGTCTGTTTGTGTATTTGTTTGTTTATTTGTTTGTTGTCTAACAGCTGATCAGAGATCAGGTTTGATTTGATGACTTCTAGTTTCTCTGAACTTTGTCCTCATAAAGACACAAACACATTTTCTGTAGAAACACGTTGATCCATTGAACAGTTTATTGTTTACATTTATTTATATTGATTTATTTTTATTGGATCACGTTGACGAAGCTTCAGCAGTTTTCTTTTCATTCTCTAACAATCTGAATCCGTCTCTCTGCAGGACCATGTCCCCCAGCAGCAGCAGGACCTGGTCTGCTCCCCTTCAGGGTCTCTGCCTGACATGAAGGACTGTAAAGGAGTGTGAGGACCCAGCGCCCCCTGCTGGACCCTGCAGACCTCCTGCAGACCTCCTGCTGGACCCTGCAGACTTCCTACTGGACCCTTCTGGACCCTGCTGGCCCCCCTCTGTCCCTGAAGGCCATGGCTGAGCCCGACTACTCCGACCTGATCGCCAAACACTACAACTACACCGGAAAGTTCCGCAAGACGCAGCAGGACTCGGGCCTGAAGGCCGACTCGGTGGTCTTCATCATCGTGTGCTGCTTCATCATCCTGGAGAACATCCTGGTCCTGACCACCATCTGGAGGACCAAGAAGTTCCACAAGCCCATGTACTACTTCATCGGGAACCTGGCGCTGTCGGACCTGCTGGCCGGCATCGTGTACACCGCCAACATCCTGCTGTCGGGCGCCAACACCTACAAGCTGACGCCGACGCAGTGGTTCATCCGGGAGGGCAGCATGTTCGTGGCTCTGGCGGCGTCCGTCTTCAGCCTGCTGGCTATCGCCATCGAGCGCCACCTCACCATGCTGCAGATGAAGCTGCACAACAACGGCAACACGTGCCGCGTCTTCCTGCTGATCAGCGCCGTGTGGATGGTGGCGGCGGCGTTGGGCGGCCTGCCGGTGATGGGCTGGAACTGCATCTTCAATGTGACGCGCTGCTCCACCGTGCTGCCGCTCTACCACAAGACCTACATCCTGTTCTGCACCACGGTGTTCAGCGTCATCCTCATGGCCATCGTCGTGCTGTACGCTCGGATCTACGCGCTGGTCCGCGCGCGCAGTCGCAATCTCGTCTTCCGCAAGGCGACCAACGGCCGCGGCGGCGCCGGAGGCGGCGGTGGCGCCAACGCGAAGAGCTCGGAGAAGTCGATGGCGCTGCTGAAGACCGTCATCATCGTGCTGAGCTGCTTCATCGCCTGCTGGGCGCCGCTCTTCATCCTCCTGCTGCTGGACGCCGCCTGCGAGACGCTGAGCTGCCCGATCCTCTACAAGGCCGAGTGGTTCTTGGCGCTCGCCGTCTTGAACTCCGCCATGAACCCGCTCATCTACACGCTGACCAGCAACGAGATGCGCCGCGCCTTCCTCAAGACGCTGCTGTGCTGCACCGCCTGCCTGAGGCCCAACGCCAAGTTCAGCGGGCCCATCGTAGGGGCGGAGTTCAGCCGCAGCAGGTCGGATAACTCCTCGCACCCCAACAGGGAGGAGGCGGAGTATTCGCCGAGGGAGACGACCTCGGGACGCGTCACCTCGTCCTCCTAAAGACGACGCCATCACGGACCTCACGGCACTTATGAGACTCTCAAACTGGTTCAACTGGGACCAGTGACCCTCATGTGGAGAAGCTCACAGGACCATCAGCTGGATCGGCTCCTGTGGATCCTGGTTGTCCAGGTTCAAGTGGACCCTTGTAGAACCAGAACCAGAACAAATAGAACCTTTGTCTCTTCTTCCCTTAAAACACTTCAAGATTCCAGGTGCTGGTTATGTGACCTCAGTCTTCTTCGATGGTCCCGAGACGACACATCAGATTATCTGAACCTTTGATCAGGTTTCTGCATATTTAGTGATCAATATTTAATATTTAACCTTCAGCAACAAGTTGTTTCTATTTAACTATCAACAGCTGTCTTAGTGCATTAATAATAATAATAATATTAACTAGATTCATATAAAGCTCCGTCCATGTAATCAGGTGAAGAAGAGGAAGAGGAGCTGAGACTCTGACAAGAACCTGAACTTCATGTTTTTGGGACAACTGTAAACGTTAGAAACTGTTGGTCAGAATGTATTTTCTACTTCCTGTCTGTGTTGTTGTTGTCAGTAGCGACGTCAGTGTAGTCGAATTAATTTATATTTGAAAGCAGGAAAAAAACATTTTGTTTGTCACGTCATGTTTATTTTAGTTGAGTCGTGTTTCAGAAGAACGGAAGCTCAAACTATCAAATGATTAAATGAAGAACAATAATTAAAAAAATAATTTAAACATTGTTAATATTTCAAAATGATGGAAAAGTTATTAAAGTTAAATCCATCTCAACATTTAGATTCAAGGTTTATTCTCGACCTGAAAAACAAGAATCTCAGGTCCATTTAATAGCTGTTCAGGAGCTTTTGATCATTTCACATGAACTTCTTCTGCAGATTTCAGAGTAAGGAACGACCTTTAAAGTCTTTAAGACCTCCCCCCCACCTCAGAACTACATGGACCCTAAGAACAGTAAGAACTGAGAAAATGTTTTCAGAATGAAGTCAATTCATCATCATGTTTATGTTTTGGTAGCACGGGGCTTCCGTAGCTCAGACTCAGTTCTCTTAACCCGTTAACTGTTCGTGATCCGTCTGTTTAACTCAATGTTGGTTCATTAGAATTTAATAAAGACAGAAATAGAAACGCGGCTGTTTCATACGTTCCACAATAAAAAGGTTTAATTTGAATAAAACAGTTCAATAACTAGAAGGTAGACGAAGACATGAAAGAAAGTTAAAGTGATGAAGGAAGGGGAAGAAGAAGTTAAAGTGATGAAGGAAGTGGAAGAAGAAGTTAAAGTGATGAAGGAAGTGGAAGAAGAAGTTAAAGTGATGAAGGAAGTGGAAGAAGAAGTTAAAGTGATGAAGGAAGTGGAAGAAGAAGTTAAAGTGATGAAGGAAGTGGAAGAAGAAGTTAAAGTGATGAAGGAAGGGGAAGAAGAAGTTAAAGTGATGAAGGAAGTGGAAGAAGAAGTTAAAGTGATGAAGGAAGTGGAAGAAGAAGTTAAAGTGATGAAGGAAGTGGAAGAAGAAGTTAAAGTGATGAAGGAAGGGGAAGAAGAAGTTAAAGTGATGAAGGAAGTGGAAGAAGAAGTTAAAGTGATGAAGGAAGTGGAAGAAGAAGTTAAAGTGATGAAGGAAGTGGAAGAAGAAGTTAAAGTGATGAATGAAGTGGAAGAAGAAGTTAAAGTGATGAATGAAGTGGAAGAAGTTAAAGTGATGAAGGAAGGGGAAGAAGTTAAAGTGATGAAGGAAGGGGAAGAAGAAGTTAAAGTGATGAAGGAAGTGGAAGAAGAAGTTAAAGTGATGAAGGAAGTGGAAGAAGTTAAAGTGATGAAGGAAGGGGAAGAAGAAGTTAAAGTGATGAAGGAAGGGGAAGAAGTTAAAGTGATGAAGGAAGTGGAAGAAGAAGTTAAAGTGATGAAGGAAGTGGAAGAAGAAGTTAAAGTGATGAATGAAGTGGAAGAAGTTAAAGTGATGAAGGAAGTGGAAGAAGAAGTTAAAGTGATGAAGGAAGTGGAAGAAGAAGTTAAAGTGATGAAGGAAGGGGAAGAAGAAGTTAAAGTGATGAATGAAGTGGAAGAAGAAGTTAAAGTGATGAAGGAAGTGGAAGAAGAAGTTAAAGTGATGAAGGAAGTGGAAGAAGTTAAAGTGATGAAGGAAGGGGAAGAATAAGTTAAAGTGATGAAGGAAGGGGAAGAAGTTAAAGTGATGAAGGAAGTGGAAGAAGAAGTTAAAGTGATGAAGGAAGGGGAAGAAGAAGTTAAAGTGATGAATGAAGTGGAAGAAGAAGTTAAAGTGATGAAGGAAGTGGAAGAAGAAGTTAAAGTGATGAAGGAAGGGGAAGAAGAAGTTAAAGTGATGAATGAAGTGGAAGAAGAAGTTAAAGTGATGAAGGAAGTGGAAGAAGAAGTTAAAGTGATGAATGAAGTGGAAGAAGAAGTTAAATAAAGTGGACGGCGTTTCGATGGCCGGCTCCACTCGTTCATGTCAAACACATGAAACACATGGTCAGGTTTGAGGGACCGCAGTGCATCCTGGGGATTTTTCTGTGGGTGGATCAAGAGATCCACATGAGTCCACATGAGTCCTGAAACCGGTTCCCTCCTTCAGATAAAGTCAAATAAAACAGCAAACATAGTGAGTCAGAAATACATATTAGTTCCATATTATCTTCACAATCTAGTACAAAAACATCCATATGCTGTTTTTTATTGACAAGAGATTTATAATTATATATATCTATATATAAAATGCAACCATCAGAGTCCATCAGACTGGATTTGGAGGATCAGGTCTTCAGGTCTGTGCTGCCTCTCTGCGGTCACAGTGAGAAACCATCAGTCAACAAAGAGTTCATGTTTAAACCAGACAGAGTCAGACTGTGTCAAGTAATCTGGACTTCAGGAGGATCAGATGGATCTAGTTCTGGTCTCTGCTGTGAGTTCATAAAAGGACGTTTGTGTGTTTTTATTTCTGTACAAAGTATCAATTTATAGAATTTAACAAGATCAAAACATAAAAAATCATTTAACAAAAAATCATATATAGATACAGTTTGTACACAGGAAAAGGTTAGTTAAGCATTAGTTAAGCATTAGTTAAGAGTTAGTTAAGCGTTAGTTAAGAGTTAGTTAAGAGTTAGTTAAGCATTAGTTAAGAGTTAGTTAAGAGTTAGTTAAGCGTTAGTTAATAGTTAGTTAAGCATTAGTTAAGAGTTAGTTAAGAGTTAGTTAAGCGTTAGTTAAGAGTTAGTTAAGAGTTAGTTAAGCGTTAGTTAAGAGTTAGTTAAGCGTTAGTTAAGAGTTAGTTAAGAGTTAGTTAATAGTTAGTTAAGCGTTAGTTAAGAGTTAGTTAAGCGTTAGTTAGTTAAGAGTTAGTTAAGAGTTTGTTAAGCGTTAGTTAAGAGTTAGTTAAGCATTAGTTAAGCATTAGTTAAGAGTCAGTTAAGAGTTAGTTAAGTGTTAGTTAAGAGTTAGTTAAGAGTTAGTTAAGAGTTAGTTAAGAGTTAGTTACGAGTCAGTTAAGAGTTAGTTAAGCATTAGTTAAGAGTTAGTTAAGAGTTAGTTAAGCGTTAGTTAAGAGTTAGTTAAGCGTTAGTTAGTTAAGAGTTCGTTAAGCGTTAGTTAAGAGTTAGTTAAGCGTTAGTTAAGAGTCAGTTAAGAGTTAGTTAAGCGTTAGTTAAGAGTTAGTTAAGAGTTAGGCAAAGGTTAGTTAATGGTTAGTTAAAGGTTATCTGGTGAATACTGATGAAAATAATAACTGGGTTCTCGTCCCTTTTCTGACCAAATGTTAAACTTTAGTCGAATAATAAATGTTTAAATGATCCTCGTGGTCAGCGATCAGATCCAGGACGGAGACTCTGAGAGACTCTTCAGAGGGATGACGGTGATGGACCAAGTCCTAGTCTTCTGCTGGGAGAACACCTGGTGGGCAGCCAGGTCCACCTCAGATGAGACTCACCTCAGAGTCCAGTGACATCAGGGGGATGTCACACTCTTTATGCTGAGCTGTGTGTGTAAGTGGAGCTCTGGTTCTTTATTAACAGATACAAAAATAACTTCAAACCGATTTAGTTCAAAGTTCTACCTTTGAACAGGAAGTGATGACGTCACTGGTTGTCTGAGCAAAGACTGTGTGTGCGTATGCGCGAGTGTGTACACGTGCATTGCGTGCGCGCATGTGTGAACTCCACTTTGCCAAACTCCAAGTGCCATGATGACCCATCTCCTCACAGATGCATGCCGGGAAGTGAAGTCTTTAAAGCCCCGGTTAAACCAGCTCTCCTAGCAGGGCACGAACTACATTTCCCAGCATGCCCCGCGCGTTTTCTTCCTTCCCTCCTTCCTTCCTGCAGCCTCGGCCCTTCTGCCGTGAAAAAGGAAGATGAGCACACGGAACCGAGTCTGAACCGAGTCTGACTTCCAGCGGAATGGAGGCTGAGCGGCTGCAGACGGACCGGAGGAGCCGGAGATCAGCAGCTGTTCCTCGGCCTTGAACCCGTCACGACCGCCGCTGGAGCCGCTGGAGTCCCGGAGGAGCGGCGGGAGGAGCCGCAGCCTGCCGGGCCGAGGCGGGCCGAGCCGAGCTAAGCCGAGCCGAGCTAAGCCGAGCCGAGCCGTCGACGATGCTCAGCTAGCTGCTGCAGCACTGAAGCCTCGACAGCACCGCACCCTGAAACCAGACCCGATCTCCCCCTGTCCCCCTTCAGGTGAGAGGCATGCTGCACACCTGTAAGGTTTACCTGGTCCCCTGAGACCGTGAGACTAGCTCTGGTCTAGTTCAGGGTCCTGCTGTCAGACGTGTCGGGTCCTGATCTGGTCTGATCCTAATCTGGGCTGGTTCTGATCTTGTCCTGGTCTGATCCTTATCTGTTTCTGGGTCCTGCTGTCAGACTGGACCAGGTGAACACTGAAACCAGGTTATGTGGTACCTGAACCGAACCTGAAGCCTCCATGTGGATCTGGTAGGAACCAGGTGTTGACTCATCAGTTCCTCCACCACAGACTCGGGTTCAGGTCTATGTCGGGCCCTGATCCAGTTCTGAGGAGAACAGGTATCAGACCAGGTGTTGAGACCAGAACCAGAACATATAAACTCTTAATAACATCAAACATTCGTGAGTTTTATAAATAAAAATGAATCGAAAGTCAGTAAACAAACATGAACTTCTAACCAAGTACTTTTACAAGTACTTTATTCTCTGCTAGTGTACTTCTACTTCATATCAGAGTGAAGATTATACTTTTTACGTTTATCTGCTTTACAGATTCAGATTATTAATCTAAACTAATAAATGATGTATTATTACTATATACTAATATATAATACTATATTATAATATATATTAAGAGTACTTTTACTTTTGGTACTTTAAGTATACTTTGATAGGTTTTGAATGTAGTACTTTTACTTTTTCTACACTGTAGTGTTAGTACTGTACGAGACCTGGTCCTGGACCTGCACAGTCCTGTTCGTCTTCACTCACATCATCAATACAAGAGATCAGTGCTCTGTGTGAAGCCTGGTCCAGGATCAGGGTTTAGGTCACTGCTGATGAATGACATCACTACGTACGGAGATCAGTGATTGGAGGAAAGTGGAAAAATATTGAAATGAGCCGACATGAACTAAATCAGATTAAACATAAGAACTTCAGCCAAGAGGTGATTGTTTCTGTGGTATTTAGTCTGTGATATACTCACTGAACTGTATGTCCTGGTCCTGATCCTGATCCTGGTCCCTGTTGTGTCCCTGCAGGCTGCAGCATGGAGCGCTCCGGCAGCGTCCAGCTGGACATCCCGGACTTCAGTAACTCCGTTCTGTCTCACCTGAACCAGCTGCGTGTTCAGGGCCGTCTGTGCGACATCGTGGTGAACGTGCAGGGTCAGAGCTTCCGGGCGCACAAGGTGGTCCTCGCCGCCAGCTCGCCGTACTTCCGGGACCACATGTCTCTGGGCCAGATGAGCACCGTGTCGCTGACGGTGATCCGCAACCCGTCGGTGTTCGAGCAGCTGCTGTCCTTCTGCTACACGGGACGCCTCTGCCTGCAGCTCGCCGACATCATCAGCTACCTGACGGCCGCCAGCTTCCTGCAGATGCAGCACATCATCGACCGCTGCACTCAGATCCTGGAGGGGATCCACCTGAAGATCAGCCTGGCGGACTTGGACGAGGACCCCCGGGAGGAGGAGGCGGCTCGGGGCTCCAGGAACAGCCGGACCCTGGAGGCCGTGGTGCGAGCCGGCGGTCATCACGCCGCCGGCCTGCGGCTGCTCGGCACGAAGGGAGGCGGCGAGGCGTGCGAGGCCATCAGCCCCGCCGAAGAGACCCTCAGCCCACTGCCAACCGTGGACCACAGCGGGCTGGAGGGGACCGGGCCCTCCGGCAGAACGGGCAAAGAACCGATCCTTCGCATCAACCGGGCCGGTCAGTGGTACGTGGAGACCAACAGCGAGCCAGAGCGGACCGGCAGTGGCGAGGAGGGCGGCGGGATGGACCGTGTGAGGATCAAGACGGAGAGGATGGAGGACTGGATCGGAGCAGGGGAGCACCAGGAGGACGGGGGGGCGGTGGAGGAGGGAACCACTATGATGATCGACACGTCGGGACGCAGCACGCTGGTCACGGCGCCGGGCGGACCGATAGGGAACCGCAGCGCACAACCGTCCTCCAGCTTCAGTGAGACGGACAGGTGAGTCACAGCCAGGAGAGCACAGCGACTTCCTGTCTGAACCGGAGACGCATGATGACGATGGTCATGTGTTCTCATGTGTTCTCATGTGTTCTCATGTGTTCTCATGTGTTCTTGTGTGTTCGTGTGTTTTCATGTGTTTTCATGTGTTTTCATGTGTCAGGTTCAGTCCCACTGGCAGTGTGGTCGTCCTGGCGGAGCGTCAGAGAGCGAAGAGCGAGTCACCGAGCAGAGCAGACGAGCTGCGACAGCCGAGCTCCCAGGTACTTTTATTTTATTTAACCTTTAACCAGGCGAGTCCCATTGAGATTAAAAATCTCTTTTTCAAGGGAGACCTGGCCAAGACAGGCAGCAACACAAGAACCACAGTTACAGACGGAAAACAGAACAAGACAAGTTAAAAGAAACTAAAAGTTAAGAGACAGTCACGTAACAGAGTTCATTTAAAAAACATTGACATTTTTGGGAACCTGCCTCTATTTCTTTCATTTTAGATTTAAAAGCAGTGAGTGGTATCAGTTCTTTGAGTTTTAAATCATTCTGCAACATATTCCAGGATGAGGGAGCAGAGTACACAAAAGCCCTTTTTCCCTTTTCTGTTCTGGCATTTGGGACAGTGAGCATGAAGAAGTCCTGAGAACGCAAGGAGTATTGTCCGACACTTTTCCGCATAATCAAGACACACAGGTAGCTTGGGAGCAGACCAAGGATTGCCTTATAAATGAAGGTGTACCAATGACGGAGCCTACGGGAGGCCAAAGCAGAGTATAACTCACAGTGGTGAGTCAGAGCTTTACAATTGGTAATGAAGCACAGTGAAGCATAGTAAGCTGTGTCCACCATACGAAGACCGTTAGCAGAGGCCTGCATATAAAGAAGATCATCATAGTCCAACACAGGTAAGAAAGTAGCAGCAACTAATCGCTTCTTTACATTAGTGGAGAAGCACAGCTTATTACGAAAATAAAAACCCAGTTTTAACCTTTAACCTTTTTCACCAGGTACTGCACACGTGGCTGAAAAGTGAGGGAGTCATCGATCAAAATACCCAGATATTTATAAGAGTCAACAACCTCTATTTCACTTCCTTCAAGAGTGACCACCGAAGGGATATTATGTGGCCTACTCCGAGAGTTTGAAAACAACATAAGTTTTGTTTTATCTGTATTTAAAACAAGTTTCAGTTGAAGAAGGGTATTTTGAACAACATTAAAAGCATTTTGCAAGAGATCAATTGCCTGCACAAAAGCTGACGCACAGCAATATATCACAGTGTCATCAGCATAAAAGTGAAGGTTAGCTACTACTACTAATACAGTACTACTACTACTACAACTAGTAGTAGTAGTACTACTACTACTACTACTGCTACTACTGCTACTACAGTGGTATTACTACTAATAGTACTGCTATATCTTATCTTCAGTAACCAGGTCATGATTTCTAGGAAGAGACGTTGTTGTTGAGCTAATGACCTCAACAGCACCGTCCGATGCGTAGCTCCAACATCTCCTACAGGTGTTCAAACACATGTAGGAACCTCCTTTAGGTTCTCTAAACAATGTTCAATAAACTACAACATGCAGTGTGTTAGAAAGCCTTCAGAATAGCTTTAGTTCTCCAAGTGCGTGGAACCTTGGATCCCTAAAATCCGCCTTATAGAACCTCCTCACTGGATCTCAATGACCACTAGATCCTCCTAGATACCCCTTGAACCTCCTCCGTGGTCAGTATAATCTTACAGGATCCCTAGAACCTTCTGAACCTCCTGATTAACCACATACATCTCAAATGACCCCCAGCAACTCCTAAAGGAACCCTAAGAATCTTCTTAACAGCCACTAGAACCTCTCAAAGCACCTCGTCAGTGATTTAAGCGTCATGTGATCCCGACTCACCGACTCATGATGGGTATAGCAGTGTAGTGCCCAGCATTTTGGAAGAGGTGAAGAAACGCGTCTAAACATGATGTTTATCATCTACATGGAGGTTCAGAGTGGTCAGGAACACAATGAGAAAAGAATACGCACTTTATTCTATGTCTTTTTTTATGGCAAGTGCATTTAAGTGCAGTGTGTCTCCGAGTGACGATGTGTAACACAAATACCTGTTGAAGTAGTTTAGATGCTGTTTGTCTGCCGAGTCGATATGTGATGAACGTATTGGACCATTCAGGTGTTACACAGCAAGTTGTATTTTACATTTTCAGTAAAACAATATAACCCGTGTATCGCGATGCGTATTGTGAGGTGCTTGCCAATAAACAGACCTAAACCTAAACCCAGCTCAGAGCTCTGTGTTGATCCAGGGATATAAACTCCAGTGTGATGCGGTCTGTTCTTTTTCTGGTCTTTCAGGGGGAGGAGCATGCAGCGTTCGATATGGGTGGCTATGAGGACTACCTGAGGGAGCAGGTAGGGGACCGCTGGTACCGCTACAACCCCCGGCTCACCTGCATCTACTGCTGCAAGTCCTTCAACCAGAAAGGCAGCCTGGACCGCCACATGCGGCTGCACATGGGCATCACGCCGTTCGTCTGCCGCATCTGCGGTAAGAAGTACACCCGCAAGGACCAGCTGGAGTACCACATCCGCAAGCACACCGGCAACAAGCCCTTCCACTGCCACGTCTGTGGCAAGAGCTTCCCCTTCCAGGCCATCCTCAACCAGCACTTCCGCAAGAACCACCCGGGCTGCACCCCCCAGGAGGCCCACAGTGCTTCCCCCGAGACCACCACCGCCTCCGTCACATCCAGGGGAGGGCCGAGCGACGAGGCCTCCCCCAGCCAGGAGGAGCCCGAGGGCGGAGGAGGCCAGTACAGCGAGGGTCCCCAGGGCTCGGTCTCCACCACGGGACCCGACTGACCCTGAGTGACGGACGGGGCCTGCTCGGATCCTTTTGCACCTGAAGCCAACGGGACGCTGAACCGCTGACATGGACCAGCGACGGAAAGGAGTCCGAACCGAAAGGATTTCTCCGCTTTAAACCGCATCTACCTTCACTAACCAAACCGAACAGATTTAAGCTACAATGAAGAAACGCCACACACTCCAACAACCTCACGCACCGCACGACCACGGTCCACGTGATCCACGTGGTCCTCGTGGACCACGTCTGCCTCTGTCTACTTTATGTTACAGATTTCTACTTTTATATCGTGTCACAGGTTCACGACAGTCTGTCTGCTGGAACTTTGCCAAACTACTCGGTGCCAGTTCAACAGTTCAAATCCTTCATATTTGCCTTGAGACAATCTGGAGCAGCAAGGTTAATAATAATAATAATAATAATAATAATAATCCTGCGCGCTCTTTAAAATGCCACGTCGGCATAGAAATATTATTTAAAAAACTACGACTGTTAGAGTTCAGTTCCAGTGTGATCAGAGCTTCTTTATCGATTAATCTACCGATCAGTTTATTGATCAGTGTATTGATCAGTTTATTGGTCAGTTTATTGATCAGTTTATTGATCAGTTTATTGGTCAGTTTATTGATCAGTTTATTGATCAGTTTATTGGTCAGTTTATTGATCAGTTTATTGATCAGTTTATTGATCAGTTCATTGATCAGTTCATTGATCAGTTCATTGATCAGTTTATTGACCAGTTTATTGACCAGTGTATTGGTCAGAAGATGAATTAAGAAGCTGAGGATCTTTTCTCATTTTGACTTCAAAATCACCTCAAATTTGTAATTGTGGTCAAAATAGTGACCGATTTGTGTTGCAGAACAAATTCATCGGATCACTTTTGTTTTTACTAAATATAAATCAAAATAAATTACAAAACGTTCTGACATACAAAGTAGAGCTGCTGTTAAAACACTCTGAAGACTACATGGAAAATAAATAATATATAATACAAAAGTTAGAAGCTGGAAAATAAGTTTGATTAAAATTGAACTGAACTGAAATCCTTTTAGCTCCTCCCAGAGCTTTATACTGTAGCACATGGCCTTCTCCAGCCAATCAGCTGCTCAGGTGTCACCAGAGGAAGCTCATGGGATGCAGCAGAAAGCTCCAGAACGAGTAGACGGAGGTATTTTATTCAGCGTCGTGCTGACTGAGCTCTGATCACACTGATCCAATCAATTCTTCAGATTGTTGATGACAGACTCACAGCAGGAAGCCTCAGATAAGCTACACAGTTACCTCTCACCACTACGCAATACAGCTGCTGCTCCACCGGGGGGCGCTCTGGTCCACACGGCGCTCCGTCTCCTCAAATAGTTTTTATAAACACACGTTTTATTGTTTTTTTTGTGTTTCTTGGACGCTTTTTTTTGTTTGTTTTTGCTCTGACAATGTTTGAGACGGATGACAGTGGCTTCAGGACCGGATCAGGACTGGATCAGTGCCGGATCAGGACCCGTTTCTGTTAATGATGCGTTAAATCTGCTGCACCAAAATAGAAACACACAAAAACTAACGATGACGCATAACTTTAAAATCAATCCGGGAGTATTAACAGAAGATCGGCAGCGAGCTGTGTCGTCTTCAAAATGGAGGCCAATTATACTAACATTAGCTTGCAAGCTAACAGATTGTTTTTTTTTACCTTAATTAATTATCATGCAGCGGTTCAAAGCTCAAACCACAGAGTTCCGTAGCATAAAGAGCTAACGTTCGTTACCTCGTCAGCCACCTGAAGCTAGCAGATGTAAATGAACATTAGCTTGCTAGCTTACTGGTTTTTGCTTACTCATTCATTCATTCATGCTAATAAGTAACAACTGTGAGCTAGTTAGCTAACCTTTACCAAACTGTCTTTCTCATCGTCATAACGATTGTGAGCTGATTAGTTAACGTAAATTAACTGTTTATCTATTTTTCTTCAGGCAGACACAGCTCAACTAGCATTAGCTCACATGCTAGTTGATTTCTCGCTGACTTATCATTTGTGATTAGTGGTTCAGAGCTTAAACCTCCTTCACTAAAACGTTTGTTTTAAGGCAGATGCACAAGAAGTTAACGCTAACGTGGAAGCTAACGGATGTTTTGCTTATTCATAGTCACTCACCGACACCACAGACCTCCATCGCTGTAAGAGCGAACCGTTAGCTATAACATTATAATGTTCCTGAAAGAAGTACACAGAAAAATCACTGTTAATCTTCAAGCTGTTATGATAGCATTAGCTTGCAAGCTAACTTTCGAACAACGATTGTATTCTACTGGCCCAGAACTACATTTAGTTAAAAGAGCTAATGTGTGTGAGCTAGTTAGTTAACGTTGAGCTCTACTATTTAACGTGTTTCTGATGGATATCAGTTTCATCTCTCTGTGTAGGTCCAGGTTGTGTTTAGCTTAGCTTAGCACAAAGACTGGTAGCAAGGGGAAACTACTAGCCTAGCTGTACGTTTGATATGTTAACTCTAGCTAATGCTAACAGGCAGTTAGCTTTTCACACATGCAGTAGAGGCGACGCGTCATGGCGACAGGCGGTCCTGATCGGGTCCTGATTGGGAGCTACCGGACCAGGAGCCGGACCCCGTCAGACCAGATGGATGTAGTAAACCACGGAGCTGGACTAGGACTAAACCCTCCAGGGGTCAAAGGTCGGACCGCGGCCATGTTGGTTCTCCAAAACAACGTCAGCACTTATCAGAGGACGAGGATCAAAAGCAGAACTTTATATAGAACCACATATTCAGAGACATATTTAAACTAGTATGAATACGAATGAGCTGGTAGCACATCGGCTGTTACTGTTGTTTTCTACACGGCCGGGAATCAGATGTTTTTTATGCAAATGAAGCCAGCGGCTCCGTGTTCTCTTCAGGCCAAACAGGAAGTATCAGGTACACAGTTTACCTTTGTCTACGTAGCACGATGCTAACGGCTAACCTCAGAGCGAGCTACGCAGAAGCTCACCTGTAAATAAAGGCTGACACACACACAGACAAATACACACACACACAGATACACACAACCAGGGCTGGGCAACGTGGAGTAAATCCTCAGTTGTCATGACAACCTCAAAGTACCACGGCAACAGAGAGTACTGCTTTCTGATTGGCTGACGGCCGACTTAACTCAGTTAAATCAGTTTGTTTACGGCTCGTCAGGAATATTTTACAAAAATAAATCTAGAATATATAAATATTAATTTACCTTCTTTACATTAGAAAATCTTACAAAACATGAAATCAAAGTTTATGTAGAAAATATAGTGGGAGGAGTCTTTACACCTGCAACCACACCCATCAGTGATGTCACAGCGTACAGGGGTACACCTGTACATCACTGCAGCCAGGTGACGACTTTAACTTCAGATACATTATTATTATTTATTTTGGCTGCTGATCAGATGAATAAATTAACTTCTTTATTTTATTCTGTTACAGACGATTCAAACTGGATTCATAGAGTTTAGACTCGTTTTAAACAACAATAGAAACCAGATCTATTTTAATTTCTTTAAACCTAAACTGATGAAGACCACGATGCTCAGCTCTGGAACCAGAACCACATCAAACCATGAAACACAAACTCAGAATTATGAAACAAACTACAAGTTTCATTTTTATCTGTTTCTTCATAAACCAGATTGAACTGGTCCAGACCGCCTCGTCCTCAGAACTGTTTACATCACATCAGTCCAGTTCAGTCTAGTCTGGTTCAGTCCGGTCTATCTGGGGGAATCTATAAAGGAGAAGTGGGATCAGAGTTCAGGTCCGATGGACCTCCATGTTATTTTAAAGTGGATCAGGATCAGAACAGATTTACTGTGAAGTCACTTTTTCTTTTATTCCGTTCAGTAAAAATCAAACGCATAAATGTGACATTTGTTCTGGTTCTGATATAAAGGATCCAACTTCTCCTCGATGTTTCTTCAGATTCAAACTGTGAAAACAGCTCAACCTCATCTTCATCACTCTGGTCCTCATGGAGTCACAACCAGGTCTCATGTTTTATAGTTTTATTATATCCAGTAAACATGTTTAATTAAGAATCAAATCATTTATATACTTAATGAGATTACTCTTTACTGTTGATTCCTCACATATACGGTAATATATCAAAGAAGAAGGTTCTGGGTTTATGTTGCATGTCTCTGTTTGAGGGTTTAAATGTGAAGCAGCTTCTGTCACCACGACCACTCGACCACTCACAGGAAATAAAGCACTTTACGTGTCCACTCGCCTCCTTCTTTACCCACAATGCAGCGGGCTATGAATAAACATGTTACCATTATTATTACCATATTATGTGCTTAATATATTCATAAAGATGTGAAGCTCCTCTTCCTGTTTCTACCAACACACCTGTCAGAATAAACTTGTACGCTAGTCAGCGGATATAATGAGAATAATGTTTGAATTACATTTAAGAGATTATTTAGCAAGTCACGTCCGCTAAGAGAATACTTAGAGAGCAGGAGGGAGCTCTAGAGCAGTGGTTCTCAGCTGGTCTGGCTGCGGGACCCACCATCACCCCTTAATGACAAGCCGCGACCCACGACCCAAATTATATATATATATATATATAATTTGGGTATATCTATATTCAAGAAGTCTAGTAGTAGTAACGTATCTGTTTAGTAAACAACTGCCAAATCAAATAAAGAAAGTACACATCAATTATATTTTAACAAATATTATTCAAATTTTTCAAATTTAACTGGATGGATTATAAATAATGCATAGAAATACATGAATAAATGTTCTTCTCATTTCAAGTAAAATAACGGCTGGATTAAAAAAAAAATTTCGTAACGAAATTCATTTTAGAAAAATTATTTTCACTGAATTGCAGTTCATTCAGGATGAAGTGAAAAGGCCACAATATTATATTTTTCTCATCTTCTAAAAAGAGAATTTAGTGTTGGAAGAATTCACCTCTATGTCTCTGGTCTCTCTGGCCAATTTTCTCTTTTGGAAATTGTCCTATGATTTGACTTTCACACATCAACAGCCCTGCTCTGCTGTCTCTCTCCTCGTCTCTCCCCGTGTGTCACGGTGTGTGTATGTCTCACTGAGTCAGGAAACTTGTCAGAATACTCATATTTGATTGGATGAGCTGCATCACGTGATGTGATTCACAACGCATTGGTTGGTGTTTTTCCTGCACCGCTGAACAAGTGCCGTAAATGCTGGAATAATTCCGCTGCATAAAAAATGCCCTTCTAACTTCTGCCCAGCTAACTAGCCCCTTCTAGAGACCAGCTAACTAGCCCCTTCTGTAGACTAGCTAACTAGCCCCTTCTAGAGACTAGCTAACTAGCCCCTTCTGTAGACCAGCTAACTAGCCCCTTCTGTAGACTAGCTAACTAGCCCCTTCTAGAGACTAGCTAACTAGCCCCTTCTGTAGACCAGCTAACTAGCCCCTTCTAGAGACCAGCTAACTAGCCCCTTCTGTAGACTAGCTAACTAGCCCCTTCTAGAGACTAGCTAACTAGCCCCTTCTGTAGACC
Organism: Anarhichas minor; assembly: GCF_050575085.1. Taxonomy (NCBI): domain Eukaryota; kingdom Metazoa; phylum Chordata; class Actinopteri; order Perciformes; family Anarhichadidae; genus Anarhichas; species Anarhichas minor. Next base: position 379,337 of record NW_027466516.1, read on the forward strand.
AGCTAACTAGCCCCTTCTAGAGACCAGCTAACTAGCCCCTTCTAGAGACCAGCTAACTAGCCCCTTCTGGAGACCAGCAAACTAGCTCCTTCTGTAGACTAGCTAACTAGCCCCTTCTAGAGACTAGCTAACTAGCCCCTTCTGTAGACCAGCTAGCCTGTTCCAGATGCTAACTAGCCCCATCTGAAGACTAGCTAACTAGTCCCATCTGAAGACTAGCAGCTGTCCTCTCCAGTGAAGTATTCTTCCAGCGGCTTAGTGGTCGGCTGGTCTCTTTTAGGTCCGAGACCAAAGAAACTCTTAGTCGGCTAACAATCAGTTGATTCTATGGACAGATTCTCCCAAAAAAAACAACACTTTAACTTTTGTGCACGTCATAAGATTTTAATATATGAAGTCATTCAGCATTAAAAAGGATAAAAAGACTTCTAAATGGTTTCTAAAGGAGCTCCAGGAGAGTTAGTGTGTTAGAGTTAGTATTAAGATAAATCCAACTTTAACTAAGGTGTTCAGAGAATGATTCTATTATATATATATGTATATATATATATGTATATGTATATATATATATATATATATATATATGTATATATATATATATATATATATATATATATATATATATATGTATATATATGTATATATATATATACCTTAGCTACATTCTCAGCTGATGCGTTTCATTCAGACTCTTGAACACACGTCTTCATTCAGAGCTTTAACGAGGAAGGAAGATAGACGAGACTTTTGATTCTCTACTCTTTACATCTTTACGCTCTAAAAAATCTTGATTTGTGTAATTGAAACGGCATCAGAACAAGACATTATCCCTCTGAGACCAGGTCCCATGGTGGACTTCTTCTCTACATGATTAATACGCTCTCTGCTGGTTTGATGGTGGGAATCAAACGTTTACTGAACGATTGTTTTTTTACGTGGTCTCGTCTCGGTGTTGCTGCTGGATCGGGTCTCACTGGTCGCAGGGGTCGGCCACTCTGGCGGTGAACAGCAGGGCATTGATGGTGGACTCTCTGATGAGCAGCAGGAATGGCCGGTCGGCCTGAAACACCTCCCGGTTTAAGTTGAGGGAGCGGCCAACGGCCACGACGGCGGTTGCTGCTGCCGCCTCGCTGCCCTCCTCGTTCACCTGGAGACCACAAAGCACATTGTTCAGGGTCCTGTGGACCAGACCGGTCTCAGGTCCTGACTCTGGGTCAGGGTGTCAGGTCTGACCCTGGGTCAGGGTCTCAGGTCTGTTACCCTGGGTCAGGGTCTCAGGTCTGAACCACCTGTGCATCAGTGACTGACCTCCAGGAAGGCTTTATGGAAGGCGTCTGAGATGTGGAGACCTTCACTTCCGTCCTCTAGCATCCCTGAAACAAACAAACAAACAAACAATGATAAATAGAAACATTCAACACAAACAGAAATACACATAAAAGCTCAGATCAAGAAAACAAAGATGAACGAATAATAATAAACTTTTATATCAGAAAAATGTAAATGTGAAGGTTTTGAGCAAAAAAAAAAAAACAGGATTCAACCAGCAACCTGAACGCCCCATGCTCATTTCAGTTCCTGAACACCCCACGCTGTCCTTTGAGTACCTGAACGCCCCACTCTGTTCTTTGAGTACCTGAACGCCCCACGCTCCTTCTAGAACCTGAACGCCCCATGCTCTCCTTCTAGAACCTGAAGGCCCCACTCTGTCCTTCTAGAACCTGAACGCCCCACTCTGTCCTTTGAGACTGAATCGTGAAGGTCTTCTATTAGAGCCTCTAGCTGGCAGGTGTTGATTGTTAAAATATTGTTATGTTAAGTTATTAATATGTTATGAAATATTGATGATGAACGTGGAACCCGTCGAGGAACTTCCCAAACACTAATGGATGATGAAGATCACCTGGCAGACTGGCCCTCTCAGAGCTGAACAGGTCCGTCAGTCCCATGTCCTGCAGCTTCTCCTTCAAACTAAAGCTGTCCTCTAGCCTGAAGCGAGGCACGTGGACCGCCACCGAGGTCTCCGTCATCTCATCCAACCAGGACGTCAGTTTGTTCAGGTCCAGACTCTCCTCCACCTGCACACACAACGCCACACATTTAAACACAAAACACTAATACACACCATCATCATCATCATTATCATCTCATTTTTAGATAACTGACAGTCACCACGATGCTGTTTGTTCATGTTAAGTCATAATCTGGTTCTTTGATAGAAAAATGTAAAAAGATAAACCTGTTAACTAATAAACCTGTTAACTAACATAACTAATAAACCTGTTAACTAATAAAGCTATTAACCAATAGACCTGTTAACTAATATAACTGTTAAGTAATAAACCCGTTAACTAATATAACCAATAAACCTGTTAACGAATAAACCTGTTAACAAATATAACTGTTAACCAATAGACCTGTTCACTTATAAACCTGTTGACTAATATGACTAATAGACCTGTTCACTAATATGACTAATAGACCTGTTCACTAATATGACTAATAGACATGTTCACTAATATGACTAATAGACATGTTCACTAATATGACTAATAGACATGTTCACTAATGTAACTAATGCACCTGTTGACTAATAGACCTGTTCACTAATCGTTTAATGAATATACCTGAAACACCTGTTAACTAATATAACTAATAAACCTGTTAACTAATAACCATTTAATGAATAGACCTAATAAACCTGTTAACTAATATAACTAATAAACCTTTTAACTAATAACCATTTAATGAATAGACCTAATACACCTGTTAACTAATAAACCTGTTAACTAATATAAATAATAGACCTGTTAACTAATAACCATTTAATGAATATACCTAATACACCTGTTAACTAATATAACTAATAACCGTTTAATGAATATACCTGTTAACTAATAAACCTGTTGACTAATACAACTAATATACCTGTTGACTAATACAACTAATATACCTGTTGACTAATACAACTAATAGACCTGTTGACTAATACAACTAATAAACCTGTTGACTAATATAACTAATAAACCTGTTAACTAATATAACTAATAAACCTGTTGACTAATATAACTAATACACCTGTTAACTAATATAACTAATACACCTGTTAACTAATAAACCTGTTGACTAATATAACTAATAAACCTGTTAACTAATATAACTAATAAACCTGTTGACTAATATAACTAATAAACCTGTTGACTAATATAAATAATAAACATGTTAACTAATATAAATAATAAACCTGTTGACTAATATAACTAATAAACCTGTTAACTAATATAACTAATACACCTGTTAACTAATATAACTAATACACCTGTTGACTAATATAACTAATACACCTGTTAACTAATAAACCTGTTGACTAATATAACTAATAGACCTGTTGACTAATACAACTAATAAACCTGTTGACTAATATAACTAATAAACCTGTTAACTAATATAAATAATAAACCTGTTGACTAATATAAATAATAAACCTGTTAACTAATATAAATAATAAACCTGTTGACTAATATAACTAATAAACCTGTTAACTAATATAACTAATAAACCTGTTGACTAATATAACTAATAAACCTGTTGACTAATATAAATAATAAACATGTTAACTAATATAAATAATAAACCTGTTGACTAATATAACTAATAAACCTGTTAACTAATATAACTAATACACCTGTTAACTAATATAACTAATACACCTGTTAACTAATATAACTAATACACCTGTTAACTAATATAACTAATACACCTGTTAACTAATACACCTGTTGACTAATATAAATAATAAACCTGTTGACTAATATAAATAATAAACCTGTTAACTAATAAACCTGTTGACTATTATAACTAGTAAACCTGTTGAATAATATAACTAATAAACCTGTTGACTAATAAACCTGTTGACTAATATAAATAATAAACCTGTTGACTAATATAAATAATAAAACTGTTAACTAATAAACCTGTTGACTAATATAACTAGTAAACCTGTTGAATAATATAAATAATAAACCTGTTGACTAATATAAATAATAAACCTGTTAACTAATATGAATAATAAACCTGTTAACTAATAACCGTTTAATGAATATAACTAATACACCTGTTAACTAATAAACCTGTTGACTAATATAACTAATAAACCTGTTAACTAATAAACCTGTTAACTAATATAACTAATAAACCTGTTGACTAATATAACTAATACACCTGTTAACTAATATAAATAATAAACCTGTTAACTAATAACCGTTTAATGAATATAACTAATACACCTGTTAACTAATATAACTAATAAACCTGTTAACTAATTGAACTAATATAACTGTTAACACTGCGTGACGTTGCCTCTTGTGTCCGGCGTGTGTCGTATCAGAAGCATTGATGAAATGAAGGCAAACCAGATGAGGACCTGAGGACCTGAGGAGGACCTGAGGACCAGAGGAGGACCGATCAGAGTTACCTCACTCAGTTCTTACCTTACTCAGTGTGGTGTCTTTGCTCGGCAGGATGATCACCATGGTGATGTCGTCTCCGCGGTACGGCATCTCCAGCAGCTGCACCTGGTCATTGGGATAGTACCGGTACCTGAACCTGGTCTCCTGGTACATCATGTTGACCGAGCAGGTCCGACTCCCGCTGACGTGGAAGTCTGACACATACGCGTTGTATTTGTTGAACTTGTTCTTCCACTGACCCTGAGAGAGGAGAGTGTTGGTCAGAGACACTGAATAATAATCATTTCATTATTTCACAAACTACAGGACGACTGCAGCTCCTGAACTCTGTGATTAAGTTGTGGTAGTCTGTGTTACCGGCGTAACCAGTGTTCCTTTTTCAGTGTTAAGTCACCGGCGTTGTGCTACCGGCGTTGCGCTACCGGGGCTGCGCTACTGGGGCCTATTTGGTAGTATTTCAAATTTAAACCCAATGCTAACAGGGAACTTGGTAACATGAATGATGCAATCTGAGAACATTTAGGATGAAGCCGTGTGGCGGATGGAACAAAAGCATCGACACCAAAGTTAAAGATCAAAGTAAGAGCTCTACAGATTTAATCTGGAACACAAGTGTCACAAGTTTATTAACCAGTGGGAAAATGTTCTCACGGTGGCGTCCCTCATGCAGACCATGTCCTGCTTCATATTTCTGAATATAAACAAAGTGAGTATCTTTCTTTTCAAACATTGAATTGGGGACCAGCAGGGACCTGAAACACCAGAACCAGGCTCCATAGCTTCAGGTGTGAATGAGGTACCAACTCAGGTACCTTGAAGTAGATTGTGTTGACGAGGACCAGGATGGTGGTGGAGTCCAGTGCTCCCACTGGCAGCGTGTCCTGGATCAGGTTCTCCGTCTTGTTGGAGATCCAGTTGTTGATAGTGACCCGGGCCTTCTCCGGGTTCTCCTGCAGCACAGAACCGGGGTTATAAGTATAACCTCTGTCAGATACCTGAGTCTTTAAGGTCTGAACCCTGAGTGGTTCAGGTTATAGGGAGGTGAAGCGGACTCGTTTTGGACCCCAACGTTACCTTGAAGTTGAGAGGCATCAGCTTGGCCCCGTACACTGTCTCACTGATGTTCTGGTATGTCTCGTTGAAGACCAGAGACTTGTCTCCGAACAGCCGGTTAGCGGAGATCAGCTCCGTGGTCTCGTCCTTCTTTCTGTACAGACGACAGTTGAGTTTGGCGAAGAAGAAGTGGACCTGATCCGAGGTCTTCTCTTTGATGGAGTCAAACTTAAACACCTGAAGACAGAAACACAGACAGGTTTTTAATCTGCTGCAGGGAGACAACGACTGTAGCTTTCTCTGTGAGCCTAATAAAGACCTCCATGATCTGCTGTAGCGTCTGGTTGCAGGCTCCCAGCTTGGTCATGGCGAAGGCGGTGGAGATGCTGATGGGGGACATGAAGATGTTGGCCTCGGGGGCCTTGCTGAGGGCCAGCTGTTTGTACAGCGACAGAGCGAAGCGGCTGTTGGCCTTGGACAGCTCCCAGACTCGGGGATTGGTGGACTCGGGGACCGGATCGGGCTCCAGGGTTGGGCCCTCACCGGCCTCTGCCTCAGGGTGGGCCTCTGGGTCAGGGCTGCGGTAGATGCAGCGCGGCTCCAGAGGAAGGTCTCTGGGTTTGGCGCTGCAGATGTCCAGATGGAAGGCGAAGGAGACGAGGGGCAGGAACGCCAGAACCAACAGCCAATCAGCAGCCCTCATTCTGCACAGAGAGCCAATCAGAGGAGAGCTTAGATCACAGTTCTATTAAAGAGCATTTCCTTTTATTTATTGTTTCTATTTCATTTGCTGCCTCGTGTGAAGCGCTTTGTAGAAGATTTATTATTATTATTAGTTTTTCTGACATAAGAAGGTCGACAATGAATACCAGAAGTGTAAAAAGTTTAAATGTGTTGTTTTTTAAGAGCGAACTGAGAACAAGAAACACAAATAAAAAGAGTCGTGAACAACTTCAGAAGATAAAGATTTAAAACCAGACACTCACACCAGACAAAATAAAAAATAACAGTTTAGTTTTAGACAAATATTACGAGATCATTGATTATTTTCTCATGATTCAGAAAAAAGTTTCTTCAGTTTGATTTCAACATCAACAGATTCAACAACACTTACCCTTTTAGCTTCAAAGCTTTCAGTTTAATTTAACATTAATAATCATTAACAGACTGAAATGTCATGAAAAATGTTTTTTGTATTCTGATTTTGTTCTAAATCTTTGAGAGAAATTATACTCAGATTTGAAAAATATTGTTCTTTTATAGTAAACATGAGAAAAGAGAAAACGGGGAATCAAACTCATTCGACCAGGAGATCAATAACTTCTCTGTCTCAGGATTAAAGACGATGAACGAGGATCCATCAGGAAGATTAGTTGTTAAACTCTTACCTGAACGGTCCAGGTAACGGTCCAGACGGTCGAGTCTGTGAGACGGTGAGATGTGTGAGGTTTGAACTGAACTCAGGTCAGTGTCCTGCAGAGCGCTCAAACATCACAGCAACCTTTGAGACATCGATCGTCTGTTGGTCAACATGTGGACACAAAGATCACCGATCAATAACTGTGATGCTGCAGGACGTAAACACGCAACAAGCTTTAGGACGATGAGTTAATCTAGATCATTCATGATAATGTTTAGATCTTTGTGTCTGTGTGTGTAGTCAAGATACACGTCCCATTAAAACCACAATGTTTGATCCCATTACAGCATAAAATCAATGATTCTACTATATCAGACTTTAAATCTAGAGCTTCTAAACTGTACTTTATACTATTTTCCACTAGATTGATCCATTTAGTGGATAATACATGTTATTCTCCTGGTGTCCACTAGAGGCATCGCTGCTGTATTATAGAGATAATGCGTGTTATTCTCCCGGTGTCCACTCGAGGCACCGCTGCTGTATTATAGAGATAATGCGTGTTATTCTCCCGGTGTCCACTAGAGGCACCACTGCTGTATTATAGAGATAGTGCGTGTTATTCTCCCGGTGTCCACTAGAGGCATCACTGCTGTATTATAGAGATAATGCGTGTTATTCTCCCGGTGTCCACTAGAGGCATCACTGCTGTATTATAGAGATAATGCGTGTTATTCTCCCGGTGTCCACTAGAGGCATCACTGCTGTATTATAGAGATAATGCGTGTTATTCTCCCGGTGTCCACTAGAGGCATCACTGCTGTATTATAGAGATAATGCGTGTTATTCTCCCGGTGTCCACTAGAGGCATCACTGCTGTATTATAGAGATAATGCGTGTTATTCTCCCGGTGTCCACTAGAGGCATCACTGCTGTATTATAGAGATAATACGTGTTATTCTCCCGGTGTCCACTAGAGGCATCACTGCTGTATTATAGAGATAATACGTGTTATTCTCCCGGTGTCCACTAGAGGCATCACTGCTGTATTATAGAGATAATACGTGTTATTCTCCCGGTGTCCACTAGAGGCATCACTGCTGTATTATAGAGATAATACGTGTTATTCTCCCGGTGTCCACTAGAGGCATCACTGCTGTATTATAGAGATAATACGTGTTATTCTCCCGGTGTCCACTAGAGGCATCACTGCTGTATTATAGAGATAATACGTGTTATTCTCCCGGTGTCCACTAGAGGCATCACTGCTGTATTATTGAGATAATACGTGTTATTCTCCCGATGTCCACTAGAGGCATCACTGCTGTATTATAGAGATAATACGTGTTATTCTCCCGATGTCCACTAGAGGCATCACTGCTGTATTATAGAGATAGTACGTGTTATTCTCCTGGTGTCCACTAGAGGCATCACTACTGTATTATAGAGATAGTACATGTTATTCTCCTGGTGTCCACTAGAGGCATCACTGCTGTATTATTGAGATAATACGTGTTATTCTCCCGATGTCCACTAGAGGCATCACTGCTGTATTATAGAGATAATACGTGTTATTCTCCCGATGTCCACTAGAGGCATCACTGCTGTATTATAGAGATAGTACGTGTTATTCTCCTGGTGTCCACTAGAGGCATCACTGCTGTATTATAGAGATAGTACATGTTATTCTCCTGGTGTCCACTAGAGGCATCACTGCTGTATTATAGAGATAATACGTGTTATTCTCCCGGTGTCCACTAGAGGCATCACTGCTGTATTATAGAGATAATACGTGTTATTCTCCCGGTGTCCACTAGAGGCATCACTGCTGTATTATAGAGATAATACGTGTTATTCTCCCGGTGTCCACTAGAGGCATCACTGCTGTATTATAGAGATAATACGTGTTATTCTCCCGGTGTCCACTAGAGGCATCACTGCTGTATTATAGAGATAATACGTGTTATTCTCCCGGTGTCCACTAGAGGCATCACTGCTGTATTATAGAGATAATACGTGTTATTCTCCCGGTGTCCACTAGAGGCATCACTGCTGTATTATAGAGATAATACGTGTTATTCTCCCGGTGTCCACTAGAGGCATCACTGCTGTATTATAGAGATAATACGTGTTATTCTCCCGGTGTCCACTAGAGGCATCACTGCTGTATTATAGAGATAATACGTGTTATTCTCCCGGTGTCCACTAGAGGCATCACTGCTGTATTATTGAGATAATACGTGTTATTCTCCCGACGTCCACTAGAGGCATCACTGCTGTATTATAGAGATAATACGTGTTATTCTCCCGATGTCCACTAGAGGCATCACTGCTGTATTATAGAGATAGTACATGTTATTCTCCTGGTGTCCACTAGAGGCATCACTACTGTATTATAGAGATAATACATGTTATTCTCCTGGTGTCCACTAGAGGCATCACTACTGTATTATAGAGATAGTACATGTTATTCTCCTGGTGTCCACTAGAGGCATCACTGCTGTATTATAGAGATAGTACATGTTATTCTCCTGGTGTCCACTAGAGGCATCACTACTGTATTATAGAGATAGTACATGTTATTCTCCTGGTGTCCACTAGAGGCATCACTACTGTATTATAGAGATAATACGTGTTATTCTCCCGGTGTCCACTAGAGGCATCACTGCTGTATTATTGAGATAATACGTGTTATTCTCCCGATGTCCACTAGAGGCATCACTGCTGTATTATAGAGATAATACGTGTTATTCTCCCGATGTCCACTAGAGGCATCACTGCTGTATTATAGAGATAGTACATGTTATTCTCCTGGTGTCCACTAGAGGCATCACTGCTGTATTATTGAGATAATACGTGTTATTCTCCCGATGTCCACTAGAGGCATCACTGCTGTATTATAGAGATAGTACATGTTATTCTCCTGGTGTCCACTAGAGGCATCACTACTGTATTATAGAGATAGTACATGTTATTCTCCTGGTGTCCACTAGAGGCATCACTGCTGTATTATTGAGATAATACGTGTTATTCTCCCGATGTCCACTAGAGGCATCACTGCTGTATTATAGAGATAGTACATGTTATTCTCCTGGTGTCCACTAGAGGCATCACTACTGTATTATAGAGATAGTACATGTTATTCTCCTGGTGTCCACTAGAGGCATCACTGCTGTATTATTGAGATAATACGTGTTATTCTCCCGATGTCCACTAGAGGCATCACTGCTGTATTATAGAGATAATACGTGTTATTCTCCCGATGTCCACTAGAGGCATCACTGCTGTATTATAGAGATAGTACATGTTATTCTCCTGGTGTCCACTAGAGGCATCACTACTGTATTATAGAGATAGTACATGTTATTCTCCCGGTGTCCACTAGAGGCATCACTACTGTATTATGGGTTTCTGCAGTGAATCAATTTTGTTGAAAATCAATGACATGATTCAGTGTTCCCTAGAATTTACGCAGGAAATTATTCAATGTTTGTTTGACGCCGACATGTTGGTCTTCTGAGGTCATCAGAGCTTCATTTTTTTAAAGTGACACAACAGTTAAGAACAGCATTAAGCTAATGTTAGCGTGTTACTGTCAGCATGTTATCTTATATTCAGGTGGGTGGGTATCTAGAAGATGAAGTCAACGTCTCCGTCTCCGTCTCCACCCTCAAGCATTGTGCTGATCAGCTGTCTCCGGTGTTTACAGACATCTTCAACACCTCCCTGGAGACTTGCCACGTACCAGCCTGCTTCAAGGCCTCCACCATCATCCCCGTCCTCAAAAAAACAAGGATCACAGGACTCAATGACTACAGGCCCGTCGCCCTGACCTCTGTGGTCATGAAGTCTTTTGAACGCCTGGTCCTGTCCCACCTAAAAACCCTCACTGACCCACTCCTGGACCCCCTGCAGTTCACCTACAGAGCCAACAGGTCTGTAGACAACACAGTCAACTTGGCCCTTCACTTCATCCTCCAGCATCTGGACTCCTCAGGAACCTACGCCAGGATCCTGTTTGTGGACTTCAGCTCTGCCTTCAACACCATCATCCCGTCTCTGCTGCATGACAAGCTCTCCCAGCTGCAGGTGCCCGACTCCACCTGCAAGTGGATCACAGACTTCCTGTCTGACAGGAAGCAGCTCGTGAAGCTGGGAAAACACGTCTCAGCCTCCCGGACCATCAGCACCGGTTCCCTGCAAGGCTGCGTTCTTTCCCCTCTGCTCTTCTCCGTGACTCCCACTATCTCCCTGTGTGACTCCCCCGTTGACGCTGTGGAGTCCTTCCTCTTCCAGGGCTCCATCATAACCCAGGACCTCAAGTGGGAGCTGAACATCAGCTCCATCACAAAGAAGGCTCAGCAGAGGATGTACTTCCTGAGGCAGCTGAAGAAATTCAACCTGCCAAAGACAATGATGGTGCACTTCTACACAGCCATCATTGAGTCCATCCTCTGCTCCTCCATCACGGTCTGGTACGCTGCAGTCTGCCCTTGTCCTTGGCAGTGGCTGCAGCGTACCAGACCGTGATGGAGAAGCACATCATTCTCTCTGCTGAGACGGTGATTGGCTGCAATCTGCCGTCCCTCCAGGACTTGTTCACTTCAAGGACCCTGAAGCGAACAAGAAGGATTGTAGCCGACCCCTCTCACCCTAGACATGAACTGTTCGTGTTCCTTCCATGTGGCGTGAGGTCTTGGTCCATCAGGACCAAGACCTCACGCCACATGAACAGCTTCTTCAGTTGGACTCATTAACAAAGACCAGGACCTCCACTGACTCTGTCATCCCCAGGACAACCTCCTACCGGTGCACATCCCTTCTATGCTTCTATTTAAATACACTAGACACTTTGACAATACACTTGTTTATAGTCCCGTTATCTGTTCATTTGTGCACTTTATTTTATATTTTTCTGTACATATTAATGTTTCTACTTTTTGCACTGTGTTGATAGTTGTTAAATGTTAAGCACATCACGTCATGTTAAATTCCTTGTATGTGCAGCATACCTCGGCAATAAACGGTTCCGATTCTGATTTAAAGAGTCTTGAAAGATAGATTTTTAACATCCTACACTTCCTGTCAGCTCCTTCATCATTGCTAGATTTCAAATTAAACATTTTAAGAAAAATATTTTTCTTAAAATGTCCTACTAGTCCTCAAGCTTGTTAACATTTACATACAAATATGTATCCAGGTATTAAAAGAATTATGAATTTTATTTGTGAAATAAATATTTTAAAAAATCTACACATTCATATTAAAACAGGAAGGGACAGAAAAACACAAACTTCTGATAAATGTGTCAGATTTCCAGTGAAACCAGTCTGATCATAAAGACAACCTGACTCCATTTTTTAAATGTTCCAGCAGGTTTCCTGGTTTGGACAAATGTTTCTCATCAGTCCATCAGAACCAGTGAGACCATGAAAACCAGGAACCAGACCAGTAGAGACCAATAGAGACCAGTAGAGACCAGTAGAGTGTTTCCACGTTGATCAGACTCCGTCAGAAGAGTTTGGGCAGCTGTCTGAGGCGACTCAGGTCCAGGATGTTTCCCACCGATCCTTCGGTCTGATGGCTGCTTGCCCTCATTAAGCCGCCCGCTAACAGCTGCATTTTGGGCCGCAAGTCCCGGATCAGCTGACTCTGTGGGAGGAGCTTCACGTTCAGGGCTTCGGTCAGCGGCTGGCGAACATCGACCTCCTCTTCCTCCTCCTCGATCAAGCCGTACCTCCTCATGTACTTCCTGGTTGCCAGAGACATGTTGCTAGGAGACAGCAGGGAGTGGTTGGAGGCGGGCCCTGGGCGGGGGGCGTGGCCTCCCACAGAGAGCCTGCTGAGCTGCGAGTCGCTCAGGTAACGCAGGGCGATGGCGTTGGCCTCCAGACTCAGATCCACGCTGCCTTCAGGGAATAGACAGCTGTCTGTCGGCTCGGACACGCTGAGACGGGACAGAACCGCCGCCGGGTTGATGCTCGCCAGAACGCTGGAAAACACACACACACACACACACACAGTTACTTTCTCACCTGAAAAAGTAACAACAGTTTTTTTTAAACAGTTTTTTTTTTTTTTTTACTTTTGGCAAGTAACAGTTGATAAATCTGGAGATTTATTCACAAACTGCCTTCAAAAACAAAATGAGTCAATGTGATCGTCAGTAAAACTTTATTTACACTGTGATGATTAACTTTAAACCGTGAGGGGGGTCAGTACGGATCACTGATCCACTACGGTCTGTTATAACGGTTCTTATTCTAGTTTTATTTGATCAAGCAAACAGGAATGTTGTAAAGAAACATTCAGAGCAGTTGAGGATTGTTCTGAACTGTGGACTCTTTGATACTCGTTAGTTCATCTGAACATGTAAGAGCTGCATCAGTGAACCCTGACTTTAAAGTATTTTAAACACATTTAATCCCTCAGCTGAGCTCCATACCTGTTGCTCTCCACCGTTTGATGGATTCTGCGCTCAGACTCCGTCAGATCTTCTCGGTCCACGTCGACTCCGAGCTGCTGCAGCTGCCTCATAGTGGCTCTGAGCACCGGGTCTCCTCCACAGCTCTGCTTCCTCCTGGACTGGGAGGACACAGACAGGCTCCTCCTGCTAGACTCATTTTCCACTTCCTGTTTACTGTCCGAATCCTGGAGACGACTGGTGAGCTGATTCTGAGGACACATGGAGGGTCACATTAAAATACCTACAGTTAGCATCATGTGACCAGACACATAATAAATACCTAGTTAGCATCATGTGACCAGACACATAATAAATACCTAGTTAGCATCATGTGACCAGACACATAATAAATACCTAGTTAGCATCATGTGACCAGACACATAATAAATACCTACAGTTAGCATCATGTGACCAGACACATAATAAATACCTATGTGAGATAAATGGATTTTTGACGAACTAATTTTATATTGTAATGTGTGTTATAGTTAAAACGGCCAGCAGGTGTCGCCATCTCACCACTAGGGGGTTGTCTGTGCATGGTATTCACGCTTCCTTGTAAAGTTTCTCAGAAGAAGAACAGCAAGAGAAGAGTGTAACGTAGAGAACAGGCACCCTCAATAAAACATTTGTTTAACTGTATTCAAGGTGTCTGCTGCCGTTCTTTGGTGCGCCCGTCATCATACACTGACGGGAGGGCAACACCTACAGTTAGCATCATGTGACCAGACACATAATGAATACCTACAGTTAAGCATCATGTGACCCGACACATAATGAATACCTACAGTTAGCATCATGTGACCAGACACATAATAAATACCTACAGTTAGCACCATGTGACCCGACACTTAATAAATACCTACAGTTAGCATCATGTGACCCGACACATAATAAATACCTACAGTTAGCATCATGTGACCCGACACATAATAAATACCTACAGTTAGCATCATGTGACCAGACACATAATAAATACCTACAGTTAGCACCATGTGACCCGACACATAATAAATACCTACAGTTAGCATCATGTGACCCGACACATAATAAATACCTACAGTTAGCATCATGTGACCCGACACATAATGAATACCTACAGTTAGCGTCATGTGACCAGACACATAATAAATACCTACAGTTAGCGTCATGTGACCAGACACATAATAAATACCTACAGTTAGCGTCATGTGACCAGACACATAATAAATACCTACAGTTAGCGTCATGTGACCAGACACATAATAAATACCTACAGTTAGCGTCATGTGACCAGACACATAATAAATACCTACAGTTAGCATCATGTGACCAGACACATAATAAATACCTACAGTTAGCGTCATGTGACCAGACACATAATAAATACCTACAGTTAGCATCATGTGACCAGACACATAATAAATACCTACAGTTAGCGTCATGTGACCAGACACATAATGAATACCTACAGTTAGCATCATGTGACCAGACACATAATAAATACCTACAGTTAGCGTCATGTGACCAGACACATAATAAATACCTACAGTTAGCATCATGTGACCAGACACATAATAAATATCTACAGTTAGCATCATGTGACCAGACACATAATAAATATCTACAGTTAGCATCATGTGACCAGACCCATAATAAATACCTACAGTTAGCATCATGTGACCCGACACATAATAAATACCTAGTTAGCATCATGTGACCTGTTAGCATTGTGTGACGTTTTTACCTTCAGGGTGCGATAGAAGCTCAGCTGCTCTCCGTCTGGTCGGTACATGCTGACACTCTCTCCCAGAACTGGACTCTCCAGACCGCTGACACTGCACCTGAACACACCACGAGTCAGAGTCCAGGTCTCTATTGACAAAGACATGCTAACTAATACACCTGTCTGTCTCCATCCGTCTCACCTGTGCTGACTGGAGGGGGAGCAGGCAGCCTCACTGTCCTCATCTCCGCCCACAGACCCGATGACGGACAGGTCGGCGTGTGAGGAGGAGGTGGGAGGAGCCTGTACCTTCTGATGAGGGAGGGGCGACTGGACGGGATTCCCCCAGAACAGACTGGCTCCTGAAAAACAGAGAGTGAGACGTGTGATGCTGAACCGACACCTGTGTCCAGCTGCTCACCTTCACAGTCGGTCTCACCTGTCCCTACAGCGATGCTGGCGGTGCTCCTGGGTGTCTGAGCCTCCACCTGCCCACCTGAGGACTGAAGTCTCCCCTGAGCCTCCAGCAGCATCTGCACCTGAAGACAGTCGTTCATCATTCACTCAACACTGTTACCATGACAACCTCACACTCACCTGAAGAACAGATCTTACCTGCGCCTGCAGGAGGCGAAGCTGTCGGTCCTGATGGAGGAGGAGCTGGTAGGTCTCAGACGGGACGACCCCCCCCACCTGATCACAGCATGGGGCGGGAGGAGGGTGGCTACAAGTACAGGGAGGAGGGGGGAGGAGGTGGGAGGGAGGAGGAGGAGAGCTGTGAGGAGGGTGGGTGCAGAAGGGAGATGGAGTATGGTGACGGGAGGACAGAGGAGTAGCAAGAATGGAGGAAGGAGGAACAGAGGGAGTAGTTGGAGGAGCAGGGTGAAGACTGGAGAGAGGAGGAGTGTGGAGGGAGGATGGAGTAAGAGGAGCAGGGTGAAGATTGGAGGGAGGAGGAGGGTGGAGGTGGTGGGAGGATGGAGGAAGAGGGTGAAGTCCTGAGGAGGAGAAGATGGAGGTGCAGTCATAGGTGTGGGTGGAGCAGCAGGAACAGGGCTCCTGCAGGTTGGAGTTTGGGGTGCTGTGGAGGTGAGGAGGAGCAGCAGGTCTGGGAGCAGAGGAGGAGGTGGTGGTGTTTCTGGTGGGAGGAGCAGCAGGAGGGTCTCTGTGGGCGGAGCCAGGACCCTGCCGAGCATTCTGATTGGAAGTGAAGCTGCTGTCAATCAGCAGAGAAAGTTCAGGAACAGACGGCTGAACTCTCCGAGCCTGACAACAGAAAACACACCTGAACTCAACCTTCCTGCTGTTATTGGCCGTCTGTGGTTACATCACGGTGATGTCACAGGTCAACCACTGACCTGCTGAGCAGGGGGGTGCGGGCTCGGAGTCGGACGTGGAGACAAGTCTTCGTCCTCGACCCCAGAGTCCTGATCGCTGACAGACAGACGGGCAGTGGGGGGGGCAGCTCTGAGGACAGAACAAACCTCTCTGATTGGCTGGAAACCGGTTCAGGATCAAACCGTCCACCTTGTACTTAAAGAACGACCTGCTCTACTCCTGAGATTCTGGTACCTGTTGAAGGAGGTCTGGGCCTCTCTGAAGACCTCAGTCTGTCTGCTGTGATCCTCTGAACCCAGCTCACACCGCAGAGTCCGACCCTCCACCGAGACCACCTGCTGAAGGTCCAAATGGGTCCACATTCATCCCCTTCATCAATTACTATCATTACAGTCTCTGTGGTGACAGGTGTGCTGTTACCTGGTACAGTGTGACACACTGGGAGGCGGTCAGTAGCTGGTAGTCTAGCTGTGGCGCTGGTCCCGGTCCAGGTCCTGGTCCTCGACACTGGAAGAACTGAGGAGCTCTGTGGGTGGAGGCGAACAGGACGAGGAGGAAACAGCGGCTCTCTGACAGAACTCTGAAACACAAGAGGAACACTCAGGGACTCCTCAACAACAGACACCTAATGGGCCGGACAGGTAAGACTCACCTGTCCTGGAGGGCGGAGCTATACAGGAACCTCACACACCAGGCCCACACCTGAGGGTTGGAGACGTGTCTGACTCCACTCAGCCAGCTGTCACATGACAGGAAGTACAGTTAGCCATTAAGCTTCAACATCAGTGTTTTGTAAAGATAAAATAGAACTGAACAAACATCTCAGGTGAACAACGAGAACACCTGGTGAGAGATAATGAGACACTCACAGTCCGACCAGCGGCAGGTTGGAGGCTTTAGGGTCGGACTCCAGCAGCAGGAGCAGCTTCCTGGTCTGATCCATGGTCAGAAACCTGCAGACACAAACACATAAGTGAGGAAGTCACCAGACTCCATCAGAGGAACCCCGACTCCCCCCAGAGGAACCCCGACTCCGCACAGAGGAACCCCGACTCCCCCCAGAGGAACCCCGACTCCCCACAGAGGAACCCCGACTCCGCACAGAGGAACCCCGACTCCCCACAGAGGAACCCCGACTCCCCACAGAGGAACCACTTCTCACCCTCTCTGTCGGTTGGCGGCGTGCGGTGCCGGCGGGTTGATGCTGGTCAGACTCCTCAGCAGAGCGGTGGGGATGACGGGAACGTCTCTGACCGGCTGAACGTCCACGCTGACAGACGGACAGACGGCCGACCAGCTGAGGGCGAACGACGCAACGTCAGACTGCTGAGAGCAGACGACGAGACCTCGGACCTTCATCAGCTGAGACAGATCCAGAGTCTGTCTGCTGCTCACACACTGCTGCAACACCTGAGACAGAGAGACAGACAGACAGACAGCAGCTCATCAGTTTAGACTCCTCTGAACATTACAGCAGATCTCAGATCTTCAGTCACAGAACATACATAATGGTGTCTGCATAATGATGACATTTTGTATTAATTAATTAAAATAAAGTGTAAATAAAATAGGACACAGCATGAACTAGTGTTGTCATGACAACAAAGTCATTACGATACTAAACGACAGGAAAAGTGATTTAATAAAAGATGACAGAACATGAAACTTTAAAATATTTGAAGTTAAAATATATTAAACAACGCACAACGATCTGATATCCTCTAAACTTGAGTTTGTGTTTTCACATCGTAAACGTACCTTTAACATGTTTTA
>NW_027466516.1:402500-405000 GCF_050575085.1 Anarhichas minor
TTATATATTTCTCATTCATAATGTGACACACTAACAATCATCACACTCTCCTAAAAGCAACTCCCTGAACCCCAAAATGTTTCATCTGTCACACAGTTATGGGTACCGAGCGTGTGTGCCCATCTTTCATCAGGCTGAAGACTCACCTCTTCAAGAAGTACTACCCTGTTTCTTCCACTTAGCACTTATTGTATTCATATTAGTTTGTTGCACTTATTGCATTCGTATTAGTTTGTTGCACTTATTGCATTCGTATTAGTTTGTTGCACTTATTGCATTCGTATTAGTTTGTTGCACTTATTGCATTCGTATTAGTTTGTTGCACTTATTGCATTCGTATTAGTTTGTTGCACTTATTGCATTCGTATTAGTTTGTTGCACTTATTGCATTCGTATTAGTTTGTTGCACTTATTGCATTCGTATTAGTTTGTTGCACTTATTGTATTCGTACTAGTTTGTTGCACTTATTGTATTCGTATTAGTTTGTTGCACTTATTGTATTCGTATTAGTTTGTTGCACTTATTGCATTCATATTAGTTTGTTGCAGTTATTGCATTAATACTAGTTTGTTGCACTTATTGCATTCATACTAGTTTGTTGCACTTATTGCATTCATACTAGTTTGTTGCACTTATTGCATTCGTATTAGTTTGTTGCACTTATTGCATTCGTATTAGTTTGTTGCACTTATTGTATTCGTATTAGTTTGTTGCACTTATTGCATTCGTATTAGTTTGTTGCACTTATTGCATTCATATTAGTTTGTTGCACTTATTGCATTCGTATTAGTTTGTTGCACTTATTGCATTCATATTAGTTTGTTGCACTTATTGCATTCATACTAGTTTGTTGCACTTATTGCATTCGTATTAGTTTGTTGCACTTATTGCATTCGTATTAGTTTGTTGCACTTATTGCATTCGTATTAGTTTGTTGCACTTATTGCATTCGTATTAGTTTGTTGCACTTATTGCATTCGTATTAGTTTGTTGCACTTATTGCATTCGTATTAGTTTGTTGCACTTATTGCATTCGTATTAGTTTGTTGCACTTATTGTATTCATACTAGTTTGTTGCACTTATTGTATTCGTATTAGTTTGTTGCACTTATTGTATTCGTATTAGTTTGTTGCACTTATTGCATTCATATTAGTTTGTTGCACTTATTGCATTAATACTAGTTTGTTGCACTTATTGCATTCATACTAGTTTGTTGCACTTATTGCATTCATACTAGTTTGTTGCACTTATTGCATTCGTATTAGTTTGTTGCACTTATTGCATTCGTATTAGTTTGTTGCACTTATTGCATTCGTATTAGTTTGTTGCACTTATTGCATTCGTATTAGTTTGTTGCACTTATTGCATTCGTATTAGTTTGTTGCACTTATTGCATTCATATTAGTTTGTTGCACTTATTGCATTCGTATTAGTTTGTTGCACTTATTGCATTCATATTAGTTTGTTGCACTTATTGCATTGGTATTAGTTTGTTGCACTTATTGCATTCGTATTAGTTTGTTGCACTTATTGCATTCGTATTAGTTTGTTGCACTTATTGCATTCGTATTAGTTTGTTGCACTTATTGCATTCGTATTAGTTTGTTGCACTTATTGCATTCGTATTAGTTTGTTGCACTTATTGTATTCGTATTAGTTTGTTGCACTTATTGCATTCGTATTAGTTTGTTGCACTTATTGCATTCGTATTAGTTTGTTGCACTTATTGCATTCGTATTAGTTTGTTGCACTTATTGCATTCGTATTAGTTTGTTGCACTTATTGCATTCGTATTAGTTTGTTGCACTTATTGTATTCGTATTAGTTTGTTGCACTTATTGTATTCGTATTAGTTTGTTGCACTTATTGTATTCATACTAGTTTGTTGCACTTATTGTATTCGTATTAGTTTGTTGCACTTATTGTATTCATACTAGTTTGTTTCTGTATTTCTGCTCTGGTTTATGCTCTTAGATGCTTGTTTAAAGGAGATGCACTTATGACTTCTGGTGACTAGTAGTTCTCTTGAATACCGATGTTGAATACACTAATTGTAAGTTGCTTTGGATGAAAGCGTCTGCTAAATGACTGAAATGTAATGTATTTGTACAGAGTGTGTATTTGTACTGCGTTGTAAGTCTGACTTTACATACTCTTGTATACTTTGTATTTATACTCTTTGCACTTCTACTTATTCGTTTCCTTTAAACTATTCTAGAAGGATCTGTTGTTGTCGTCTCCTCTGAAGATCAATAAAGTTTCATCTAAAGTTCTCTCTCAGGTTTAAACCTTTGATCTTCAGATGTTAGTTTGTACAAATAAAGTTGAATTAAAAATAGAATCTTACAAACAAAGTCAGCACAGACTAGTTTATTTAACCAAAATAAACACAATATCTATAATGACATTTATATCTCACAACTTAAACTTTAGTCACTTACAGAAATCAGATTAACAAACTAATAAATATATTTTATTATGAATCACATAAAGTCATT
>NW_027466516.1:410000-417500 GCF_050575085.1 Anarhichas minor
TGCTTCTAACACACTGTCTTCTCTTCACAGCAGTGTCCACCAAGATCTAACAGCTGGTACGAAGGTAGGAACCTCTTCCTCTTTCTCCTCCTCTTCCTCTACAGCTCTCTCTAACATAAGAGTCCATCACCTTTGTATAGTTTTTGTTGTGTTCAAGGACCCTCAGACGTCAGAGCTTAATTAATCAATTAGTTAATGGACAGAAAATCAATCGGTAACACGTTTGATTAATGATCAGCTGTTGGAGGCGTGTCTTGATTGATTGATCAGCTGTTGGAGGCGTGTCTTGATTGATTGATCAGCTGTTGGAGGCGTGTCTTGATTGATTGATCAGCTGTTGGAGGCGTGTCTTGATTGATTGATCAGCTGTTGGAGGCGTGTCTTGTTTACATTGACCAGCTGTTGGAGGCGTGTCTTGTTTACATTGACCAGCTGTTGGAGGTGTGTCTTGTTTGATTGATCAGCTGTTGGGAGGCGTGTCTTGATTGATTGATCAGATGTTGGAGGCGTGTCTTGATTGATTGATCAGATGTTGGAGGCGTGTCTTGATTGATCGATCAGATGTTGGAGGCGTGTGATGATTGATTGATCAGATGTTGGAGGCGTGTCTTGATTGATTGATTAGCTGTGGGAGGCATGTCTTGATTGATCAGATGTTGGAGGCGTGTCTTGATTGATTGATCAGATGTTGGAGGCGTGTCTTGATTGATTGATCAGATGTTGGAGACGTGTCTTGGTTACATTGATCAGCTGTTGGAGGCGTGTCTTGGTTACATTGATCAGCTGTTGGAGGCATGTCTTGATTGATTAGCTGTTGGAGGCGTGTCTTGATTGATCAGCTGTTGGAGGCGTGTCTTGATTGATCAGCTGTAGGAGGCGTGTCTTGATTACATTGATCACATGCTGGAGGCGTGTCTTGATTACATTGATCACATGCTGGAGGCGTGTCTTGGTTACATTGATCACATGCTGGAGGCGTGTCTTGGTTACATTGATCACATGCTGGAGGCGTGTCTTGGTTACATTGATCACATGCTGGAGGCGTGTCTTGGTTACATTGATCAGCTGCTGGAGGCGTGTCTTGGTTACATTGATCAGCTGCTGGAGGCGTGTCTTGGTTACATTGATCAGCTGTTGGAGGCGTGTCTTGATTGATTGATCAGCTGTTGGAGGCGTGTCTTGATTGATCAGCTGTTGGAGGCGTGTCTTGATTGATCAGCTGTTGGAGGCGTGTCTTGATTGATCAGCTGGAGGCGTGTCTTGATTGATCAGCTGGAGGCGTGTCTTGATTACATTGATCAGATGCTGGAGGCGTGTCTTGATTACATTGATCACATGCTGGAGGCGTGTCTTGATTACATTGATCACATGCTGGAGGCGTGTCTTGGTTACATTGATCACATGCTGGAGGCGTGTCTTGGTTACATTGATCAGCTGCTGGAGGCGTGTCTTGGTTACATTGATCAGCTGCTGGAGGCGTGTCTTGATTGATCAGCTGTTGGAGGCGTGTCTTGATTGATCAGCTGTTGGAGGCGTGTCTTGATTGATCAGCTGTTGGAGGCGTGTCTTGATTGATCAGCTGTAGGAGGCGTGTCTTGATTGATTGATCAGCTGTTGGAGGCGTGTCTTGATTGATCAGCTGTAGGAGGCGTGTCTTGGTTACATTGGGGGGGGGAGAAGAGGGTGACTTTGAGGATCCTGTCACCTGAAACAGAACACAGACTGGATCCTGTTAAACGAACAGTTCAGAGTTTGTTTCCTCAGGAACATCTGGAGCAGATGTTCTCCTCAGAGGTGTGAAGACTTTGACTTATTGAGATATTTAAGAGCTGAGTTGTGTTCATCACAGTTAGTAAAGACGATGATGATGAAGGTCTCCAGCTGGAATAAAGGGGGGATTGGGTCTGTGGTTGGTCCTTTAAACTAGAGAGCAGCAGACTGTCTGTCCTCTGTGAGACAGACCTGGTCAGCAGCTGTCAGACAGCAGGTCCAGGTCCAGAGGAGACCAGGTCTCAGGTTTCTGCTCTTTTATTCATGAGAGGAGCTGTAAGAAGATCTGAGCTGCTTTTGTTCAGGAACACAAAGACACCAGCTGACGTTTGGTCGGTCCGATCATCACGTTGTCCAATCAGCTTCTAGTCCAGAACCAGAATCACAGAAAGACATTTATTTAGTATCCCAGGAGATCAGGACCCAAACCTTCATCTCTAGGGTCTACTGGCTCATTTCTATGACAAAACTAAAGCAATTAATATTCAATAAAACCACTGAAATCCACCCCGGAGCCCATCACTCATTCTCACCTCATCGTCACCTTATTTGTCAGTGTTGGTGTTTATTTTGCACCTTTTTAAATGCTGCAGTGAGAAACGGTAGAAGAAGAACTCTGTCTGCAGAATAAGGCTCTTTGTCCACATCTGGTTTTCATTGAGCTCCACAGGAAGTGCCCCCCCCCCCCCCCCCCCCCATGTTTGACTGTTTAAAGGACATGTTGCTCTCTACTGCCCTATGGTGGCCGCAGGGCTTCCTGTTTTAGTTCTTTATATGACGAATGAAAGAACTTGTGAAGGACATTCTTCACTGTTCTGTTTGATAGACTGCTGTCCTTTTGTTTCCTGACACGTCTTCTGATTAAAGTCTAAATCACATGTTAATAACTGACGGAGGAGATCAAACTTGTGTTTCAGAGAGGATCTGAAGAGGTTTTCCCCAGCGTCTCCAACGGCCCGTATATCATGAGCACCACAGGTCAGATGTGTTAAATATCACATTCATACTCAACAGGATCAATGGTTTCTATGTTTTAATATCAGGAATATTACTTTATTGAGATCATATTGTCGCTCTAAAGGCAAGATTTAGTTCTCTTGACTTTCTTCTTCTTGTATGATTGTTGATGAGATGATCACTGGTCGTTGCTTCCTGTCCTCTGTAGCCAATGGAAACGACAGTAAGAAGTTCAAAGGTGACATAAGAGGTCCCGGGGTTCCATCCAGGGTCATCCACATCCGCAAGCTCCCCAACGACATCGCAGAGGCCGAGGTGATCAGCCTCGGCCTGCCATTCGGAGACATCACCAACCTGCTGATGCTCAAAGCCAAAAACCAGGTGCAGGACTTTTACAGTTGGTGCTCTACTCACCGGTCCCGTACCGGCCCTGAACTGTCTGTACTAAACCGTCCTGTGTCCCCCTTCAGGCCTTCCTGGAGATGAACTCAGAGGAAGCAGCTCAGAACATGGTGGGTTATTACTCCACAGTGATGCCCATCATCAGGAACCATCTGGTCTACGTTCAGTTCTCCAACCACAAGGAGCTCAAGACCGACAACTCCCCCAACCAGGAGGTACACCTCACTCTATACTGTTAGCATCTCCTCTACAGCACCCATCCATCGTTAGCATCTGTTAGCACCTGTACAGTGCCCATCCATCCTTAGCACGTGTTTACATGTGTCCTCTCTCAGAGGGCCCAGGCAGCTCTTCGGGCCCTCACCACGTCTCATGTGGACCCGACTATGGGGGCTCCGAGCACCGTGCTGAGGGTCGTGGTGGAGAACCTGGTCTACCCCGTCACCTTGGACGCGCTCTGCCAGGTAAATACAACAACAACACAAGCAGGAGACACAAATAACTTAGATTTAACCAATCAGTTTCCCGTCTGGTCCTCAGATCTTCTCAAAGTTTGGCACGGTTCTGAGGATCATCGTCTTCACCAAGAACAGTCAGTTCCAGGCTCTGCTGCAGTATGCTGACGGAGTGTCCGCCCAATCAGCTAAACTGGTGAGCATCACATCCTGCTGGTCCCACAGCCGGTAGGAACTCTGATGAGTACTTCACGGTTCACTGAGCTGCTCTTCTGTGCTTCAGTCTCTGGAGGGTCAGAACATCTACAATGGCTGCTGCACCCTGAGGATCAGCTTCTCCAAACTCACCAGCCTCAACGTCAAGTACAACAACGAGAAGAGCCGAGACTTCACCAGACCGGACCTGCCCACCGGAGACAGCCAGCCCACCATGGAGCACCCAGCCATGGCCACCGCCTTCAGTGAGACACACACAGACAGACAGACAGGCGCACACACACACAGACAGACAGGCACGGACGGACGGACGGACGGACGGACACACGGACGGACGGACGGACGGACACACACACTCACACACGTTGAGCCTGTAGTTCAGGTGTGTCTCCTCTGCAGCTCCAGGTATCATCTCAGCTGGTCCGTACGGTGGAGCGACTCACAGCTTCCCACCAACCTTCACCCTCCAACCTGCTAGTGAGTCTCACCTGTTCAGGTTCATGTTGCTCTGTGCACCTGTGATAATGTTAATGATAATGTTTCTGACCACATTCAAATATCTCACCATGTTTCATCTTAATAATTATTTGTAAAGAGAAACATTGTTTAATAGATCAAAATGAATCTACTTTTAGAAAACATGTCACTTGAGGTGAGACTACGTTTCGGAGGATTAAGACATCGATAGACAGGAAATAGATGATTCTGGATCACTATAACTTTATCATTTTACTAATTAAAATTTCATAATTTATTTTACATTTTAATTACTAAAATTAATTTTATAATTTTTAATACTTTTTTATAATTTAAAAATAATTTCAATATTTTTTTAATTTAAATTGTATTTGAAAAATGTTGAAAAAATAAATCTAAATGAACATCAGGAATTATTTTAATTTTAAAATGAATAATTTAATGAATAATTTAATTATTGATTCATTATTAATTATTTTTAATAGTTTTTAAACATATGTTTTCATAATCATTACATTATTAAGTTATAGTAAATTATCTACCTGTTAAAATACAAATATTTCATTTATCTCTATCTGTTTTAATCTCTAAATATTTACTTGGATCAGTTTACTGTTACAGTAACATGTTTCAGGTGTTTCCTTAAAGGGCCAGTGTGTCGTTAAACATAAACAACCATTCATAGTGTCAGCTGACTAAATAAACTAATAGAAACATACTTAATAATATTATATTCCATATTCTGCCAATAGGTCCTTAAATGCAGCACACTGTCCCTTTAAATGCAGTAAACTTCTGACAGCCAATCACATCTCTGCTCATGTTGATTCAAATTTCAAAATAAGAGCGTGCTGTAATTCTCAAGACGACCCAGCTGTGGTCTCATTAGTGTCTCACCCCTCCCACCTGTATCACCCCTCCCACCTGTCCACCCGTCTCACCCCTCCCACCCCTCTCACCCCTCCCACCTGTCTCACCCCTCTCACCACTCCCACCTGTCTCACCCGTCTCACCCCTCTCACCTGTCTCACCCGTCTCACCCCTCTCACCTGTCCCACCCGTCTCACCCCTCCCACCCCTCTCACCTGTCCCACCCGTCTCACCCCTCCCACCCCTCTCACCCCTCCCACCTGTCTCACCCCTCTCACCCGTCTCACCCCTCCCACCTGTCTCACCCCTCTCACCCGTCTCACCCCTCCCACCCGTCTCACCCCTCCCACCCGTCTCACCCCTCCCACCCGTCTCACCCCTCCCACCCGTCTCACCCCTCCCACCCCTCCCACCTGTCTTACCCCTCCCACCCCTCTCACCCCTCTCACCCCTCCCACCTGTCTCACCCGTCTCACCCCTCCCAGTGTCCTCCCACTACCCAGGCCTGGTCCCCGCTCTGCCCGGGGCCCTGGCCTCTCTGGCCCTCCCCGGGGCCTCCAGACTGGGGTTCCACCACCACCTCTCATCTGGAGTCTCTGTCCTGCTGGTCAGCAACCTGAACCCTGAGGTGAGTGCTTCTCTCTGTCCGTCCTCTTCTTCTTCATCTGATAGATAAGACCACTAAACCTCCTGCTCCTGTGTGCAGTGCATTGTGGGTCAGCAATGGTTATTATCAACATGTCGGACAAAAACGGAACATGTAGATGAACGACGTTTTAGAGTGTTGACACACACACACACACACAGGCTGACTGACACGCACACACACAGAGACACACACAGAGACACACACACAGACAGACACAGAGACACATAGGCAGAGACACAGACACGTATAGAGACACACAGACAGACACACATGTGACTTCCTCTCTAAAGGTAATTAACCGTCTGATTGACCCCCCCCTCACCTGTCTCTCTCTCTCTCTCTCTCTTTTTCCCCTGTTTAATTTGTTGCCATGGAAACGGACCCTCCCACCTTTACCTCTCTAAAGAGAGTCACGCCCCTCTGCCTCTTTGTTCTCTTCGGTACGTTGTCACTCGCTTCTTATTTTGAAATTCAGTCACTTGTTTGTTTTGATTTTAACTTCCTGTTTTTAGAGTTTATTCACAATATTTAATTATTAATAAGAGTTTAGTCTTCAGGGCTGTTGAGGCCCAAACCTGAGGAAAAAAGACACTTTGTTACAGATTAAAATGTTAACAAAAATAAGAGGTGTATATATATAAATATCTATCTATCTATATATAAATATCTATCTATCTATATATAAATATCTATCTATATATAAATATCTATCTATCTATATATCTATATATATCGATCTATATCTATCTATATATATCTATCTATCTATAATAATTAGTGCTGGGCAAGTTAACGCGTTAATTTCGCATTAACGCATTCATTAATTAACGCCGTCAATTATTTTATCGCGCGTTAACGCATTTATAAAATTTATTATTATTATTATTTTTTTTTTGAAAGACAATACATATACATAACAACAAGAGGATGAAAGAACAGTGGGATAAAAGCCTGTGTGTGTGTGTGTGTGTGTGTGTGTGTGTGTGTGTGTGTGTGTGTGTGTGTGTGTGTGTGTGTGTGTGTGTGTGTGTGTGTGTGTGTGTGTGTGTGTGTGTGTGTGTGTGTGTGTGTGTGTGTGTGTGAGCCTTTTGAGATGGGGAAAAAAATTTAAAAATAATTATAATAATTAAAAAAACAACAACAAAAAAAAACAGGGAAGTATTTTCAATTTATTATTATTGTAACAGACCGTGTCATGTTTATCGTTTTGTATTGGAGATATGATGTCCCTTCAGGGTTGCCGTAGAGAAAAGGCGACTTCCGCTTCTGGTCGAGGGGGGGGGGGCAGAAATAAAGAGAGAAGCTGCACCAGCTGTTGCTCTCCCTGGAGACTACTGGACATCGCTGCGGTAAAGTCAGCAGACACTCAGATCTCCGTGGTCAACTCAGCAGACACTTACATGTTAGTGCACCTATATGCTGACATTCACCGTAAACGCATTTAAACGGCACAGATCGGGAGCGAGCGAAGGACTTTGAAAGTTAGCGGAAACATTAACGTGAAACAACATCCGGTTTCTTCAGACGAACATCCGGTTTTCAGAATAAGATGCCAACAAAGTATGAATTATATTCACATTAAGTATAAAACATGCTACCTGCATCTCGTGAGTTAAAGGGAAAATACACCTAAATTGTGCGTAAAGTGTCTTTATTCTTTGATCGCTGGGTCACCTTCATCACCTCTGAGTTACAGCATCATAG
>NW_027466516.1:427500-435000 GCF_050575085.1 Anarhichas minor
AGGAGCCATGGTCAAGGCCTTCAAGTTCTTCCAGTGAGTCGTCCCCCGACCGTCTGCCGTATTCACTCGAGCCCTGTCCTCCTTTACCCCAAAGTCCCTGTACTAGTCCTGAACCCTCATCCTTGAAATTCCTTTTCTTGTTCAGAAACTCCTGTGGTTGTCCCGTCCCGAAGCCTTTATCCTGACCCTGTTACCCCGTGTCCTAGTCCCGAAGCCTTTATCCTGACCCTGTTACCCCGTGTCCGAGTCCCGAAGCCTTTATCCTGACCCTGTTACCCCGTGTCCGAGTCCTGAAGCCTTTATCCTGACCCTGTTACCCCGTGTCCGAGTCCTGAAGCCTTTATCCTGACCCTGTTACCCCGTGTCCGAGTCCTGAAGCCTTTATCCTGACCCTGTCACCTCGTGTCCTAGTCTTGAAGCCCATGTCCTCATCTTTAACCCTTATCTTTACTGACTGAAGCATTCATTCTTAAACCCTGAACCCTCACCCTTCTTGTCCTAGCCTTTGTATTTGCCCTGAACTCGTACTCCTGTCCTGAAACACTGATTCATACTTTGTCCCAAACCCTTCACTGTATTTGATCATGTGACTTTGTGGACTTCCTGTGTGGTGTGAAATGCTCCTCTTGGTCTCTCCTTCAGGAAGGACCACAAGATGGCTCTGATCCAGATGGGCTCAGTGGAGGAGGCCATCGAGTCCCTCATCGAGTTCCACAACCACGACCTGGGAGAGAACCACCACCTGCGGGTCTCCTTCTCCAAGTCCTCCATCTGAGCCTCAGACTTCCCTGGATGGGGTCCACTACACTCCGATCATTCCTATCAGTCTGCAGGAGCCACCGGGAAGTCTGGTGTGATGTTAACTTATTTTTTAAAACTCATTTTTAGGTTCTTTAAGAGGATTAGGGTCATTTGAAGAACCATTTGGAGGAAGTCAGAATTCTGGAGTTAATCAGAAGTCGGGAAGTAAAGTCGGTATCAGAAGCCGTCATTCTGAGCTCATCATCGGGATTTGGACTGTTGTTGCGTTCGTGTATTCGTGTCCTTCTTGTTTTGAAGTTGTTACCTTTTAGCCACTCTTGCCTTTCGACTTTAATCCTGGATTCAAGGATTAGTCAGCCTTCTAAATTTATTTCTCTGGAACGTGGACTAAAGTTATTTTAATCCCGATTTTATTCCCTCAGAATTCTTTCTGTAATCTGTTTTCCTGTGGTCCTGATCCTCTTCTCTGAAGTTCCCCCCCCCAGACCAGACTTAGTTTGATCAGATGATCCTGTGCCTTATTCCTGCAGTCACAACGACTCTGACGTGTTAAAAGTCAAATGTCCCATCATGCCTGTAGGCAGAGAGCAGGTTTACAGTTGGTAAAGGTTTACTGTTGCTGTGTTACACATGTATCTTTGTTTTATTGGTGTTGTTTTGTACTGCTGGTGACGAGCATCAAACACGTGAACTCTTTCTTGTTTGCTGGTCTTTTGACCTCCGATGCTCTTTTGTTCTTTTCATTTCTTTATTTCCATGTATGCAATCACGTTTTATTCAAATCAAATATTGTAGCAATATTTTAATCATTCCTGAACCTTTGTTTCCGTGGTGTTGTGTTAGATCTGTGAGCTCGTCTCTGAACGGTTTTATTTATTAGTTTGTGATCCACTACAGCTGAAACCAAAAACGGCCTTTTAGATGCAAACGAACCCGCCGGCCTCAGGTTCCTGGTTTAAAGGACTCAACGAGAGATGGAAGAAGGTGAACTGGTTCAGGCTCTGGTGGGGTTTTACTGTGGGAATGTTTTCAGTGTGACTTCAGTGTAACGTGGAGTGCCTTCAAGACAGACATCGGGTATTAATTCCTCTCTACTCCGAGATGTTGGAAGAAGAAGAAACCACATGGTGCTGTTTGGGTTATCTGTGTCTTAATATTCTCACGTCGACATTCCAGCTGCTCAGACTGAACTGAACGTGATGCATTCAAGACGCCTGGGACGTTTAAATGAGTCCAGATTCAGGTTCTTCCTCCAGAAGTCCTGAATCTGGACTTCTGGACCAGCAGATGAAACCTGAGACATTAGGACGTCTGTGGATCAGAGTTGATGTTGTTTCTGTCAATAATCACAAACATGTATTTAGTATATATGTATTTGATGATGATGAAGGCCATGTTGATGGGTAAAAGCTCTGGTTGTCTGTCCTGGTGTTTGAGTCTGTGAGGTCACATCCAGCGGACCAATAAACGCTTCTGCTGGATGTAAATATTAGTTACACGATGACATAAAGTCCTGTTTTGTCCCAGGTGATTTGAATGCATCACAGACGTGGAGGTGGGACCAGCCGGTCAGCAGGAAGTGGATGAACTTTGTAGCCCAGTTCTGTCTGTCAGCTGATTGGTGGTTTTATATCTGATGTATATTTTGATTCTGAGCCTTCGACTGTTTGTGTCACAAAAAACAACTAAACAGATTAAATCACTTTTTATCTAAAAAGGTGTCTTTGTTTTCTGGGTAATTATGTAATGTCTCACTTTTTTATGGGAGGTAATACTCAAGAATTAAAAGTTCACAATGAGCTCCAGTTTTTACAAGAATGCATCAGTAATAATACTCTAATGACGGAATATCAGTAATGGTACTCTAATGATGAAGACCCAAGGGTTTTGGTCTTCATGGAAAGAGAGACAGAGAGAGAGAGAGCGAGGGAGGGAGGGAGAGAGAGCGAGAGAGAGCGAGGGAGGGAGAGAGAGCGAGGGAGGGAGGGAGAGAGAGCGAGAGAGAGCGAGGGAGGGAGAGAGAGCGAGGGAGGGAGGGAGAGAGAGGGAGTGAGACAGAGACGGAGAGGGAGTGAGAGAGAGAGAGGGAGGGAGTGAGAGAGAGAGACAGAGGGAGAGAGAGAGAGAGAGATCTATCTATCCATGGATCTCTCTCTCTCACTTCGCTCCTCCCTTTGCTTCGGTGTCAGAGAGCTGCGGTGGTCTACAGGTAACGTGGGAGCAATGGGGGCTCTGTCTCACACCACTTTATGAGATGTTGCATTAATATTATTGTTATATTGATATTGTTGTGTGTTGATGTTACTGTATGTTTAATTTCTTGATGCTTTGGTAATACTGTTTTTAAACTTTCATGCCAATAAAGCAAAATTTGAATTGAATTGAATTGAGAGAGAGAGAGAGACAGAGGGAGAGAGGGAGAGAGAGAGAGGGAGTGAGAGAGACAGAGAGAGAGAGGGAGTGAGAGAGAGGGAGAGGGAGAGGGAGTGAGAGAGAGGGAGGGAGGGAGTGAGAGAGAGAGAGGGAGTGAGAGAGAGGGAGAGGGAGTGAGAGAGAGAGAGAGAGAGGGAGAGAGGGAGGGAGACAGAGAGAGAGAGGGAGAGAGGAAGAGAGAGAGAGAGAGAGAGGGAGTGAGAGAGACAGAGAGGGAGAGGGAGTGAGAGAGAGGGAGGGAGGGAGTGAGAGAGAGAGAGGGAGTGAGAGAGAGAGACAGAGAGAGAGACAGAGAGAGAGAGAGGGAGAGAGGGAGGGAGAGAGAGAGAGAGACAGAGGGAGAGAGGGAGAGAGAGAGAGGGAGGGAGAGAGAGAGAGAGAGAGAGAGAGAGAGAGAGGGAGGGAGAGAGAGAGAGGGAGGGAGTGAGAGAGAGAGAGAGAGAGAGAGAGGGAGAGAGAGAGGGAGAGAGAGAGAGAGAGAGAGAGGGAGGGAGTGAGAGAGAGAGAGAGAGAGAGAGAGAGAGGGAGAGAGAGACAGAGAGAGAGGGAGAGGGAGTGAGAGAGAGAGAGAGGGAGTGAGAGATCTGGATCTAGTGTCGTAGACTATGCAATCACTGACATGGACCCCTCCACTATCAGTGCATTCACTGTCAGACAACAAGCCCCCCTCTCAGACCACAACCAAATAAATCTGTTCTTTAAACTCTCAGGTCAAATGAATGACATAAAAAAAGAACCCAGTAAGCTGTTTAAATTAAATGCTACTTACCGATGGGCCCCAGACAGTGGAGACAAATTCATCATGGCCTTGAACTCACCTGATCTGATAGATGACATATCAATATATGACCAACAACAATATATCCACACCAGAGACGGTGTAAACAAGGCCATTGATGATATCAATATGATATTTCACAAGGCAGCTATCAAAGCTGACCTTATAAAACAAACACAGAAGCCTGTAAAAAGGCAAAACACGGAAAAATGGTTTGATCAAGAATGCAAGAGCATCAGAAAAGACCTGAGACAAATAGCAAATGAAAAACATCGCCAACCAAACAACCCAGCCCTACGCATTAGGTACAATGAAATTTTAAACACGTATAAATGTACAATTAGGAACAAAAAACAAAACTATACCCACATGAAACTTGAAGATATTGAGAACGCCATTGATCAAAATCAATTCTGGGATATGTTGAACAAATTCAACACAAAGCAGCCACAGGCATTACCCATCCAACATGGTGACATCTGGAGAGCACATTTTGAACATTTGTACAAAGATATACCAATAAATCAAACTAACTCAGACCAATATATTACAAAAGAAAAACTCCAAACATTAGAAGAAATAATTAAAGACAACCAGAACCCCCTTGATTTCCCAATGACTTGGGAAGAACTGAGCACACAGACAAAGTGTCTCCGGCCAAGGAAAGCTTGTGGTCCAGACAGCATCAAAAATGAGATGCTCAAATGCAGCACCCCAGAGATGCAGGGTGCAGTGTTGAAGTTGTTCAACATCATATTACAGTCAGGGTGTTTTCCTGACTGTAATGGCTCATTTCACCCATTCATAAGAGTGGTGACAAGTCAGACCCTAGTAACTACCGGGGCATCTGTGTCAGCAGCTGTCTCGGTAAATTATTCTGTAGTATTCTCAATAAAAGAAAACTACATTTCCTTGACGAACACTCCATCTTGAGTAAAAATCAAATTGGCTTCCTCCCAAAACACCGGACCACCGACCATGTATATACCCTTCATACTTTAATTAACAAACATGTCCACCAAACAAAAAATGGTAAAATATTTGCTTGTTTTATTGATTTCAAGAAAGCCTTCGATTCTATTTGGCATGAAGGGCTCTACTACAGACTCCTACAGTGTGGGATAGGGGGCAAAGTATATGATCTGGTTAAATCAATGTTTGGAAAATAGATGTGCTGTTAAAATTGGAGACAAACAAACTGAATCCTTCACCCAGAAAAGAGGTGTTCGTCAGGGTTGCAACTTAAGTCCGACCCTATTTAATATATACTATATAAATGAACTTGCTGTTGAGTGTGATCAATGTGCTGCTCCTGGGCTCTCCCTCCTAGAGAGAGAGGTGAAGTGTCTGCTTTATGCCGATGACCTGGTTCTACTGTCTCCTACTGAACCAGGACTACAGCAACAGCTGCAACAGTTCTGTCACAACTGGGCCCTGGCAGTAAACATGAAGAAAACCAATGTCATGATTTTCCAAAAACGCCCCAGATGTCAGGAGAACAAATACCAGTTTACCATAAACACCAACATGATTGAACATAGTATGAGTTATACCTACCTTGGTATAACCAGAACTGCATCAGGGGGTTTCAACATGGCAGTGAATGCACTAAAAGAAAAAGCTCGAAGAGCTCTACACGCAATTAAGAGAAAATTTTATAATTTTCAAATCCCAATAAAAATCTGGCTTAAAATCTTTAACAGTGTCATCCAGCCCATTGTGCTGTATGGTAGTGAAGTATGGGGTCCACTCAGTCATCACAGTTATACCCGCTGGACAAACATCCAACTGAGTCTCTACACGCAGAATTCTGCAGACACATTTTACACATTTTACACAGAAACACACCAACAGATGCATGTAGAGCAGAACTAGGCCGATACCCACTGATCACTAACATTCAAAAGAGAGCACTCACATTCTTCAATCACCTTAGATCCAGCCCCCCAGACACCCTCCACTCCAAAGCCCTCCGAACCCAAGAGCTGAGCCCAGAGAAGAGTCCCCTATGTCAGCTGGTGCTGAGACTAGCTGCCTCCTCTCAGACACACGGGGACCAGTCTCTCAACAACACTGCTCTCCAAACACCAACCAGAGTAAAACACATCATGGCGAGATGTAAAGAAGCCTATCTGGAGCACTGGAGAGAGGAAACTGGGGGCCAAAGCAGACTGGAATGTTATCTGGCCCTGGAGAGAGACTATGAATTGGCAGAGTATCTCTCTACAGTCAGAGATATAAAGCAGAGACAGAACCTCACCAAGTACAGGCACAGTGACCACAAACTGGAGATTGAAACAGGACGACACAAAAAGTCATGGCAACCAAGAGAGAACAGAACATGTGGTCACTGTGGGACCGGTGAGGTTGAGACGGAGATGCACTTCCTCCTAAAATGCAAAACATTCCATAAAATTAGGAACATCTACCTAAACAAATTTGACTCTGTGGTTTCAGATTTTAAAAAATCGAGCGATATCTCAAAATGAAAAGTCCTCCTAGGAGAAGGAGAGAGGGCAGACCTGCTGCCCAGTATGTACTAACATGCCACAACCTGAGGGACAGCAGGTGACGCTTTGGCGATGCCGTCTCTGGGCGTTCATGCCAACGGAGCAGATCTGAGTTTGGGTTGAATTGGGAGAGAGACGGAGAGAGAGAGAGATCTATCTATCCATGGATCTCTCTCTCTCACTTCGCTCCTCCCTTTGCTTCGGTGTCAGAGAGCTGCGGTGGTCTACAGGTAACGTGGGAGCAATGGGGGCTCTGTCTCACACCACTTTATGAGATGTTGCATTAATATTATTGTTATATTGATATTGTTGTGTGTTGATGTTACTGTATGTTTAATTTCTTGATGCTTTGGTAATACTGTTTTTAAACTTTCATGCCAATAAAGCAAAATTTGAATTGAATTGAATTGAATTGAATTGAGAGAGAGGGAGAGAGACAGAGGGAGGGAGTGAGAGAGAGAGAGACAGAGAGAGACAGAGAGAGAGACAGAGGGAGAGACAGAGAGAGAGACAGAGGGAGAGAGACAGAGAGAGACAGAGAGAGAGACAGAGGGAGAGAGAGAGAGGGAGGGAGTGAGAGAGAGAGAGACAGAGAGAGAGGGAGGGAGTGAGAGAGAGAGAGGGAGAGAGAGAGAGAGAGAGACAGAGACAGAGGGAGGGAGTGAGAGAGACAGAGAGAGAGACAGAGGGAGAGAGGGAGAGGGAGGGAGTGAGAGAGAGAGAGACAGAGAGAGAGGGAGGGAGTGAGAGAGAGAGAGAGAGAGAGAGAGACAGAGAGAGAGGGAGGGAGTGAGAGAGACAGAGAGAGAGACAGAGGGAGAGGGAGGGAGTGAGAGAGAGAGAGACAGAGAGAGAGGGAGGGAGTGAGAGAGAGAGAGGGAGAGAGAGAGAGAGAGAGACAGAGACAGAGGGAGAGAGAGGGAGTGAGAGAGAGAGAGAGAGAGAGACAGAGAGAGAGAGACAGAGGTGGGGGAAGGGGGGCACCGTGAACCAGAAGCTCCGCCCCTTCGGGTCTCA
>NW_027466516.1:440000-452500 GCF_050575085.1 Anarhichas minor
GCAGAGAAGGCCTTGCAGGCCCTGACGGACCACCACTGGTATATATATATAGATCTAGATATATATAGATCTCTTCTCTGTTTTCATGCTGCATCCTAATAACATCATCTTCATCTTCATCTTCATCAGTCTGCTGTGTTTCACATCTGCTTTAGATTAATGTTAAATTAAATTAAAGCTGCGAGCAGCGATGAACGGGCCCTCGCATCCTCCAGCGCGTCGGGGGTGCCGGCGGGACTCCGGCCTGCGCGTCCGAGAACATCCGCGACCGTCGGACGGCGCGTGACCTCTGTGAGACGTTTTTAATCCCGCGTGGACCGCCTGATGCTGGAAATGATGCTTTGCAAATAGTCCGATGCTTCCTGTATCCGCTGCCTGGCGCTACAGAATGCGTGCAAACATGCATTATGTTGCTCTATATCAAGTGTAAACCACATGGTGTAAAAGTCATGTAAATCTGATGCTGTTTGTCACAAACCGCAGATTTCCTTTTGCCAGCAGGTGGCGCTGTGAGTATTAGGGAAAATTAGCTTGTAGACATCCTCAGGCCATGAGTGTTATCAAGCATGCGAAGTTTGGGACCGTTTGGAACAAGTTCAGCTGACTTACATCAGACATTTCCTTTAGCTAGTAGGCTTTGCGGGTTTACTGTAGCGCCCCCTAGTGGTTGAATGCAAAAAAATTGTCAGGGTATGTTACTGGATGCGATGTGCACATATGCTGAATATTTTGGCAATTTAGAACAAATGGTTGAGAAGTTATGTGTATTGATATTTTGCCACGCCCCTAAGAAGTGTATTGGTCCATATCTTGTAAACACAAAGAGATCCAATTATGACCCACAGTAAATTTCGTAGAAATCGGACCCAGCGTGTAGGAGTTCGCAGAAATGTGTTTCTTTTCACTAAATTCAAAATGGCTGACTTCCGGTTGGGTTTAGAGCTTAGAGCTCCGGGGCTTTTTTGTAAGTCTACATGTGATACATCTGTTTACCAAATGTTATACATCTAAAATTTTATATATCTAGGTGAAACGTACTGCGAGGGCTGCATCATCAAAATATTGTATAAATTCATACAACATTGAAAATTACCAACTTTAGGGTTTAGAGCATGGTCGCAAGAGACTTTTTTTTAAGTCTCCATAGGATACATGTGCCAACCAAGTTTCATACATGTGGCCAAAACGTAGCGCTGGGGCTGCTCTTTTAAAATATTGTAGGGGGCGCTATAGAGGCAATTTAAAACGGCCAATAAAAAACCTCATATAAACTATTTCTTCCAATGACCTGTGACACATCTACAAAATTCCATGAGTTTTTGAAGAACCCAACCCACTAAACCATCAGCTTCCTTTTTCATGGCGAACGATGTGTCGCCACAGCAACAGCGTTCAATGAAAACTCACAAAATTCATGATGATGCATCATCAATGTCTTAAGGCTATCCTTACCACATTTTAGACTCATCAGGTCACCTGGCTAGGAGGAATAATTAAAAGTATAAAATATGACATTTCCTTTAGCCAGTAGGCGGCGCTATGAATTATTGATTTTTTTAAAATTGAAGTATGTTCAAGCTTGAAGTAGCATCATGTATAATACGTTTTGTGCGGATTGGATAATGTACCTTGGAGTTATAACAACTTCCTTTTTCATGCCGAATGACGGAAAATGGCCGCTATGCCACGTCAAGGTTCTTCGATGAAAACTCTCGATTTTGATAACTTGTAATAACAAAGGTCTTAAGAACATCCTGACCAAAGTAGAGGTGGATCGCATACAATTTGTAGGAGGAGTTCGTTAAAGTGCGAAGGCTGAAAAATGCAAAAAGTGACAAAAAACACAACTTCGCGGGTTTACTGTAGCGCCCCCTAGTGGTCGAATGCAAACAAATTCTCAGATTTTATTACGGGATGCGATGTGCACATATGCTGAAAGTTTTGGGAATTTAGGACAAATGGTTGAGAAGTTATGTGTATTGATATTATGCCACGCCCCTAAGAGGTTCATTGGTCCGCATCTTGTAAACGCTAAGATATATAAAAAAGCATGTGTGTTGAATTTCAAGTAAATCGGACATACTGGACGAGGGGCGTCGCCGGTCCGACTTGTAGGGGGCGCTAGAGAGCCATTTTCTTACACAGAAAGATGTATTCTTTTTCAGATGGCTATATTCACCAGGCCTGACAAGTCCCCAAAATTTGGTGAGTTTTCATGCATGGCAAGTCCTCCAACCATGCGTACGTTTACCCAAACGGGTACAATATCAATAGGGCCTTCGCTGCCCGACGTCGGTTGCTCGGGCCCTAACAAGTTGAATCTACAACCTTTGAACTACATTCACTTTGCGTGCGTGTGTGTGTGTGTGTGTGTGTGTGTGTGTGTGTGTGTGTGTGTGTGTGTGTGTGTGTGTGTGTGTGTGTGTGTGTGTGTGTGTGTGTGTGTGTGTGTGTGTGTGTGTGTGTGTGTGTGTGTGTGTGTGTGTGTGTGTGTGTGTGTGTGTGTGTGAGAGTGTGTGTGTCTGTCCCTCTAACTGGATCATGAGTCCTGCTGAGTTCACTGACGGCGTGTTAATCCTAAAGGTGCGTTTGATTTATTCATTGGTGAAACATTTGCTGCCGACGTGCCCTCGAGAGAAAGTAGAAACATTATTTGATAAATAAGTAAATATGTTGTTGAGACTAAAAATGTCTCAAAGATTTTATTCATGATGCATTAAATGTGAGTTTACCAATTTAAACATAAACCGTCTGAGACCTGAGACCTGGTCCCAGCAGGGTCCATCAAACCTGAACCCACCACAGAGTTTACTGAGGCCCACCGGACCCTGAACACACCGCGAACAGGGTCCCGTTCAAGACGATCGCATTTTTATCCGCTCATATAAAATAAATAACAATAATGATTTTAATAACAACGATAAGAATAATAACAACAACAATGATAAAAGTAGCAAACTAACAAAACATTTCGTAACATTTAAGAAAAGTCCACAAAAGATCCAGCGAGTTTTTCATCTTTAATAATCTTTTACATAATTGTACAATTTTCTCTCAGATTTACTTTCTTAATTGATCATAATTACAACAATCCGCCTGTTTCTACTCTTGATATAAATATGACGTGAAACTCACGTTTGTTTTCTTCACATCAAAGTCGTCTCAGCTCGTTGTTATGATTTCACTTTGCTCTAAAAATATGAGTTCATATTTTCCAAATAATTTCCATGTGAAGTGATGTAATAAAAGGTCAAATACAGAAAGTGTTGGTACAGATAATAACAATTAATAATAAGAATAATAATAACTGATCAATCATGAAAAGACATTTTTACATATTTAAAGCCAAATTACAATTTTTCTTTCATGGAAACTTCATGTTGACTTTTAGAAAATCACAGATTTGTGAAATCAGGTGTTTGAAAATGTTCTTCTTCTTCTACTGCAGATAAAACGTAGCTGCCCTGTGACCTCCTGCTTCTTCTTCTACTGCAGAATAAACAGTGTATTGAACCAGATTCAGTATGAAATATAATCAATATTTTCATAATCAGTTCATCAAGAGAGGAAATCAAACTGAATCTGATGTGAAGGAGGATTTTTAAATCAGGAGCACTTGGGGGGGGGGGGGGGGTTGCTCTGTTTGAAGCCTCTTTATGTGCCCCCCCTGAAGGTTAATTAACATCCTCAGAGCTGATGAGGCCAGTCTGGATCAGACCTCCTGGTTCTTTGAATGAAACCAGAAACCTTGAACATCCCTCCTGAGTGTAGGACCAGAACCTTTGGGTTGATTCAAAGCTATGCTAAACTAAGCTAAGCTAAGCTAAGCTACGCTAAACACAGCTAAGCATTCAATTGATGGAAAACACACACTGAGCTGCTGACTCAGCTGTTTCTGATGAGCTGCTCTGACCGCATAATAAAAACTAAAATGAGATATTACCAAATTTAAATCTGTAAAAGCCAGAAACAAACACAACACACACACACACACACACACACACACACACACACACACACACACACACACACACTAGTTGTACAGGTGATGTTGCTCTACTGGTTTCTAGTTGTACAGGTGATGTTGCTCTACTGGTTTCTAGTTGTACAGGTGATGTTGCTCTACTGGTTTCTAGTTGTACAGGTGATGTTGCTCTGATGGTTTCTAGTTGTACAGGTGATGTTGCTCTACTGGTTACTGGTTGTACAGGTGATGTTGCTCTACTGGTTTCTAGTTGTACAGGTGATGTTGCTCTACTGGTTTCTAGTTGTACAGGTGATGTTGCTCTACTGGTTTCTAGTTGTACAGGTGATGTTGCTCTGATGGTTTCTAGTTGTACAGGTGATGTTGCTCTGATGGTTTCTGGTTGTACAGGTGATGTTGCTCTTCTGGTTTCTAGTTGTACAGGTGATGTTGCTCTACTGGTTTCTAGTTGTACAGATGATGTTGCTCTGATGGTTTCTAGTTGTACAGGTGATGTTGCTCTACTGGTTTCTAGTTGTACAGGTGATGTTGCTCTACTGGTTTCTAGTTGTACAGGTGATGTTGCTCTACTGGTTTCTAGTTGTACAGGTGATGTTGCTCTACTGGTTTCTAGTTGTACAGGTGATGTTGCTCTTCTGGTTTCTAGTTGTACAGGTGATGTTGCTCTACTGGTTTCTAGTTGTACAGGTGATGTTGCTCTACTGGTTTCTAGTTGTACAGGTGATGTTGCTCTGATGGTTTCTGGTTGTACAGGTGATGTTGCTCTACTGGTTTCTAGTTGTACAGGTGATGTTGCTCTACTGGTTTCTAGTTGTACAGGTGATGTTGCTCTACTGGTTTCTAGTTGTACAGGTGATGTTGCTCTGATGGTTTCTAGTTGTACAGGTGATGTTGCTCTACTGGTTTCTAGTTGTACAGGTGATGTTGCTCTGATGGTTTCTAGTTGTACAGGTGATGTTGCTCTGATGGTTTCTGGTTGTACAGGTGATGTTGCTCTTCTGGTTTCTAGTTGTACAGGTGATGTTGCTCTACTGGTTTCTAGTTGTACAGGTGATGTTGCTCTGATGGTTTCTAGTTGTACAGGTGATGTTGCTCTACTGGTTTCTAGTTGTACAGGTGATGTTGCTCTACTGGTTTCTAGTTGTACAGGTGATGTTGCTCTACTGGTTTCTAGTTGTACAGGTGATGTTGCTCTACTGGTTTCTAGTTGTACAGGTGATGTTGCTCTACTGGTTTCTAGTTGTACAGGTGATGTTGCTCTTCTGGTTTCTAGTTGTACAGGTGATGTTGCTCTACTGGTTTCTAGTTGTACAGGTGATGTTGCTCTACTGGTTTCTAGTTGTACAGGTGATGTTGCTCTGATGGTTTCTGGTTGTACAGGTGATGTTGCTCTACTGGTTTCTAGTTGTACAGGTGATGTTGCTCTACTGGTTTCTAGTTGTACAGGTGATGTTGCTCTACTGGTTTCTAGTTGTACAGGTGATGTTGCTCTACTGGTTTCTAGTTGTACAGGTGATGTTGCTCTACTGGTTTCTAGTTGTACAGGTGATGTTGCTCTGATGGTTTCTAGTTGTACAGGTGATGTTGCTCTACTGGTTTCTAGTTGTACAGGTGATGTTGCTCTGATGGTTTCTAGTTGTACAGGTGATGTTGCTCTGATGGTTTCTAGTTGTACAGGTGATGTTGCTCTACTGGTTTATTATTATATTCATAGATATGTTCAGCACATATTTATATTACATTCATATATATTGTATCAGAACTCTCTGAGCAGAGAGTCTTTCATGTTTCTGTTATTTATTATAAATGAATTCCTGCTCGGAGACGACTCATGAATCATTGAGAGACGACCAATCAAGGCAAAGCTGCTTTTCTTTTATTCCACACGTCATCAGAGCCACAACTGGACCAGACCTGGACCATGACTGGACCAGGTTTGGTTTTGACCCCCCATCAACGGCAGGATCAATATGATGAATCAATAATAGAGAGAGACATTTCACCGTTGTGTTTATACAAAATGATTCCTCCTCATTAATATCTCATTAATGTACTCGACCTGTGTGGGTAATAATAAACATATTTTCATATTTCTGCACTTATTTGTTCTGAAGCCTCTTTAAAACAAAAACAGGCATTTATTTCTGGTTATTTTGTTTTTTAGTTAATTTCTCAAATGATTTCACAGCATTATTTCTATGTATATAAAAACATTAATATTAATATAAATGTACAGTAATTATGATGGAGGATTCTATCTGCATCACCCCGACACAAATCTGAAAACTATCAATATTCTGACAAATGTTATTCATTTTTTCGTCTCTGAAATATTACGTTCATTGCGTCGTTTGCAATGATTAATACAATATATTTCTCATCATACGGAAACATTAAATGTTCTGAACCACGGTGACGGTTTTATTCAGGAAGTCACTGAAATCATATTGTGTTTAATTATTATATTATTATAAATATCAGAGTACAACTTAAAAGTCCTTCAGAGGAATGTTTGATTTAATAGAAACATGAGACAGAAGTTTTGATTTTTTACATATTTTTATCTAAAACCATAAACATAACAATAAATCATCAGCAACTCTGATTCCTGTAAAACATTTGTATTTATCATATTTTCATCGTCCGTCTCCTCTGAGCCTCAAACAGAACGAGTTCACTAAACCGTCTTTTTATCCACCTTTTGATCCGTGATGGTGTTTCACCTCTCTGGGTCTCTGCTGGACACTGGAGGATCAGGATCAGGTCTGTGTGGAGCTGGATGGAGGATCAGGATCAGGTCTGTGTGGAGCTGGATGGAGGATCTAGATCAGGTCTGTGTGGAGCTGGATGGAGGATCAGGATCAGGTCTGTGTGGAGCTGGATGGAGGATCAGGATCAGGTCTGTGTGGAGCTGGATGGAGGATCAGGATCAGGTCTGTGTGGAGCTGGATGGAGGATCAGGATCAGGTCTGTGTGGAGCTGGATGGAGGATCTAGATAAGGTCTGTGTGGAGCTGGATGGAGGATCAGGATCAGGTCTGTGTGGAGCTGGATGGAGGATCAGGATCAGGTCTGTGTGGAGCTGGATGGAGGATCAGGATCAGGTCTGCGTGGAGCTGGATGGAGGATCAGGTCTGTGTGGAGCTGGATGGAGGATCAGGATCAGGTCTGCATGGAGCTGGATGGAGGATCAGGTCTGTGTGGAGTCGAGCGAGCAGCCAGCTGGTGTTTTACGAGCTTCAGCGCGGCGCTGAAACCCGGATTTGGTCTGAATTTAAATCTGACCTACTTTTCTTGTCATCAGAAAGCGTGAATCTGTTTTTCTTCTTCTTCGTCTGAGGAGGAGGGGGGGGGGGGGGGAGGGGGGACAGGAAACTATGTAAGCGGACGTTTCGCCAGACGGAGGGGAAGCACCAGCAGATTTACAGGATGAAGCTTTTAGACTGAAAAGATTTCTCTTCTTTGGCTCCGTCTGAACTGTCAAACCTCTTCTTCTCCTCGTCCTTTTATTCATTCACAAAGCTGACAGACACTAAATCTGCCTTTTCTCTGCCACTTCTTCCTCCACCTGAGCCGGAGCTCCTGCCGGCTGCAGAGTTAATGGGATTATGCAGATGGCAGCGCTCTTAAAGCGCCCATTTGAAGTGTTTAATAGAGATTATGGAAACGGTCGGGCGGCTCAGACCTTCGCTCGCTGAAAGAAAAGACGACACAATGACAAGAAAAGGAGCAGCTGCTGAGGCGGGTCGGCCCGGTGGAAGTCGGGGTGAAGGGTCGGCTCCGTGATTGACAGGTCGATGCCTGGCTCTGAAGCACTGCAGCATAGAGATGCTGGTTCACAAGCTGGAGGGTGAACAACAGAAACTTTTATCTCATCATGAACATTAGTCTCTCTTCCAGACCACAGAGTCTGTTTCCATCACAGTCCTGAGGATCTTCTAGCTCAACATCTGACTCTGTTGAGAAGTTATTTATTTACTTATTAGTACAGGAACCATACAAACATGTTTCTTATAATTACATTTATATGTACAAATATACATTGCTACATTGTTACATACAGATTATCTTTGTAACCTACAGATAAACATTGTTACATACATATAAACATTATTAAATACATATACACATACTTAAATACATATAAACATTGTTACATACATATACACATTGTTAAATACATATAAACATTGTTACATACATATAAACAGTGTTACATACATATAAACATTGTTAAATACATA
This sequence comes from Anarhichas minor, assembly GCF_050575085.1. Taxonomy (NCBI): domain Eukaryota; kingdom Metazoa; phylum Chordata; class Actinopteri; order Perciformes; family Anarhichadidae; genus Anarhichas; species Anarhichas minor. The sequence continues at coordinate 448,229 of NW_027466516.1, forward strand.
TAAACATTGTTACATACATATAAACATTGTTAAATACATATAAACATTGTTACATACATATAAACATTGTTAAATACATATAAACATTGTTACATACATATAAACATTGTTAAATACATATAAACATTGTTAAATACATATAAACAGTGTTACATACATATAAACATTGTTAAATACATATAAACATTGTTAAATACATATAAACAGTGTTACATACATATACACATTGTTAAATACATATAAACATTGTTACATACATATAAACATTGTTAAATACATATAAACATTGTTAAATACATATAAATAGTGTTACATACATGTACACATTGTTAAATACATATAAACATTGTTAAATACATATACACATTGTTACATACATATAAACATTGTTAAATACATATAAACATTGTTAAATACATATAAACATTGTTACATACATATAAACATTGTTAAATACATATAAACATTGTTAAATACATATACACATTGTTAAATACATATAAACATTGTTAAATACATATACACATTGTTACATACATATAAACATTGTTAAATACATATAAACATTGTTAAATACATATAAATAGTGTTACATACATATACACATTGTTAAATACATATAAACATTGTTACATACATATAAACATTGTTACATACATATAAACATTGTTAAATACATATAAACATTGTTACATACATATAAACATTGTTAAATACATATACACATTTTTACATACATATAAACATTGTTAAATACATATAAACATTGTTACACACATATAAACATTGTTAAATACATGTAAACATTGTTACATACAGATTATTTTGTAAACTACATTTAAACATTGTATGTATTCTGTCAGGTTCCATGGTGTCTGAAAATAATCTGCAGCTCCCTCTGCTGTTTTTTATATTTTGATAAAGAAATGAGTGGACGAAACTAAATCTGGATAAAAACAACATGACAGAATAGTTTTGCAACTTTGCCGACATGTGTTGTTCACAAACTCAGACAAACATTTCAATATCAGTGCTGTGATTTACACCTCTGACTATCTTATTCTCCATAGCAACAGTAGCTGAGGCTGATGGGTATTGTAGTACTTAAAGACAGAAAAAAACCTGATGAGTCAGAAACAATTTTGTAAATAATTTAAAAGGTGGTCAGAACATAAACCTGTATGATGGTTTCATCATCCGGCAGAGTTTTATTAAATAAAAGAAATGTGAATCTACATTGAGATAAAAATGTGTCCAGAAGCAGCAGATCCCAGTTTACACAGCAGTCACTGTGCTGCTGTCGGCCTGTTGCTTCAGGTGCTGCTCAGACATGACATCTGATCCAGGAAGTCCAGTAACAGACCCATCAGAACCCAAATCAATCATCACATCATTCTAATCTCTGGAAGGTTTTCATAACGGCTGTTATTCTATCTTTTCTTGTGGCGTTCCTTCACTCAGAGCTAAAGTCAGGCTGATCTGGAGTCTGTGTCAGTTCCCTGAGGGTCCACATGGATTCTCTCTAGCGTGGACAGATGTTGGAAAGTAGTTGGATCTTTATTAAAGCATGTGAGCATCATTGGTGTGTCTCATTCATACAAAAGACAAAGTGACCTTGTGAGAACAAAGTGTAGTTCTGAACACGTCTTGTTTCCTTCATGTGATTCCTGAACGTCCTTCTAAAAGTGTTAGGGTTGTTCATTCTTCTTCTCCTGATCATTTAGTTTGACATACTTCAGAAATCTGATCCGGTGAAATGTTTTGTCTTCTTCTTGTAAACCTGATCTGATTGGACGGCAGAGTTTCTGTGGTTGTTCTGGCTTCGTTTATTTTCTCTGCTCTCTGCAGATGTTTCTCTCTCTCTCAGCTTACTCATTCATAAAAAATGCAGCGTGTTAATAATAAAACCTAATATTGTTCTCCAGGATAAACATGGCGGCAGAAGAAAAGAGAAACGCCGTCAGTGTTTCACGCTCTGATTACTGCACACACACACGCACACACACACACACACACACACACACACACACACACACACACACACACACACACACACACACACACACCTACACACACACACACACCTACACACACACACACACACACACACACACACACACACACACACACACACACACACACACATACACACACACACACACACACACACACACACACACACACACCTACACACACCTACACACACACACACACACCTACACACACACACACACACACACACACACACACACACACACACACACACACACACACACACACACACACACACATACACACACACACACACACACACACACACACACACACACACCTACACACACCTACACACACACACACACACCTACACACACACACACACACACACACACACACACACACACACACACACACACACACACCTACACACACACACACACCTACACACACACACACACACACATACACACACACACACACACACACACACACACACCTACACACACACACACACACATACACACACACCTACACACACACACACCTATACACACACACACACACCTACACACACACACACACACCTACACACACACACACACTTACACACACACACACATACACACACACCTACACACACACACCTACACACACACACACACCTACACACACACCTACACACACACACACATACACACACACCTACATACACACACACATACACACACACACACACACACCTACACACACACACACACACCTACACACACACACACACCTACACACACACACACCTACACACACACACACACATACACACACACCTACACACACACACACGCACACACCTACACACACACACACACACACACCTACACACACGCATACACACACCTACACACCCACACGCACACACCTACACACACACACACCTACACACACACACCTACACACACACACACACCTACACACACACACCTACACACACACACACACACCTACACACACACACACACACACCTACACACACACACACACCTACATACACACACACCTACACACACACCTACACACACACACACACCTACACACACACACTCTCTCACACACACACCGGCTGTATTTAGTTATTGTTAACTCATAATGATCTAATGTCAGCGCAAAATGATAATAGTAATTCATATTTGAATATATGAGGAGCATTTTAGGCGATATGAGTTTTTTCTTTGAGACTCCAGAAACGAGCTGCGAGGTGACGGTCATGTGACTCATGGACTCACTGAGTGATTATTATGGTTTCCTCTTTATTATCTGAGAGTCTGAAAGAGTTACTTCAGTTATTAATCACGAATAATAATTCCATATAGAAACTGTAATGTCAGTGATAAGAAGGTGAGAGGAGACAAGGAAACTAGGAGATGAGGAGAGAAAGGAAACAGGAGAGGTGTTTGGGCCCTGGTTACTGTGATCCCTGCTATCTGATTGGCTGACAGTGTGGGAGCATTGGGATTGGCTGAAGGTCTGCAGACGGTCTCACAGCAGCCAGTAATAATTGATGGAGAGTGTGTGTGTCTGTATTCCATAAACATATCATCTTCTCCTTGTATTCATGTCTTGCTCTTTCCTTTTCTTTCCTCTCCTTTATATTATCTTCCTCTTCTCTGCTTCCTCTCCTTGTTTCCTCTCCTTGTTCTCATTTCACTTCCTCCTCTCTTTTCTTTCCTCTCTTACCTCCTTGCTTCCTTTGTTTTGTCTCCTTACATCTTTTGTCTGTTTAGTTTTAATTTATTTATTGGCACAAATAATAAGAAACAGAACAGATTGTGTTGGTGACATTTAAACCATATAAAGGTTTTATAAACATCTCAAATACAAATGTTTACAAATATAATAATTGTCGATAAATCAAACAACTTCTAGAAAAGATACAGGAAGAAATAAAATAGTTAATCTCAAATAATCTTGAAATGTAAAGTTTAAGAGGAACGTTTTATTTTTCTGATGGAGAACTATTAAATATAATATTAGAAGATAAAATGATTTACACGTCTGTTTTACGAGTGGATTTACAAACCAGATCTTGTTGATACACATGTTTATAAAATATAAACATATATATATATATATATATATATGTTTATAATATATAAACATATATGTGTTTATAAACATATATATATGTTTATATATTATAAACACATATATATATATATGTTTATAAACATATATATATATATATGTTTATAAAATATAAACACATATATATATATATAT
>NW_027466516.1:457500-725000 GCF_050575085.1 Anarhichas minor
ACAGGGGGACGGTGGCGTCCAATCAGAGCCCAGAGACAGAGAGGCTGACCAATCAGAGCGTCTCTGTGGAGTCCAGCGGCTCACATCTGGATGTGATCACAGCTGGTTTAGTTTTACTCTCAGTAATCTGGAGAGTCTGACAACAACATCAAGATTATTGAATATTTAATACTTTTATAGTTTCATGAATATGAAATGAAGAAATTAATCTGATTCAGTTACAAACTGACAGCTGGTTTAACTTCAGGAAACATTGAATGAGTGAGTGAATGAATGGGTTAATGAATGAATGGATTAATGAATGGTTTAATGAATGGATTAATGAATGCATTAATGAATGGATTAATGAATGGATTAATGAATGGTTTAATGAATGGATTAATGAATGGTTTAATGAATGCATTAATGAATGGTTTAATGAATGGATTAATGAATGGATTAATGAATGGATTAATGAATGGATTAATGAATGGTTTCATGAATGCATTAATGAATGGATTAATGAATGGATTAATGAATGGATTAATGAATGGTTTAATGAACGGATTAATGAATGGTTTAATGAATGGATTAATGAACGGTTTAATGAATGGTTTAATGAACGGATTAATGAACGGTTTAATGAATGGATTAATGAATGGTTTAATGAACGGTTTAATGAATGGATTAATGAATGGTTTAATGAATGAATTAATGAACGGATTAATGAATGGTTTAATGAACGGATTAATGAATGGATTAATGAATGGATTAATGAATGGATTAATGAATGGTTTAATGAATGGATTAATGATTGGTTTAATTAATGGATTAATGAATGGTTTAATGAATGGATTAATGAATGGTTTAATGAATGGTTTAATGAATGGATTAATGAATGGTTTAATGAATGGATTAATGAATGGATTAATGAATGGTTTAATGAATGCATTAATGAATGGTTTAATGAATGGATTAATGAATGGATTAATGAATGGTTTAATGAATGCATTCATGAATGGTTTCATGAATGCATTAATGAATGGATTAATGAATGGATTAATGAATGGTTTAATGAATGGATTAATGAATGGATTAATGAATGGATTAATGAACGGATTAATGAATGGTTTAATGAACAGTTTAATGAATGGATTAATGAATGGTTTAATGAATGGATTAATGAATGGTTTAATGAATGGATTAATGAATGAATGGATTAATGAATGAATGGATTAATGAATGAATTAATGAATGGTTTAATGAATGGATTAATGAATGGATTAATGAATGGATTAATGAATGAATGGATTAATGAATAGTTTAATGAATGGATTAATGCATGCATTAATTAATGGCTTAATGAATGGATTAATGAATGGTTTAATGTATGGATTAATGAATGAATGGATTAATGAATGAATGGATTAATGAATGGTTTAATGAATGGATTAATGAATGAATGGGTTAATGAATGGTTTAATGAATGGATTAATGAATAGTTTAATGAATGGATTAATGAATGAATGGCGGTAAAGACGAACTGTTGAGTCCCGTCTGGACGTCACTTCAGACCACTTTGTGTTTTATTAGACTGATAAAACATTCCAAACATTTACTTCTGACTGATTTTCTTTAAATATTAATTTAAATAATCTTTTCCATGTGATTGTCCTGAAATGTTTCTGTCTCCACTGATAATAATATTAATTCCTGTTTCTTCTTCTCTGTTTCCTCATTGGCTGCTTCCTGCTTCCTGTCTACCTGCTGCTGCTCTAAAGGTAAGAAATCACCTGAGATTTACCTGAGATCACATGAGATCACCTGAGATTTTTCTGAGATCACCTGAGATTTACCTGAGATCACCTAAAATCACCTGAGATTTACCTGAGATCACATGAGATTTACCTGAGATCACATGAGATTTACCTGAAAGACTTTCAGTCGACTGCACAGAGAAACCACAGGTGTCACGTTTCACCGACGTGTTCTCTGGTTCTTCTGGTTCCTCTGATTCATGTTCTTTAAGATCATGTCGTTTTTATATAGTGGATCCTGTGGTTTATGTGGATCATGGGGTTCTTGTGGATTTTGTAGTTATTTTGGATCATGTGGATCATGTAGTTCTTGTGGATCATGTGGACCATGTGGTTCTTGTGGTTCTAGTAGTTCTTTTGGATCATGTGTATCCTGTGGTTCTTGTGGATCATGTGGTTCATGTAGTTCTTTTGGATCATGTGGTTCATGTGGATCATGTGGATCTTCTGGATCATGTGGATCCTGTGGTTCTTGTGGATCTTTTGGATCATGTGGATCATGTAGTTCTTTTGGATCATGTAGTTCTTCTGGATCATGTGGATCTTGTGGTTTATGTGGATCATGTGGTTCTTGTGGATCGTGTAATTCTTTTGGATCATGTGGATTATGTGGTTCTTTTGGATCATGTGGACCCTGTGGATCATGTGGATCATGTGGTTCCTGTAGTTCTTTTTGATCATGTAGTTATTTTGGATCATGTGGATCATATAGTTATTTTGGATCATGTGGTTCCTGTAGTTCTTTTGGATCATGTGGTTCATGTGGTTCCTGTAGTTCATGTGGATCATGTGGTTCCTGTAGTTATTGTGGATCATGTGGATCATGTGGTTCCTGTAGTTCTTGTGGATCATGTGGTTCCTGTAGTTATTTTGGATCATGTGGTTCCTGTAGTTCTTTTGGATCATGTGGATCATGTAGTTATTTTGGATCATGTGGTTCCTGTAGTTCTTTTGGATCATGTGGATCATGTGGTTCCTGTAGTTATTGTGGATCATGTGGATCATGTGGCTCCTGTAGTTCTTGTAGATCATGTGGATCATGTAGTTCTTGTGGATCATGTGGATCATGTAGTTCTTGTGGATCATGTGGTTCCTGTAGTTCTTGTAGATCATGTGGATCATGTAGTTCTTGTGGATCATGTGGATCATGTAGTTATTTTGGATCATGTGGATCATGTGGTTCCTGTAGTTCTTGTGGATCATGTGGTTCCTGTAGTTCTTGTGGATCATGTGGATCATGTAGTTATTTTGGATCATGTGGATCATGTGGTTCCTGTAGTTCTTGTGGATCATGTGGATCATGTGGTTCCTGTAGTTATTGTGGATCATGTGGTTCCTGTAGTTCTTGTGGATCATGTGGATCATGTGGTTCCTGTAGTTCTTGTAGATCATGTGGATCATGTAGTTCTTTTGGATCATGTGGATCATGTAGTTCTTTTGGATCATGTGTATCATGTGGATCTTGTGGATCTTGTGATTTATGTACTTTTTAGTTTCCCCAAAACTTCCTGCAGCTGTTTTAAATCCCAAATGTATTTTATTCTTGTTTTCGCAGCCATGAGCAGCATTGCATTGTGGGATAGTGTCCATCAAGAGGACCCCCAGGTTATAGTGTTTTTAATATAATAGTGTTGTGAGTCTCTGCAGACTGTGAACATGAGTTAATAAACCTCTTTATATGATCTGGGTCCTCTCTACAGAAGACCACCATGTGTTCAGGACCCGGGTTCTCTGATTAGATCTGAACCTGTGACTCTAACAGTTACAGTATTTATCTGTAAAAACACATAATCTGTCTGAGGAATGAAACAGTGTGTGAAGACTCATTCTGACGGTGTCCTAGTGGGGACCGCTGTGCTTTGTGAGAACGCTGACTTCAGGCTGCTGGTAGTTTAGTTGTGACGGTTACAGTTTGGGGTCAAAGGGTCTTTATTTCAACGCGGGTCCTCACAAGAATACAAAGACAAACGTGTGTGTATGTGCATATAACGGGATAAAAGAGATAATTTCACAGTTTAATGTAAAACCACAGAAGAAGAACCCTGCTCTGTGTGTGTGTGTGTTTCATGCAAATCCTCTCTGATGAGCTTTAATCTGACTTTATGTTAATAAGTATATATGTATATACGTATATATATGTGTGTGTGAGAGTTATAAAATATATATAACAGATTTATCTTCTCAGCGGTTATTCACATGTTTTAACTGTAAATTCTTCTTGTTAAGTTGAACTTTCTTCGGAGTGAATTCATCTTAAATTAGATCCTGAACTGTTTTAATATAAATAAATATTTTTTTGTTAAAGATTATTATTATTTGTGTGTGTTGAAGACAGAGAGAGGACTCTTGTCATCTAATTATTGATCATGTGTTTGATGCTTTTCTTTGTTTATTATCACAACAAACCAAATACAACAAATAAAACATTTATTAAAATCATTTTCTGACATTTTATAAACATTTTCATCGATTCATCGAGAGAATTTTCTAGAAACGTACATCTGGAACATGAAGTCATTAGACTTCAGTGAGGTCAGAGGTACTGCTGTTTGTCCCTGCGCTCTGACTGCCAGGCTCAGAAGCCAAACGACAACAGCAACAGTGGCGTCTGTCCAAGAGACGGCACTACTTGTATTATATATTCATGAGCGGTCCGATTAGCAGAACTCCCAGCAGCCACTGGGGCGGCGTAATCCAGGCCGTGTCGCGGCGCTGATAAGAGAGTTACACATTCAGTTTAACAGTCCCAGAATGCATCACACCAAACAGGTCAGTTCACCATCACACACACACACACACACACACACACACACACACACACACACACACACACACACACACACACACACACACACACACACACTAAGATGAAGATGAAGATGAAGATGAGGATGATGATGATGAAGATGAACCTCGTGACTCTTCAGGGTGAAGGTAGAGTTGAGTTGAACTTCCTCATGAAGATAACCGATGTGAAACCAAACAGGAAGTGAATAAATGACTCAGAGTGAGACTCCGTCTCGTCCTCTCAGGGAATTCTGGGAATGATGGCGTCTATTGTTGAAGCAGCGTGTGATTGGTGGACCGCTGACAGCCGGGACAGGGGGGGGGGCAGGGGTCGACCAAGTAGAACTAATCCCCCCCCCTCTAGAACCCCCCCGCTGGGTCACACAGAAACAAAGAACAAAACAAAGGACGATATTGATGGTGTTTTCTTTATATTTCCTATATTACTTTTTAATATTTCTTTGGATTATTTTGGGGTTTAAGCGACTTCTTCTTTTACTGAATTAAGAAAATAAAGGTTGTTCAGTTTGTTTTTAAATTCTGACGTTTTTTAAAGTCTAATATGTAAAAATAATTTTAGTTGTAATATTTACTCAGATTATTGTAACATTTAAATATATCGTTTCGTTTTGAAGAACTATAAAACGTAAAAATAAATATATATAATTTAAGTATTTTGTTTTTTGATTCTATTACAGAATTCATTTATTTCATATTAGAAGTTTTATATTAATACAGATTTATTTTTACTACAAACATAGCAATTTGTTTTTTATATAATATATTAATATTATTAAAGACAAAGAAATAAAACAATATTTGATAGTGAATGAATCTGTTTTTCTTCATAATTATCTGTATTTAAAGTATTTAAAGAACTAGAATTTTGAAATAAAATAAATAAATCATATACACATACAGTTGTGTGAAAAAGTGTTTGCCCCCTTCCTCATTTCTTATTTTTTTGCATGTTTGTCACACTTAAATGTTTCAGATCATCAAACAAATTTAAATATTAGACAAAGATAACACAAGTAAACACAAAATGCAGTTTTTAAATGAAGGTTTTTATTATTAAGGGGGGAAGAAAATCCAAACCTACATGGCCCTGTGTGAAAAAGTGATTGCCCCCTAAACCTAATAACTGGTTGGGCCACCCTTAGCAGCAACAACTGCAATCAAGCGTTTGCGATAACTGGCAATGAGTCTTTTACAGCGCTGTAGAATTGTTGTAATTCAGCCACATTGGAGGGTTTTCGAGCATGAACCGCCTTTTTAAGGTCATGCCACAGCATCTCAATCGGATTCAGGTCGGGACTTTGACTAGGCCACTCCAAAGTCTTCATTTTGTTTTTCTTAAGCCATTCAGAGGTGGACTTGCTGGTGTGTTTTGGATCATTGTCCTGCCGCAGAACCCAAGTGCGCTTCAGCTTGAGGTCACGAACAGATGGCTGGACATTCTCCTTCAGGATTTTTTGGTAGACAGCAGAATTCATGGTTCCATTTACCACAGCAAGTCTTCCAGGTCCTGAAGCAGCAAAACAGCCCCAGACCATCACACTACCACCACCATATTTTACTGTTGGTATGATGTTCCTTTTCTGAAATGCCGTGTTACTTTTACGCCAGATGTAATGGGACATACACCTTCCAAAAAGTTCAACTTTTGTCTCGTCAGTCCACAGAGTATTTTCCCAAAAGTCTTGGGGATCATCAAGATGTTTTCTGGCAAAACTGAGACGAGCCTTTATGTTCTTTTTGCTCAGCAGTGGTTTTCGTCTTGGAACTCTGCCATGCAGGCCATTTTTGCCCAGTCTCTTTCTTATGGTGGAGTCATGAACACTGACCTTAATTGAGGCAAGTGAGCCCTGCAGTTCTTTGGATGTTGTTCTGGGGTCTTTTGTGACCTCTTGGATGAGTCGTTGCTGCGCTCTTGGGGTAATTTTGGTCAGCCGGCCACTCCTGGGAAGGTTCACCACTGTTCCATGTTTTCGCCATTTGTGGATAATGGCTCTCACTGTGGTTCGCTGGAGTCCCAAAGCTTTAGAAATGGCTTTGTAACCTTTTCCAGACTGATAGATCTCAATTACTTTGTTTCTCATTTGTTCCTGAATTTCTTTGGATCGCAGCATGATGTCTAGCTTTTGAGGATCTTTTGGTCTACCTCACTTTGTCAGGCAGGTCCTATTTATATATATGTATATATGTGTATATGTATATATATATAGACATAAAAATCGACTGTATATTTCCCTTTGTATTATTTTTTTAACTTAAAATAAAGTGAAAATATAATTTATCATAATTATTATGTATAAATTATTAAATCCAAACTGTTCCTGAAGCTTCACATTAATTTATTCTAGAACTCTTATTTTCATTATCAATTGATCGGTTTAATATTTCGGGTAATTGAAACATTTTTTGGTGTTGAGATTATAAAACAAAGAAAAGAAACAAATATTCATATTTTAGAAACTAGAACCAGAATTGAATTTGATATAAAATCACTTAAACTGATATTCAAAGATTAAAACAGTGAGAATGAATTTAAGGTGATCCTTTTGAGTTCATGAATGAAGCAAATGTTGCCTTCATCTTCGTCTTCATAAGCTCAACGTCGTAAAATCATCGACTCATTTTGACCTAAAAAATCTGTTCATGTCTTCATATTATTTGCTCTTTGTTTGTTTATTTATTTATTTATTGTTCTGAATCTAAATCTAAAAAGAGTCTGGTGACGAAGACGAGGTTCGTTCTGCATGCGCTCAGTCCGTCTCTGCAGAGCTGAGGTTTCACGTTTCACTCTCCAGAGTGCAACAAATCAAACGCTGTTGACCTCCGACCTTTAACCCCCCCCCCCCCCCCACCCGTCTGCTCTCTGGGAGTTTTACTTTTATTTAAAACTTTATTTAAAAGCAGGAGACACGACACACTTCTCCTCTGATTTCTGGATGAAGCGTCACAACGTGTGTCAAAACCCCAAATATTCACTTTAGCATCATGTGAAATACAAAATATAATATAAACAATAAATGCAACAATTATTACGACAGTGAATAAAAAGTGTTGCAGCTCTAATAAGAACTTTTAACGTCAGAAGATGTTTGTTAAAATGTTCTGAGATTCACAAGAAGCTGCAAAACTGTTTGTTTGTTCAGTTATTATTGTTGTTATAATTAGTAATAATAACAACAACAAAAATAATGATAACAACAGTAATAATAATAATAACAGTAATAATAATAATAACAGTAATAATAATGATAACATTAATAATATTAATAACAGTAATAATAATAATAACAGTAATATTAATAACCGTAATAATAATAACAGTAATAATAATAACAGTAATAATAATGATAACAGTAATAATATTAATAACAGTAATAATAATAACAGTAATAATATTAATAACCGGAATAATAATAACAGTAATAATAATGATAACAGTAATAATATTAATAACCGTAATAATAATAATAACAGTAATAATAATAATAACAGTAATACTAATAATAACAGTAATAATAATAATAACAGTAATAATATTAATAACAGTAATACTATTAATAACAGTAATAATAATAATAACAGGAATAATAATAATAATAACAGTAATAATAGTAATAACAGTAATAATAATAACAGTAATAATAATAATAACAGTAATACTCATAATAACAGTAATAATATTAATAACAGTAATAATAATGATAACAGTAATAATAATGATAACAGTAATAATATTAATAACAGTAATAATAATAATAACAGGAATAATAATAATAATAGTAATAATAATGATAACAGTAATAATCATAATAACAGTAATAATATTAATAACAGTAATAATCATAATAACAGTAATAATCATAATAACAGTAATCATATTAATAACAGTAATAATAATAATAACAGTAATAATATTAATAACAGTAATAATAATAACAGTTAAGACCCCACCCCCCCCCCCTCAACGACGTCCTGCTGATTGATGAAATCAACTTCCTGATCAGATTCGACCCAGAATCTTCCTGAAATGGACGAGTGAGTTATTTCTATTAAATTACCCAGCAGCCCCATCCACTCTAACCCTAACCCCATACTCTGATAGAACAGAAGTGTCTGTGTGTTCTCTGTATGTAGTAGAAGGAACCAACATCTGTCAGCACTGTTGCTGTCTGTAATATGATCGGTGTGTGTGTGTGTGTGTGTGCGTGTGTTTAGCAACTGGTGAGCTAATAACACACTCAGCAGGGCAGATGGTAGCAGGCAAAGTGAGACTCTGGTGACAAAAGCTGAGGGAGAAAAACACACATATGGTCCTGCGGTGTCGACCGTAATCAGAGCTAGCTAGCTACAAGCTAACTGACTTTGTATGCTAAGCTATGCTAATTAGCTTCATGTTTACTGGACTGACTCAAAATATTGAAACGATCTGAAGCTGGCGAGTGTAAGTTGGTAGGCGTGGGAAGATAGGTTATCGACGGCGGAGTTCTGCTGATCGATGGTCGGAAAAATCGAGTAGGGATTTATGGGTTTAAAGACTGCGTTCGATATGGCGGAACCGATGTTGGACGGGTGTCTGCAGGAGGGCGGTTCTTCTGAACTTCTGGAATGAGAAACGATAAAGCCATGGCGTTGTGGTGGCCCAGACATGAGCTGCATCGAGAACGTGCCTTTAACGGACAGGTGTCGCAGCGTCCTTCGATGATTGGGTAAACGACTGCTAGGTTGTCAGGAGTTTAAGAGATGGACTTGCTGGGTCGTCTGTGGCCCCACGTAATGGCTGCGGCTACTATTGGTCGGATTTTGTGGTATGAGGGGAAAACGACTTGGCATTTGCTTGTGAGATCCGAGGGCTGATCTACGGCAAAACATCTTCTGTCGTGGAAATCCCCCAAAGACGGCAGAGGGAGCGGCATCGTTGTGTTGACCAATTGTGTGGGTCCATCGCTGGAAGTGGACGGCGCGGGGGCACTGGCATCCCGGTGCCAGGTGTCCCGGCTACGGCAACTTGCTGTGGTTGCTGGAAGTAGGAGGCGGTGGGCACTGGCATCCCGGTGACGGGTGTCCCGGCTACGGCAACTTGCTGGCTAGGCAACTTGCTGTGGTCGCTGAAAGTAAACGGCGGGGGGTGTATTGGCGTCACTGCCGGGTGCCTTGGCTGAGGCAACTTGCTGTGGTTGCTGTAGGTAGCAGGCAGTGGGCACTAGCATCCCGGTGTCAGGTGTCCCGGCTACGGCAACTTGCTGTGGTTGCTGGGAGTAGGAGTAAATTTGCCACTTTTGCTTGATTTTGTGTGTGGCTGCACGGTGGTGTAGTGGCTAGCAATATCACCTCACAGCAAGAGGGGCCCGGGTTCGATCCCCGATCCCGGGTGGTCCTTCTGTGTGGAGTTTGCATGTTCTCCCCGTTGCAGCATGGGTTCCCTCCGGGTTCTCCGGCTTCTTCCCACAGTCCAAAGACATGCAGCTTAGGTTATTTGGAGACTCGAAATTGCCCGTAGGTGTGAATGTGAGCGTGAATGTTTGTCTGTCTCTACATGTGCCCTGCGATGAACTTGCGACCTGTCCAGGGTGTACCCTGCCTTCACCCAATGTCAGCTGGGATCAGCTCCAGCGCCCGCGACCCTGAACAGGATAAGCGGTTTGGATAACGAATGCTTGATTTTGTCACCCATCCTAATATTTTTACATATTTTGGGTGAATAAAATCCCTATTTTTCCCACTTTACCTGCTCTCCCAGCTTTATGCGTACCCTGGTCCCTCACACTGATGTTCAAAGTGTGGAGAGAATGTTGTTCTACATGTTCTGTTGTATTTCTATGTTTCCTGATGGTCCTCATGGTCCAAATGATCGTGATGGTCCTGATGGTGTTGATGGTCCTGATGATCGTGATGGTCCTGATGATCGTGATGATCGTGATGGTGTTGATGGTCCTGATGATCATGATGATCGTGATGGTGTTGATGGTCCTGATGATCGTGATGGTCCTGATGATCGTGATGGTCCTGATGATCGTGATGGTGTTGATGGTCCTGATGATGATGATGGTCCTAATGGTTCTGATGGTTCTGATGCTTCTAGATCAGGGGTTCTTAACCTTTTTGACCTCGGGCCCCAACTTTTCAAGTACAAAGTGTCCCGGGGCCCATTCAAATATTAACACTATTAGTTTAACTAATTGATCTCACTCTTGGCTTGATTTGTATTCAATAACTATATTGTTACCTGTTCAACTCCACCCCTGTTTTGGAGCCTAAAATGACATACCCAAATTAAAATGGCTGTAGCTTCTGAACCACTCTGACTATATGCATCACAAGTGTCAGAAAACCTGTAGGTCATACAGAAACAGAGCAGTGGGCCTTTGGAGTCAGTAAAAATTGAAGATTTTTGTCCACATCAAATAAAAAAGTATCTTTCAGTATAAATAACTGCCTGTGGCTGTATCTGTACAGGTAAATGACAGTATAGGGCTGTAACTACACTATCAGTGAACAACTGCCTCAAATTTGAAGAAGATTGGACAAAGTATGACCATTCTACAGTGTTTCTTCCATGAAGAGATCCAGGCGGAGCTCTAAAAGGATATTTGGAGACACAAATGGACACATGGTGACCAAATGATATTCTGACACACTAAAGGTGTTTCTCCCTTTATATTTTGATATATTATTTTCCTTTTATTTTTAGCCTTGCAAAGCGCACGATCGAGTATGCAGGTAACTCAGTTACAAGGTTACACGTTGGTTGACGGCTTATAGAAGAGGAAGATAAGGTTTGTACTATAAGTACTAGCGTTTTCTGAAGCCACTAGCTCCATGGTAACATCCGCTAGCACATTGTCGGGTCTGTAATGTGTCTTTTTCCGTCGAAATGCTGCAAGATCCGACTTGCAGCGGTTATGGCGACTTTGGAGAGTGTGTGTTTGGGCTCCTTTTGTGAAAAATCCATAAGAAATGAAAGATAATCGATGATTTCTTTGCAAAGATGAGGATTTTGGGCATGCTGGGATACCAAACACGGCCATGTTTTGTGACGTAGTTTGCGCAAGCAAGCCGTAGGAACGGAAGGGGAGGGGATCGAGGACGCCGGCGTCCTCGCGGAGTTGAACAGGCAAAACCCCTGTCAAATAAATGAGATGATACAATGTGACGATCACAAAGACATTTATTTATCATGTGTATGTAAACCTGCATACACAACAAGAAGCCCAACAGGCTTTCCCACGAGCGTTGGATGTTTCGTCGCTAGGTGTCGCTTTATTTTTGAAGGCTTCAGTGCTTCGTTTGATAGCATTAGCCCACATTCCACACTGAGCCCTCGGCTCTGCCTCGTTGCCTCCGTTCACAAAGCCGTACTTAAGAAAGTCAGGATTGTACTTGCGCACACATTTAGACTTTTTTTTTGGGTGTGTGGGGGGGGTGGTATGGCACCACTGTTGTCTTCATTTTTTCTTTTTAAAAACTTATCCATAACATTCGCTACAGGCTAGCGGCTAGCTGAGTGTCGTCTTCTGCTTATTGGAGCTTGTTAAAGAAAGAAGAAACATTCCTTTATTAGTCCCACAGTGGGGAAATTATTCTCTGCATTTGACCCAGTTTGACCCAGTTTTTTGCGGCCCTCTAGGTGGCGCTCCACCACGATTGGGCCGCGGCCCCATGGTTAAGAATCACTGTTCTAGATGATCATCATGATTATCATGATCATGATAATCATGATGATCATGATGGTCCTAATGGTTCTGATGGTTCTAGATGGTCCTGATGGTCCTGATCATCATCATCATGATGGTCCTAATGGTTCTGATGGTTCTAGATGGTCCTGATGGTCCCGATCATCATCATCATGATGGTCCTAATGGTTCTGATGATTGTGATGGTCGTTGATGGTCCCGATAGGTTCTTGATGTTCTACATGGTCCTGATGAGTTCAAACATTGGTGTTGTCAGAGTAGTAAAAGTTCTCAGTGAAATGAAGAAAACAAACAAAGGTCTCTGGTGAGACGTTGGAGGAAACGACTCGTCTCTGAGGATTCAAACTAACGAGCTCACACTCTGATCTGATTGGTCCGTTTGTTTAACGAGCCCAGAAGGAGAAGACTAATTATCCTGAAGAGTGTGTGTGTGCGTGTGTGTGTGGTTGTGTGTGTGTGCGTGCGTGTGTGTGGTTGTGTGGTTGTGTGCATGTGGTTGTGTGCGTGTGTGTGTGTCGTTGTGTGTGTGTGTGTGTGCGTGTGTGTGGTTGTGTGTGTGTGTGTGTGGTTGTGTGTGTGTGTGTGTGGTTGTGTGTGTGTGTGTGTGGTTGTGTGTGTGTGTGTGTGCGTGTGTGTGGTTGTGTGTGTGTATGTATCGTTGTGTGTGGTTGTGTGCGTGTGTGTGTGTCGCTGTGTGTGGTGTGTGCGTGTGTGTGCGTGTGTGTGTGGTTGTGTGCGTGTGTGGTTGTGTGTGTGTGTGGTTGTGTGCGTGTGGTTGTGTGTGTCGTGTGTGGTTGTGTGCGTGTGGTTGTGTGCGTGTGTGTGTGTGGTTGTGTGCGTGTGTGTGTGTGGTTGTGTGCGTGTGTGTGTGTGGTTGTGTGTGTGTGTGCGTGTGTGTGTGGTTCTGTGCGTGTGGTTGTGTGTGTCGTGTGTGGTTGTGTGCGTGTGTGTGTGTGGTTGTGTGCGTGTGTGTGTGTGGTTGTGTGCGTGTGTCGACTCTGACCGATACAGATGGACTGTGACAGCTGGAGAGGTGCATCATGGGAGAGGAGGCCATGCTCTAAAAATCAGTCTCACACACTCACACCTACACACACTCACACACACACACACACACACACACACACACATACACAGATCTCTCTTTGATTGACAGCTCTGGTTGTCTCCTTCTTGGTCGCCACGGCGACCACGTCCCGCTCCGTTAGTTCGTCTCAATTGGCCGAATCTGCCTGCCAATCAAACACACAGGCCATGTCCCGCCCCCCGGGACCTGCAGCCAAACACAGGAGGAGGAGGAGGAGGAGGAGGAGGAGGAGGAGGAGGAGGAGGAGGAGGAGGAGGAGGCAGCAGAGGAAGAGGAAGAAGAGGAAGAGGAAGAGGAAGAGGAGGATGAGGAGGAAGAGGAGTTTGTTTGGAGTGTGTTTGACAGGCTTTAGCTCTCAGATCCGAAAACAAAGGAGCAGCAGCTTGGTATTGTTTCTGAGGGGGGGGGGGGGGGGGGGCAAGGATATGGGCGGGGTGAGGGGGGGTTGAAGGGGTGGGGGCAGCCTGATTGACAGGTGGCAGATTTTTGGGTGAGGCCTCTTCTACAACTCGCCCCCCCTCTTCAGCGCTCTGGAAACGTCTCTTGTGTCCAGCTTTAACCTGAACCTTTATACTGATGAATTCTGGATAACCGTGTCGTCCGCTGTGTTCCCCAGAACCACAGAAGAAGAACGAAGTCAGTTTGGTCTCTGAACGTTCACTACAACGTTAACGCTGCCTGTGTTTGTGCTAAACTATGCTAATCACATGCTTACTGTGATTTACACACACACACACACACACACACACACACACACACACACACACACACACACACACACACACACACACACGTTGAGTTCATCATGAGTCGCTGTGGTAACCAGAGACAAAGAGACTGGAGTCGTGTTACAGTGAACATGTGGCGGCTACTTCTGAATATGTGTGTGTATGTGTGTGTGTGTGTTCACATGATCCCACATACAATATTACACGACTCAGGAATCTGTTACCACCAAAACTGCTGTCAGTACTATTGTAACATTACTGCAGTGCTGTTGTAACATTACTGCAGTGCTATTGTAACATTACTGCAGTGCTATTGTAACATTACTGCAGTGCTGTTGTAACATTACTGCAGTACTATTGTAACATTACTGCAGTGCTATTGTAACATTACTGCAGTGCTATTGTAACATTACTGCAGTGTTATTGTAACATTACTGCAGTGCTGTTGTAACATTACTGCAGTGCTATTGTAACATTACTGCAGTGCTATTGTAACGTTACTATACTATACTTTAAACACACTTAATACTCTTTAAATTTAGGAAAATAAAAGCTTAAGTTATGGATGGTTATTTCATCCATAACATCAGAAAATAGAACACATGACAAATGTACAAACTATATGAACATAAATGTAGAATAAACGTTTAGAGAAGACGTTATGATCCTGGTCACATGTTATAAAAGGCTTTTGTTTTGAAAGTTCAGAGCCATTCTTCCTGTCTCATCATGAGACCTTTAGGTTGTGATGAGCTCCTCTAGCGCCCCCAACAGGAGGAACTTTACACTTTAAACATCTGTGTGTTTCTTCAGGTGCAGAAAGTTTACTTCAAGAATCAGACCCATGAATCTGAAGCATTTCTGTTGTTTCTAACAAATAATCCACAAACTGGTTTATAGTCTGGTTTGTTTCAATGTTTGTAATCTCACAGCGATGACAGAGGTGTGTGTGTGTGTGTAGGATCAGGTTTTCAGACATCAGATCAGATAGTTTTGTTTCGTAGCTTGTAGCTTCTTGTCTGACCTGAAGGCTGAAGGAAACACTGTGGGTATTGTAGCTGAGCCTGTCAGGTCAGACTCAGGTTACATTAACCCTCACAATGGAGAGTGTCTCCAGAGGGATCGATCATGTGACTCAGGGACACAAATAATAAAGCTGCTGTGGGAACATAGTCCAGAGTTCATGTGGTTTTCAAATGGCTTTCCAAAATCACCACAATAGAATAAAGAGGAACATAAATTAATGAGTTAAAGCTGCATTCAGGGACTTGTGACCACTAGAGGGCAACAAGTGATGAATCAGGACTTCACAACTAAGACAGAAAGTTCTGGACCCAGATGTTCATCAGTCTTGTGTTTGTTCTCTGCTTTTTCTTTTTTTCTTTACAAATGAGTCCTGGTTCGGTCCAGTATTTAGTCCTGGTTTTGGTCCTATATTTAGACCTGGTTTGGTCTAGTATTTAGTCCTGGTTTGGTCCAATATTTAGACCTGGTTTGGTCTAGTATTTAGTCCTGTGTCATCCAATATTTAGACCTGGTTTGGTCTAGTTTTTAGTCCGGACTTGGTCTATATTTAGTCCTGGTTTGGTCTCGTGTTAAGTCCTGGTTTGATCCTATATTTAGACTGGTTGGGTGTAATATTTAGTCCTGGCTTGGTCCAGTATTTAGTCCTGGTTTGGTCTCGTATTTAGTCCGGACTTGGTCCTATATTTAGTCCCGGTTTGATCTAGTACTTAGTCCTGGCTTCGTCCTATATTTAGTCCTGGTTTGGTCTAGTGTTAAGTGCTAGTTTTGGTCCTATATTTAGTCCTGGTTTGGCAGACAGGAAGTGATGTCATTATTCCAGAATAAACAACATAATAAGATTAGAATGTAAACACATGAACATAAACAGTCTGAACTTTAATCAGTTCGTCTGTCTGAACTCTGACGAATGACCTGGACCCGCCCCCCCTCACAGGACCTGGATCTAATCCACCCGACCTCCAGAGACCTGCAGAGATTAAACCGTAAATCACAGCGAGGCATGCTGGGAGCTGTGACATCACAGGTGTGGACGTGAGACGCTTTAAAACAGTTTTTTCCTTTTAAAGTACTTTATACAATTCACGGGGAAATATTCTTAGAAGTACTCAGACCTTTTACTACAGTACTAACACCACCGTGTAGAAATACTCCAAAGTACAAGGATCAAAATATACTTCAAGTACTCATTATGCAGAATAATATATATATATATATATATATATATATATATATATATATTAGTGCTGGGCAAGTTAACGCGTTATTATCGCGTTAACTCTCTATGTACCAACGTACATTCATAACAAATACCACACATATTACGGTAATCAGCGTTGCATATGTGTCTGACCTAAATACCAACAAAAGCAAAAAAGAAGATTCATTTAAATTATTTTTTTTAGAGTTTTTAAAGTGTTTTGTTTGTAATATGTATAATAAGCATCATTTAGTTATTACTACTGAGAATTTAACAAACATAAAAACATGACGTAGATAGGTTTGCAGTTTTCAAGAAGTATATTTAAATATCATCTCTTACACACATGAAGATAAAGTTATGAACACCGGCTGAATATCTATGATCAGAATCATTATAACTGTGTTATAACTGCTGCTGTGTAAAGGGAATACTGCTGCTAACAAGAACCTGATGTGTTTAAAGTGTTTAAACCAAATGTTATTGACCTTTAGTTCATATAGCAGTACTTTAAAACAAAAGTGCACAATACACTACTTTTGAATTCATTATTGAACTTTGCGCATAACAATGAGATTAGTCGCGATTAAAAATTGTTATCGTTGCCCAGCACTAATTATATTATACAGACTTTATATTCTGCTGGTAGTTTCTTCTCTAATAAAACATCATCATTTATAATCTAAAGTATGTAAAGTAAAGTTATTAAATATATATAACAGTAAAAAGTACAATATTTACTTTGAGGAGAAGTATAAAGTACTATGAAATAGAAAAACTCAAGTTACCTCAAAGTAGTACATAAAGACAGTCAGCTGTTTGGACTGATGATGATGATGGTGGTGATGATGAAGATGGTGAACCTACTGGTACACAGAGCCTCCCTCCATTAGAGTGATGAGTGATGATGTGAGAGCTGAGTGGACGGAGGTCAGTGAACGCATCGCCCGTTAGCGTCACCCGATCCCGCAGGAAACTGAGTTAGCGTGCACTTTGCTAATAGTGTTAGCAAAGACGAAGAGGAGGAAGGTCTTTGCTCTGGATGTTTCCAACTGATCGACCTCCAGCAGGACCACACGCTCTGATGATGCCTTCAGGTCGCACAGAAATAATCACCGCTGTGATTCAACAGCTGAGAGTAACGGACTCATAATACGATCATATGGAGCGTTTGAGCCCAAAATAAAAAGGTGACGCTTTCAGGAAGCTTCACGACGAATAAAGACTTTCATTGAAATCACTTTATTTATTTCTTACCAAGATACAAAAAATAAACCAAGCTTCTTAGAAGTCTTTGTTAATATTCACTGACTCGACATAAAGTCATATTTACTTTCCTTTATAGAAACTCTCTGTTTACCAACAAACAACTGCTCATTCAGCTCGTCGCTGGATCCTCCCCCAAAGCATTCTGGGTAAAATAGATGGATGGGGATCGAAGAGAGCCAAACTAATGAGTCCTGTAACCAGACGTGACTCAGTTTGGTTTCCTTCAATATTTAGTCCTGGTTTGGTCCAGGTTCCTTTATAGGTTCCTTTACGGACTAACGTGAAGTCACGTGACCGTGGTGGAGTTCCTTTATAGACTAACGTTAGCTTTTTACTTTACACTTCAAACATCATCAAAATGGAGTTCATTAGTGAAGATTATCTTGATGAACAGAACCTGGAAGAATCATAAACAAGATTATTTTATGTAATAATCCAGAATCACATGGAAACATCTGATTGGCTGTTTGTGGAGGAACCAGTGATGATGACTTCCTGTTTCAGTTCTCTGTAGAATCATTGTTAGATGTTACAGTCTGTTGATATGAAACCTGGTCACTTTGATTGAATGGGTTTTAAATTTTAGGCCAGTAAACTGAATCACACACATAGATACTATCTGAGATTATTAATACTCACTGATAGATACTACAGATTGATCCCTCCCAATGACAGTGTGTGTGTGTGTGTGTTAATATTTTCAGCATCTGTCTCATGCATCTCTTCGTCTCTTCTGTTTTAAAATACTGCGACTCCAGCTGAAAGACTAATGTTTGTACTATTAAGTATTATTAGTAGTTTCAGGTGACATGTGACTGATCTCAGTAGGTCGACAATGATGAACATGACTTTCATCATGTTTGTCAGAAAGAAAAGTGTAAATAATGTTAACAGGAGGTGAGAACATGAACCTGTGTGATGGTTACATCATCCAGAAGTCCTGAGTTTCTATGCTGAAAATGAAACTAAATAAACAGGAAGTGACATCACTTCTCCTCTCCGTCAGGTTCTTTCTGGGCGAGTACACGGTGGAGGTGGCCATCAACGACTACCTGGATGTCTACTGTCCACACTACGAGTGGGTGGAGTCAGACGAGCGCATGGAGCAGTACGTGTTGTACATGGTGAACTACGACGGCTACACCACCTGTGACCACCACAGGAAGGGGTTCAAACGCTGGGAGTGTAACCGTCCACGGAGCACCAGTGGACCGCTGAAGTTCTCTGAGAAGTTCCAGCTGTTCACCCCCTTCAGCCTGGGCTTCGAGTTCAGACCGGGACACGAGTACTACTACATCTGTAAGTACTACACACTGTGTACTACTACATCTGTAAGTACTACACACCGAGTACTACTACATCTGTGTTTTCTGTATGAAGGTGATAAAGGATGGATGTTTATATATATTGTTGTGAGACTGTAGAAAAATATGAAAGCATAAAAGTATAACCATCACAACATATAGCTTGTTTGTCTTTATAATCATCACAATATATAACTTGTTTACGCTTTTTATAACCATCGTAAAACATAAACTGTTTTATCTCATGATAGCAGTGATAGAAACATACAACCTACTTAGACGCTTTATGTAACATCGTCACTTTAGCCTTGAATAGCGCTTCGGTTCTATCCGGACCAAACCAGTTACAACCAGTTACATCCTGTTACATCCAGTTACTAACTCTGGTACAAGATGCCTCCTGTATGTGTGACGCATGTGATTAGGGGAGGTACTAGAATCAGAGTAGTATAAAGGAGGCAGAAAAACTGTGAGATACGCCTTTTAGCCCTTTTTGCCCTTCCTTGTTCCCCAGCGTAGAGACTGGGATAGACTTACTTAATAGACCCTCAGGGGTCTTGCCCCCTCAGCGGGGAGTAGAACACCCTTCTGCTGTCCTACTCAGATGTGTGTGTGTGTTTCTGTTGAAACATAATTTGACATAATTTGTCGTCCAACCTGTAAAAAATGTCCTAAATTGTGGCTCATTTGTAGTGAAAGAGCTTCCAGCAGAGAAACAGGCAGTTTGTTTTAAATTACACTTAATGGCTGTGTGTGTGTGTGTGTGTGGGTCTGTGTGTGGGAGTGTGTGTGTGCGTCTGTGTGTGTGTGTGTGTGTGTCTGTGTGTGTGTCTGTGTGTGTGTGTGTGTGTGTCAAACAGCTGCTTCTCTGAATATTAGCAGAGAAAACAACAAATCTGAAACATCGAACATGTTTGAAAAACAAACATTAAATATGTATGTTTCACATCAAGTACTTTTTACACATTGTAGATACTTGTACGCTACTTAAGATGTTCTGTTTCTACATCACTGCATTTATCTGACAGTAAAATATCTTTAGAAATAGTTTTACAGACAAAACATATGAAGTTTATTAAATATGATGTTTTGCTATGAATTAAACAACAACAGTTTATAAAACATCTGAAACCATGAATCAATTAATCAATTAGTCCATTAATCAATAAGTGGATTGACCTCAAATCAATGTGAAACGTTGACGGGTAAAGTAATAATGTTAATAATGTTCATGTTTTAGTAATAATGTTATTAATGTTCATGTTTTAGTAATAATGTTAATCACGTTCATGTTTTAGTAATAATGGTATTAATGTTCATGTTTTAGTAATAATGTTAATCATGTTCATGTTTTAGTAATAATGTTATTAATGTTAATGTTTTAGTAATAATGTTATTAATGTTCATGTTTTAGTAATAATGTTAATAATGTTCATGTTTTAGTAATAATGTTATTTATGTTAATGTTTTAGTAATAATGTTAATAATGTTCATGTTTTAGTAATAATGTTAATAATGTTCATGTTTTAGTAATAATGCTATTAATGTTCATGTTTTAGTAATAATGTTATTAATGTTCATGTTTTAGTAATAATGTTAATAATGTTCATGTTTTAGTAATAATGTTATTAATGTTCATGTTTTAGTAATAATGTTATTAATGTTCATGTTTTAGTAATAATGTTATTAATGTTCATGTTTTAGTAATAATGTTAATAATGTTCATGTTTTAGTAATAATGTTAATAATGTTCATGTTTTAGTAATAATGCTATTAATGTTCATGTTTTAGTAATAATGTTATTAATGTTCATGTTTTAGTAATAATATTATTAATGTTCATGTTTTAGTAATAATGTTATTAATGTTCATGTTTTAGTAATAATGTTATTAATGTTCATGTTTTAGTAATAATGTTAATAATGTTCATGTTTTAGTAATAATGCTGTTAATGTTCATGTTTTAGTAATGTTATTAATGTTCATGTTTTAGTAATAATATTATTAATGTTCATGTTTTAGTAATAATGTTAATAATGTTCATGTTTTAGTAATAATGTTATTAATGTTCATGTTTTAGTAATAATGTTAATAATCATGTTTTAGTAATAATGTTAATAATGTTCATGTTTTAGTAATAATGTTAATCATGTTCATGTTTTAGTAATAATGTTAATCATGTTCATGTTTTAGTAATAATGTTATTAATGTTAATGTTTTAGTAATAATGTTATTAATGTTCATGTTTTCGTAATAATGTTAATAATGTTCATGTTTTAGTAATAATGTTAATAATGTTCATGTTTTCGTAATAATGTTAATAATGTTCATGTTTTAGTAATAATGTTATTTATGTTAATGTTTTAGTAGTAATGTTATTAATGTTAATGTTTTAGTAATAATGTTATTAATGTTCATGTTTTAGTAATAATGTTAATAATGTTCATGTTTTAGTAATGTTAATAATGTTCATGTTTTAGTAATAATGTTAATAATGTTCATGTTTTAGTAATAATGCTATTAATGTTCATGTTTTAGTAATAATGTTATTAATGTTCATGTTTTAGTAATAATATTATTAATGTTCATGTTTTAGTAATAATGTTATTAATGTTCATGTTTTAGTAATAATGTTATTAATGTTCATGTTTTAGTAATAATGTTAATAATGTACATGTTTTAGTAATAATGCTATTAATGTTCATGTTTTAGTAATGTTATTAATGTTCATGTTTTAGTAATAATATTATTAATGTTCATGTTTTAGTAATAATGTTAATAATGTTCATGTTTTAGTAATAATGTTAATCATGTTCATGTTTTAGTAATAATGTTAATCATGTTCATGTTTTAGTAATAATGTTATTAATGTTAATGTTTTAGTAATAATGTTATTAATGTTCATGTTTTCATAATGTTAATAATGTTCATGTTTTAGTAATAATGTTAATAATGTTCATGTTTTCATAATAATGTTATTAATGTTCATGTTTTAGTAATAATGCTATTAATGTTCATGTTTTAGTAATAATGTTAATAATGTTCATGTTTTAGTAATAATGTTAATAATGTTCATGTTTTAGTAATGATGTTATTAATGTTCATGTTTTAGTAATGATGTTATTAATGTTCATGTTTTAGTAATAATGTTAATAATGTTCATGTTTTAGTAATAATGTTATTTATGTTAATGTTTTAGTAATAATGTTAATAATGTTCATGTTTTAGTAATAATGTTAATAATGTTCATGTTTTAGTAATGTTATTAATGTTCATGTTTTAGTAATAATGTTAATAATCATGTTTTAGTAATAATGTTATTAATGTTCATGTTTTAGTAATAATATTATTAATGTTCATGTTTTAGTAATAATGTTATTAATGTTCATGTTTTAGTAATAATGTTATTAATGTTCATGTTTTAGTAATAATGTTAATAATGTTCATGTTTTAGTAATAATGCTGTTAATGTTCATGTTTTAGTAATGTTATTAATGTTCATGTTTTAGTAATAATATTATTAATGTTCATGTTTTAGTAATAATGTTAATAATGTTCATGTTTTAGTAATAATGTTATTAATGTTCATGTTTTAGTAATAATGTTAATAATCATGTTTTAGTAATAATGTTAATAATGTTCATGTTTTAGTAATAATGTTAATCATGTTCATGTTTTAGTAATAATGTTAATCATGTTCATGTTTTAGTAATAATGTTATTAATGTTAATGTTTTAGTAATAATGTTATTAATGTTCATGTTTTCGTAATAATGTTAATAATGTTCATGTTTTAGTAATAATGTTAATAATGTTCATGTTTTCGTAATAATGTTAATAATGTTCATGTTTTAGTAATAATGTTATTTATGTTAATGTTTTAGTAGTAATGTTATTAATGTTAATGTTTTAGTAATAATGTTATTAATGTTCATGTTTTAGTAATAATGTTAATAATGTTCATGTTTTAGTAATGTTAATAATGTTCATGTTTTAGTAATAATGTTAATAATGTTCATGTTTTAGTAATAATGCTATTAATGTTCATGTTTTAGTAATAATGTTATTAATGTTCATGTTTTAGTAATAATATTATTAATGTTCATGTTTTAGTAATAATGTTATTAATGTTCATGTTTTAGTAATAATGTTATTAATGTTCATGTTTTAGTAATAATGTTAATAATGTTCATGTTTTAGTAATAATGCTATTAATGTTCATGTTTTAGTAATGTTATTAATGTTCATGTTTTAGTAATAATATTATTAATGTTCATGTTTTAGTAATAATGTTAATAATGTTCATGTTTTAGTAATAATGTTAATCATGTTCATGTTTTAGTAATAATGTTAATCATGTTCATGTTTTAGTAATAATGTTATTAATGTTAATGTTTTAGTAATAATGTTATTAATGTTCATGTTTTCATAATGTTAATAATGTTCATGTTTTAGTAATAATGTTAATAATGTTCATGTTTTCATAATAATGTTATTAATGTTCATGTTTTAGTAATAATGCTATTAATGTTCATGTTTTAGTAATAATGTTAATAATGTTCATGTTTTAGTAATAATGTTAATAATGTTCATGTTTTAGTAATGATGTTATTAATGTTCATGTTTTAGTAATGATGTTATTAATGTTCATGTTTTAGTAATAATGTTAATAATGTTCATGTTTTAGTAATAATGTTATTTATGTTAATGTTTTAGTAATAATGTTAATAATGTTCATGTTTTAGTAATAATGTTAATAATGTTCATGTTTTAGTAATGTTATTAATGTTCATGTTTTAGTAATAATGTTAATAATCATGTTTTAGTAATAATGTTATTAATGTTCATGTTTTAGTAATAATGTTATTTATGTTAATGTTTTAGTAATAATGTTATTAATGTTCATGTTTTAGTAATAATGTTAATAATGTTCATGTTTTAGTAATAATGTTAATAATGTTCATGTTTTCGTAATAATGTTAATAATGTTCATGTTTTAGTAATAATGTTATTTATGTTAATGTTTTAGTAGTAATGTTAATAATGTTCATGTTTTAGTAATAATGTTAATAATGTTCATGTTTTAGTAATAATGCTATTAATGTTCATGTTTTAGTAATAATATTATTAATGTTCATGTTTTAGTAATAATGTTAATAATGTTCATGTTTTAGTAATAATGTTATTTATGTTAATGTTTTAGTAGTAATGTTATTAATGTTAATGTTTTAGTAATAATGTTATTAATGTTCATGTTTTAGTAATAATGTTAATAATGTTCATGTTTTAGTAATAATGTTAATAATGTTCATGTTTTCGTAATAATGTTAATAATGTTCATGTTTTAGTAATAATGTTAATAATGTTCATGTTTTAGTAATAATGTTAATAATGTTCATGTTTTAGTAATGATGTTATTAATGTTCATGTTTTAGTAATGATGTTATTAATGTTTATGTTTTAGTAATAATGTTAATAATGTTCATGTTTTAGTAATAATGTTATTTATGTTAATGTTTTAGTAATAATGTTAATAATGTTCATGTTTTAGTAATAATGTTAATAATGTTCATGTTTTAGTAATAATGTTAATAATGTTCATGTTTTAGTAATAATGTTATTAATGTTCATGTTTTAGTAATAATGTTAATAATGTTCATGTTTTAGTAATAATGTTATTCATGTTAATGTTTTAGTAGTAATGTTATTAATGTTAATGTTTTAGTAATAATGTTATTAATGTTCATGTTTTAGTAATAATGTTAATAATGTTCATGTTTTAGTAATAATGTTAATAATCATGTTTTCGTAATAATGTTAATAATGTTCATGTTTTAGTAATAATGTTATTTATGTTAATGTTTTAGTAGTAATGTTAATAATGTTCATGTTTTAGTAATAATGTTAATAATGTTCATGTTTTAGTAATAATGCTATTAATGTTCATGTTTTAGTAATAATGTTATTAATGTTCATGTTTTAGTAATAATGTTAATAATGTTCATGTTTTAGTAATAATGTTAATAATGTTCATGTTTTCGTAATAATGTTAATAATGTTCATGTTTTAGTAATAATGTTATTTATGTTAATGTTTTAGTAGTAATGTTAATAATGTTCATGTTTTAGTAATAATGTTAATAATGTTCATGTTTTAGTAATAATGCTATTAATGTTCATGTTTTAGTAATAATATTATTAATGTTCATGTTTTAGTAATAATGTTAATAATGTTCATGTTTTAGTAATAATGTTATTTATGTTAATGTTTTAGTAGTAATGTTATTAATGTTAATGTTTTAGTAATAATGTTATTAATGTTCATGTTTTAGTAATAATGTTAATAATGTTCATGTTTTAGTAATAATGTTAATAATGTTCATGTTTTCGTAATAATGTTAATAATGTTCATGTTTTAGTAATAATGTTAATAATGTTCATGTTTTAGTAATAATGTTAATAATGTTCATGTTTTAGTAATGATGTTATTAATGTTCATGTTTTAGTAATGATGTTATTAATGTTTATGTTTTAGTAATAATGTTAATAATGTTCATGTTTTAGTAATAATGTTATTTATGTTAATGTTTTAGTAATAATGTTAATAATGTTCATGTTTTAGTAATAATGTTAATAATGTTCATGTTTTAGTAATAATGTTAATAATGTTCATGTTTTAGTAATAATGTTATTAATGTTCATGTTTTAGTAATAATGTTAATAATGTTCATGTTTTAGTAATAATGTTATTCATGTTAATGTTTTAGTAGTAATGTTATTAATGTTAATGTTTTAGTAATAATGTTATTAATGTTCATGTTTTAGTAATAATGTTAATAATGTTCATGTTTTAGTAATAATGTTAATAATCATGTTTTCGTAATAATGTTAATAATGTTCATGTTTTAGTAATAATGTTATTTATGTTAATGTTTTAGTAGTAATGTTAATAATGTTCATGTTTTAGTAATAATGTTAATAATGTTCATGTTTTAGTAATAATGCTATTAATGTTCATGTTTTAGTAATAATATTATTAATGTTCATGTTTTAGTAATAATGTTAATAATGTTCATGTTTTAGTAATAATGTTATTAATGTTCATGTTTTAGTAATAATGTTAATAATGTTCATGTTTTAGTAATGATGTTATTAATGTTCATGTTTTAGTAATGATGTTATTAATGTTCATGTTTTAGTAATAATGTTAATAATGTTCATGTTTTAGTAATAATGTTATTTATGTTAATGTTTTAGTAATAATGTTAATAATGTTAATGTTTTAGTAATAATGTTAATAATGTTCATGTTTTAGTAATAATGTTATTAATGTTCATGTTTTAGTAATAATGTTAATAATGTTCATGTTTTAGTAATAATGTTATTAATGTTCATGTTTTAGTAATAATGTTAATAATGTTCATGTTTTAGTAATAATGTTAATAATGTTCATGTTTTAGTAATAATGTTAATAATCATGTTTTAGTAATAATGTTAATCATGTTCATGTTTTAGTAATAATGTTATTAATGTTAATGTTTTAGTAATAATGTTATTAATGTTCATGTTTTCGTAATAATGTTAATAATGTTCATGTTTTAGTAATAATGTTATTAATGTTCATGTTTTAGTAATAATGTTATTTATGTTAATGTTTTAGTAGTAATGTTAATAATGTTCATGTTTTAGTAATAATGTTAATAATGTTCATGTTTTAGTAATAATGCTATTAATGTTCATGTTTTAGTAATAATATTATTAATGTTCATGTTTTAGTAATAATGTTAATAATGTTCATGTTTTAGTAATAATGTTATTAATGTTCATGTTTTAGTAATAATGTTAATAATGTTCATGTTTTAGTAATAATGTTAATAATGTTCATGTTTTAGTAATAATGTTAATAATGTTCATGTTTTAGTAATAATGCTATTAATGTTCATGTTTTAGTAATAATATTATTAATGTTCATGTTTTAGTAATAATGTTAATAATGTTCATGTTTTAGTAATAATGTTATTAATGTTCATGTTTTAGTAATAATGTTAATAATGTTCATGTTTTAGTAATAATGTTATTAATGTTCATGTTTTAGTAATAATGTTAATAATGTTCATGTTTTAGTAATAATGTTAATAATGTTCATGTTTTAGTAATAATATTATTAATGTTCATGTTTTAGTAATAATGTTATTAATGTTCATGTTTTAGTAATAATGTTATTAATGTTCATGTTTTAGTAATAATGTTAATAATGTTCATGTTTTAGTAATAATGCTGTTAATGTTCATGTTTTAGTAATGTTATTAATGTTCATGTTTTAGTAATAATATTATTAATGTTCATGTTTTAGTAATAATGTTAATAATGTTCATGTTTTAGTAATAATGTTATTAATGTTCATGTTTTAGTAATAATGTTAATAATCATGTTTTAGTAATAATGTTAATAATGTTCATGTTTTAGTAATAATGTTAATCATGTTCATGTTTTAGTAATAATGTTAATCATGTTCATGTTTTAGTAATAATGTTATTAATGTTAATGTTTTAGTAATAATGTTATTAATGTTCATGTTTTCGTAATAATGTTAATAATGTTCATGTTTTAGTAATAATGTTATTAATGTTCATGTTTTAGTAATAATGTTATTAATGTTCATGTTTTAGTAATAATGTTAATAATGTTCATGTTTTAGTAATAATGCTGTTAATGTTCATGTTTTAGTAATGTTATTAATGTTCATGTTTTAGTAATAATATTATTAATGTTCATGTTTTAGTAATAATGTTAATAATGTTCATGTTTTAGTAATAATGTTATTAATGTTCATGTTTTAGTAATAATGTTAATAATCATGTTTTAGTAATAATGTTAATAATGTTCATGTTTTAGTAATAATGTTAATCATGTTCATGTTTTAGTAATAATGTTAATCATGTTCATGTTTTAGTAATAATGTTATTAATGTTAAT
Organism: Anarhichas minor; assembly: GCF_050575085.1. Lineage (NCBI taxonomy): Eukaryota > Metazoa > Chordata > Actinopteri > Perciformes > Anarhichadidae > Anarhichas > Anarhichas minor. Next base: position 485,376 of record NW_027466516.1, read on the forward strand.
GTTTTAGTAATAATGTTATTAATGTTCATGTTTTCGTAATAATGTTAATAATGTTCATGTTTTAGTAATAATGTTAATAATGTTCATGTTTTCGTAATAATGTTAATAATGTTCATGTTTTAGTAATAATGTTATTTATGTTAATGTTTTAGTAGTAATGTTATTAATGTTAATGTTTTAGTAATAATGTTATTAATGTTCATGTTTTAGTAATAATGTTAATAATGTTCATGTTTTAGTAATGTTAATAATGTTCATGTTTTAGTAATAATGTTAATAATGTTCATGTTTTAGTAATAATGCTATTAATGTTCATGTTTTAGTAATAATGTTATTAATGTTCATGTTTTAGTAATAATATTATTAATGTTCATGTTTTAGTAATAATGTTATTAATGTTCATGTTTTAGTAATAATGTTATTAATGTTCATGTTTTAGTAATAATGTTAATAATGTTCATGTTTTAGTAATAATGCTATTAATGTTCATGTTTTAGTAATGTTATTAATGTTCATGTTTTAGTAATAATATTATTAATGTTCATGTTTTAGTAATAATGTTAATAATGTTCATGTTTTAGTAATAATGTTAATCATGTTCATGTTTTAGTAATAATGTTAATCATGTTCATGTTTTAGTAATAATGTTATTAATGTTAATGTTTTAGTAATAATGTTATTAATGTTCATGTTTTCATAATGTTAATAATGTTCATGTTTTAGTAATAATGTTAATAATGTTCATGTTTTCATAATAATGTTATTAATGTTCATGTTTTAGTAATAATGCTATTAATGTTCATGTTTTAGTAATAATGTTAATAATGTTCATGTTTTAGTAATAATGTTAATAATGTTCATGTTTTAGTAATGATGTTATTAATGTTCATGTTTTAGTAATGATGTTATTAATGTTCATGTTTTAGTAATAATGTTAATAATGTTCATGTTTTAGTAATAATGTTATTTATGTTAATGTTTTAGTAATAATGTTAATAATGTTCATGTTTTAGTAATAATGTTAATAATGTTCATGTTTTAGTAATGTTATTAATGTTCATGTTTTAGTAATAATGTTAATAATCATGTTTTAGTAATAATGTTATTAATGTTCATGTTTTAGTAATAATGTTATTTATGTTAATGTTTTAGTAATAATGTTATTAATGTTCATGTTTTAGTAATAATGTTAATAATGTTCATGTTTTAGTAATAATGTTAATAATGTTCATGTTTTCGTAATAATGTTAATAATGTTCATGTTTTAGTAATAATGTTATTTATGTTAATGTTTTAGTAGTAATGTTAATAATGTTCATGTTTTAGTAATAATGTTAATAATGTTCATGTTTTAGTAATAATGCTATTAATGTTCATGTTTTAGTAATAATATTATTAATGTTCATGTTTTAGTAATAATGTTAATAATGTTCATGTTTTAGTAATAATGTTATTTATGTTAATGTTTTAGTAGTAATGTTATTAATGTTAATGTTTTAGTAATAATGTTATTAATGTTCATGTTTTAGTAATAATGTTAATAATGTTCATGTTTTAGTAATAATGTTAATAATGTTCATGTTTTCGTAATAATGTTAATAATGTTCATGTTTTAGTAATAATGTTAATAATGTTCATGTTTTAGTAATAATGTTAATAATGTTCATGTTTTAGTAATGATGTTATTAATGTTCATGTTTTAGTAATGATGTTATTAATGTTTATGTTTTAGTAATAATGTTAATAATGTTCATGTTTTAGTAATAATGTTATTTATGTTAATGTTTTAGTAATAATGTTAATAATGTTCATGTTTTAGTAATAATGTTAATAATGTTCATGTTTTAGTAATAATGTTATTAATGTTCATGTTTTAGTAATAATGTTAATAATGTTCATGTTTTAGTAATAATGTTATTAATGTTCATGTTTTAGTAATAATGTTATTCATGTTAATGTTTTAGTAGTAATGTTATTAATGTTAATGTTTTAGTAATAATGTTATTAATGTTCATGTTTTAGTAATAATGTTAATAATCATGTTTTAGTAATAATGTTATTAATGTTCATGTTTTAGTAATAATGTTATTTATGTTAATGTTTTAGTAATAATGTTATTAATGTTCATGTTTTAGTAATAATGTTAATAATGTTCATGTTTTAGTAATAATGTTAATAATGTTCATGTTTTCGTAATAATGTTAATAATGTTCATGTTTTAGTAATAATGTTATTTATGTTAATGTTTTAGTAGTAATGTTAATAATGTTCATGTTTTAGTAATAATGTTAATAATGTTCATGTTTTAGTAATAATGCTATTAATGTTCATGTTTTAGTAATAATATTATTAATGTTCATGTTTTAGTAATAATGTTAATAATGTTCATGTTTTAGTAATAATGTTATTTATGTTAATGTTTTAGTAGTAATGTTATTAATGTTAATGTTTTAGTAATAATGTTATTAATGTTCATGTTTTAGTAATAATGTTAATAATGTTCATGTTTTAGTAATAATGTTAATAATGTTCATGTTTTCGTAATAATGTTAATAATGTTCATGTTTTAGTAATAATGTTAATAATGTTCATGTTTTAGTAATAATGTTAATAATGTTCATGTTTTAGTAATGATGTTATTAATGTTCATGTTTTAGTAATGATGTTATTAATGTTTATGTTTTAGTAATAATGTTAATAATGTTCATGTTTTAGTAATAATGTTATTTATGTTAATGTTTTAGTAATAATGTTAATAATGTTCATGTTTTAGTAATAATGTTAATAATGTTCATGTTTTAGTAATAATGTTATTAATGTTCATGTTTTAGTAATAATGTTAATAATGTTCATGTTTTAGTAATAATGTTATTAATGTTCATGTTTTAGTAATAATGTTATTCATGTTAATGTTTTAGTAGTAATGTTATTAATGTTAATGTTTTAGTAATAATGTTATTAATGTTCATGTTTTAGTAATAATGTTAATAATGTTCATGTTTTAGTAATAATGTTAATAATCATGTTTTCGTAATAATGTTAATAATGTTCATGTTTTAGTAATAATGTTATTTATGTTAATGTTTTAGTAGTAATGTTAATAATGTTCATGTTTTAGTAATAATGTTAATAATGTTCATGTTTTAGTAATAATGCTATTAATGTTCATGTTTTAGTAATAATATTATTAATGTTCATGTTTTAGTAATAATGTTAATAATGTTCATGTTTTAGTAATAATGTTATTAATGTTCATGTTTTAGTAATAATGTTAATAATGTTCATGTTTTAGTAATGATGTTATTAATGTTCATGTTTTAGTAATGATGTTATTAATGTTCATGTTTTAGTAATAATGTTAATAATGTTCATGTTTTAGTAATAATGTTATTTATGTTAATGTTTTAGTAATAATGTTAATAATGTTAATGTTTTAGTAATAATGTTAATAATGTTCATGTTTTAGTAATAATGTTATTAATGTTCATGTTTTAGTAATAATGTTAATAATGTTCATGTTTTAGTAATAATGTTATTAATGTTCATGTTTTAGTAATAATGTTAATAATGTTCATGTTTTAGTAATAATGTTAATAATGTTCATGTTTTAGTAATAATGTTAATAATCATGTTTTAGTAATAATGTTAATCATGTTCATGTTTTAGTAATAATGTTATTAATGTTAATGTTTTAGTAATAATGTTATTAATGTTCATGTTTTCGTAATAATGTTAATAATGTTCATGTTTTAGTAATAATGTTATTAATGTTCATGTTTTAGTAATAATGTTATTTATGTTAATGTTTTAGTAGTAATGTTAATAATGTTCATGTTTTAGTAATAATGTTAATAATGTTCATGTTTTAGTAATAATGCTATTAATGTTCATGTTTTAGTAATAATATTATTAATGTTCATGTTTTAGTAATAATGTTAATAATGTTCATGTTTTAGTAATAATGTTATTAATGTTCATGTTTTAGTAATAATGTTAATAATGTTCATGTTTTAGTAATAATGTTAATAATGTTCATGTTTTAGTAATAATGTTAATAATGTTCATGTTTTAGTAATAATGCTATTAATGTTCATGTTTTAGTAATAATATTATTAATGTTCATGTTTTAGTAATAATGTTAATAATGTTCATGTTTTAGTAATAATGTTATTAATGTTCATGTTTTAGTAATAATGTTAATAATGTTCATGTTTTAGTAATAATGTTATTAATGTTCATGTTTTAGTAATAATGTTAATAATGTTCATGTTTTAGTAATAATGTTAATAATGTTCATGTTTTAGTAATAATGTTAATAATGTTCATGTTTTAGTAATAATGCTATTAATGTTCATGTTTTAGTAATAATATTATTAATGTTCATGTTTTAGTAATAATGTTAATAATGTTCATGTTTTAGTAATAATGTTATTAATGTTCATGTTTTAGTAATAATGTTAATAATGTTCATGTTTTAGTAATAATGTTATTAATGTTCATGTTTTAGTAATAATGTTAATAATGTTCATGTTTTAGTAATAATGTTATTAATGTTCATGTTTTAGTAATAATGTTAATAATGTTCATGTTTTAGTAATAATGTTAATCATGTTCATGTTTTAGTAATAATGTTATTAATGTTAATGTTTTAGTAATAATGTTAATAATGCTATTCATATTTTATTAATATTATATTTTGGACTAAACAAACATTGTGAAGGTGTCACTTTGGGTTCTGGGTAATTTTGATGTCATATTTTCACTCTTTTTACAAACCAAACTATTGATTACTGTAAAAATAGTCAGCAGATTAATCCATAAAGAAAATAATCATTAATAAATAGTCCACAACAGTAGAACCCTGATTTTACATTAATGCATGAGTAATAATATTCGAATGATATATAGCAATACTATAACGTATAATAGTACAAGTCACAGTTTGAATATTTGTACTACATCTGACTGATGATACTTATTCTGAAGTAACATTTTACTTTAACACAATATTTTCAATGTCTGGTATTAGTTCATTTACTGACAGAGTATTTTTACTGTGTCTTGTTAGTACTTTTACTATAACAGAGTATTTTGGGGTAAAGTACCATGGTAGTACTAATAGCAGGATATTAGTACATTTAATAAAGTTAAGGACATGAGTACTTTCGAATACGACCACAACTACTGACATCGCTGTCTGTTGTTTCTGCAGCGTCTCCAGATCCAACCGGAGAACTCTGTCTGAAGCTCAAGATCTACGTGAAGCCAACCAGTGAGTCTCTTCTATGTTCTTCCTCCTTTTTATTCTACGACATACTATACTATCAATATACATATGTATATATATATATATATATATATATATATATATATATAAACATATGTATTAGTGCTGGGCAACGATTACAATTTTTAATCGCGATTAATCGCATTGTTATGGCAAAGTTCAATAATGAATTTATTATTTATTTTATTTTAAAGTGCTGCTCTATGAACTAAAGGTGAATAACATTGTGTGTAAACACTTTAAACACATCAGGTTGTTGTTAGCAGCAGTGTTCTCTTCACACAGCAGCAGTTCTATCTCTTCACTATCTGTGCTCAGTGTGTGACTGTGTGTGAAACGTTCCACTGCTGTGCAACAGGAACAACATGTTTCACACCTTTCATCTACATGTGTGTGTTGTGTCTTCATGACAGTCAGAGCATGTGATGCAGCTCTACTCTTCATCACTATGATGCTGTAACTCAGAGGTGATGAAGGTGACCCAGCTCTACTCTTCATCACTATGATGCTGTAACTCAGAGGTGATGAAGGTGACCCAGCTCTACTCTTCATCACTATGATGCTGTAACTCAGAGGTGATGAAGGTGACCCAGCTCTACTCTTCATCACTATGATGCTGTAACTCAGAGGTGATGAAGGTGACCCAGCTCTACTCTTCATCACTATGATGCTGTAACTCAGAGGTGATGAAGGTGACCCAGCTCTACTCTTCATCACTATGATGCTGTAACTCAGAGGTGATGATGGTGACCCAGCTCTACTCTTCATCACTATGATGCTGTAACTCAGAGGTGATGAAGGTGACCCAGCTCTACTCTTCATCACTATGATGCTGTAACTCAGAGGTGATGATGGTGACCCTGCTCTACTCTTCATCACTATGATGCTGTAGCTCAGAGGTGATGAAGGTGACCCAGCTCTACTCTTCATCACTATGATGCTGTAACTCAGAGGTGATGAAGGTGACCCAGCTCTACTCTTCATCACTATGATGCTGTAACTCAGAGGTGATGATGGTGACCCAGCTCTACTCTTCATCACTATGATGCTGTAACTCAGAGGTGATGATGGTGACCCTGCTCTACTCTTCATCACTATGATGCTGTAACTCAGAGGTGATGAAGGTGACCCAGTGATGTCCAGTAGTCTCCAGTGAGAGCAGCAGCTGCTGCACGTTGTAACGGCGTCGCTTTAGTCGTCCTCTCCTTAAACACAACTCGTGTGTTCTTCTGGTGACGGTGCATCTTGAGGCTCATACGTGACGTCATTCGTTGAGATCCTAAAGCTGCGTTCACACCAAACGTGACGCGAACGCACCTTGAGAACGTTCCTCAGACCGACATCTTCCACAACACTAACCTGCAGTTTGTTTCCACTTCTCTGTAGCATCTGTTAGCTTGTGTTGCTTTAGTTTATCTAAACGTCTCCCACACGCTGCATCAACGTAGTCTAAAGACTTCCTCCACTGTTTGTTTGTTTGGGTGATATGCTGAATCAACGGTGTGTATTGCATGTACATGTAAGTGATACTTCAGACTCAAAGTACTCCGGTGATAATAAAAAAAAAAACTGCGTTAATGCGCGATAAAATAATTGTCGGCGTTGATTAATGAATGCGTTAACGTGATAATAACGTGTTAACTTGCCCAGCACTAGTATATATTTAACTATCAGATTGTGTTCCACTGAACACAATTATCAAACACTAAGGAATACATATTCTTCTGTCTCAGATGACTCGGTGTACGAGTCTCCGGAGCCCTTCCTGACCGACGACACCACCGGCGGCTGCAGCCTCGCTCTGCCTCACCTCCCCCTGCTATCGGCCATGTTGCTCATTCTCCTCCTCGCCTCCTCATAGCACCTCCTGCTCCTCTTCTTCTTCCTCCATGTGGACAGATCTCCGTCTGCCCCTCGCTCTGAGGAGAAAACCTGAGACAGGAAACAAATCCAGTGCCCGCCTCTCCCTGACCTCTGACCTTCACCTGAACTCAAGCAGCTCAGCCAATCAGAGGAGGCCGAGGTCACCGGTGGGAGGAATCTGGAGCTACTTATTGAGAGTCACTGCTGGGATCATCAAAGCTCTGTGGATGTTTCTGTTCTGAGAAAGTCCATACTCCATTGACTCCCATGTTAATTTACACGTTACCTTTATGTGAAAAACAAAAGTAACTCATGTCTTGACTTAAAGCTGACTAAAGATCCAGAATGATGAAAGTTTATTGTTCTTTGCATCTCAGCGAACAGATTCAAAACAAACAGCACAAATCTTTTCAGGTACGAAGTGAAAGACAAATATTAGAAACACAGATTTGTACCAAACATTGACCTGAAACATGGCGGTCAGTGGAGTCCAGCTTCAGTCTGGAGAAACGAAACACATCAGGCTGATTATCCTCTTTGGTTTTTTACCACAGTTCTGGACTTTATCAACAAACAGAACAACATCGTCTACAGACTCCAGCTTCACTCAGAGCAGCGTTCTCCAGCTCTCTGTTCTGCTGTCTAGACCACGAACATCACTTTTTATCTCTCAGACCCTTAAACTGATGATCACAGTCACAGAAAGCAAACACAGCTGTCAAACACACAGAAAGGACGGATGCTCCTCTCCGGGCTTTTATAGCTCTACCTAATGTTCAAGATATTACAGTTGTAATTTACTTGACATTACTCAATAATATAATCATGGATATAATCTGCATTTAAATAAATGAATAACTGCTGGTTCAACACGTCAAACAAAGTTTCACATCTGACTGGCAACCACTGCTCAAGCTAATGTAGCTTCAGAGACCCACGAGACAACCTAACGTAGCTTCACCTAATGGTAGAGATAAAGTAGCTTCACAGAACTACGAGACCAACAAATGTAGCTTCACAGACTGACGGGACGAGTTAACGTAGCTTCACAGACCTACGAGACGAGTTAACGTAGCTTAACAGACCTACGGGACGAGTTAACGTAGCTTCACAGACCGACGAGACGAGTTAACGTAGCTTCACAGACCGACGGGACGAGTTAACGTAGCTTCACAGACCTACGAGACGAGTTAACGTAGCTTCACAGACCGACGGGACGAGTTAAAGTAGCTTCACAGACCGACGGGATGAGTTAACGTAGCTTCACAGACCAACGAGACGAGTTAACGTAGCTTCACAGACCTACGAGACGAGTTAAAGTAGCTTCACAGACCGACGGGACGAGTTAAAGTAGCTTCACAGACCTACGAGACGAGTTAACGTAGCTTCACAGACCGACGGGACGAGTTAAAGTAGCTTCACAGACCGACGGGACGAGTTAACGTAGCTTCACAGACCTACGAGACGAGTTAACGTAGCTTCACAGACCGACGGGACGAGTTAAAGTAGCTTCACAGACCGACGGGATGAGTTAACGTAGCTTCACAGACCTACGGAACGAGTTAACGTAGCTTCACAGACCAACGAGACGAGTTAACGTAGCTTCACAGACCGACGGGACGAGTTAAAGTAGCTTCACAGACCGACGGGACGAGTTAACGTAGCTTCACAGACCGACGGGACGAGTTAACGTAGCTTCACAGACCTACGGAACGAGTTAATGTAGCTTCACAGACCGACAGGATGAGTTAACGTATCTTCACAGACCGACGGGACGAGTTAACGTAGCTTTACAGACCGATGGGACGAGTTAACGTAGCTTCACAGACCTACGGAACGAGTTAACGTAGCTTCACAGACCTACGAGACGAGTTAACGTAGCTTCACAGACCTACGAGACGAGTTAACGTAGCTTCATAGACCTACGGAACGAGTTAACGTAGCTTCACAGACCTACGAGACGAGTTAACGTAGCTTCACAGACCTACGGAACGAGTTAACGTAGCTTCACAGACCTAAGAGACGAGTTAACGTAGCTTCACAGACCTACGAGACGAGTTAACATAGCTTCACAGACTGACGGGACGAGTTAACGTAGCTTCACAGACCTACGAGACGAGTTAACGTAGCTTCACAGACCTACGGAACGAGTTAACGTAGCTTCACAGACATTCTGGACGAGTTAACGTAGCTTCACAGACCTACGAGACGAGTTAACGTAGTTTCACAGACCTAAGAGACGAGTTAACGTAGCTTCACAGACTGACGAGACGAGTTAACGTAGTTTCACAGACCTACGAGACGAGTTAACGTAGCTTCACAGAGCTACGGAACGAGTTAACGTAGCTTCACAGACCGACGGGACGAGTTAAAGTAGCTTCACAGACCGACGGGACGAGTTAACGTAGCTTCACAGACCGACGGGATGAGTTAACGTAGCTTCACAGACCTACGGAACGAGTTAACGTAGCTTCACAGACCAACGAGACGAGTTAACGTAGCTTCACAGACCGACGGGACGAGTTAAAGTAGCTTCACAGACCGACGGGACGAGTTAACGTAGCTTCACAGACCTACGGAACGAGTTAATGTAGCTTCACAGACCGACGGGACGAGTTAACGTATCTTCACAGACCGACGGGACGAGTTAACGTAGCTTTACAGACCGAGGGGACGAGTTAACGTAGCTTCACAGACCTACGGAACGAGTTAACGTAGCTTCAAAGACCTACGAGACGAGTTAACGTAGCTTCACAGACCTACGGAACGAGTTAACGTAGCTTCACAGACCTACGAGACGAGTTAACGTAGCTTCACAGACCTACGGAACGAGTTAACGTAGCTTCACAGACCTAAGAGACGAGTTAACGTAGCTTCACAGACCTACGAGACGAGTTAACATAGCTTCACAGACTGACGGGACGAGTTAACGTAGCTTCACAGACCTACGAGACGAGTTAACGTAGCTTCACAGACCTACGGAACGAGTTAACGTAGCTTCACAGACATTCTGGACGAGTTAACGTAGCTTCACAGACCTACGAGACGAGTTAACGTAGTTTCACAGACCTAAGAGACGAATTAACTTGGCTTCACAGACCTACGAGACGAGTTAACGTAGCTTCACAGAGCTACGGAACGAGTTAACGTAGCTTCACAGACCGACGGGACGAGTTAAAGTAGCTTCACAGACCGACGGGATGAGTTAACGTAGCTTCACAGACCTACGGAACGAGTTAACGTAGCTTCACAGACCAACGAGACGAGTTAACGTAGCTTCACAGACCGACGGGACGAGTTAAAGTAGCTTCACAGACCGACGGGACGAGTTAACGTAGCTTCACAGACCGACGGGACGAGTTAACGTAGCTTTACAGACCTACGGAACGAGTTAATGTAGCTTCACAGACCGACAGGACGAGTTAACGTATCTTCACAGACCGACAGGACGAGTTAATGTAGCTTTACAGACCGAGGGGACGAGTTAACGTAGCTTCACAGACCTACGGAACGAGTTAACGTAGCTTCACAGACCTAGGAGACGAGTTAACGTAGCTTCACAGACCTACGAGACGAGTTAACGTAGCTTCATAGACCTACGGGACGAGTTAACGTAGCTTCACAGACCTACGAGACGAGTTAACGTAGCTTCATAGACCTACGGGACAAGTTAACGTAGCTTCACAGACCTATGAGACGAGTTAACGTAGCTTCACAGACCTACGGAACGAGTTAACGTAGCTTCACAGACATTCTGGACGAGTTAACGTAGCTTCACAGACCTACGAGACGAGTTAACGTAGTTTCACAGACCTAAGAGACGAGTTAACGTAGCTTCACAGACTGACGGGACGAGTTAACGTAGCTTCACAGACCTACGAGACGAGTTAACGTAGCTTCACAGAGCTACGGAACGAGTTAACGTAGGTTCACAGACCTACGGAACGAGTTAAGGTAGCTTCACAGACCTAAAGAAAATTCCAATATATTAAAAACTAAAATAAACAAACAATAATAACTGAATAATCAGGACTGTCTGATTAATTTTCTCATAGTTTCAGACACTGTGGCTCATTTATGTGACTGTAATCGTCTTCAGGGTTGAATAAAAAAATAATAATTAGAAAAAACTCTCTCTTTGATTTTGTGTTTTTCCCGCCTTCAGGCGGATGAACTTTTATTTCTGTAAATCTGCCAAAGACTTTTGTTGAACTTTTTATTTTTTTTGTTGTCAGTAAAATAAAAACGAATGTTAGGCGCAAAACAAAAATTAACCAATCAAAAATGGCCTTTTCCCCACTGGTGCTGAATTTTTAGTGACTGACTGAGTGTTTTCTGGTCCTGAGGACTTTTCTTTATTTCTCTTAATCTTCACCATCTGATGGAGGACGAGCAGGTGCATGCTGGGGGGGGGGGGGAGGGGGGGCAGTAGGAAACTGACTTTGCTTCTTCTTCATTGGTACAAAAAGAGCGAAAATTCAAGTTTATATTTTATGTTTGTGCCATTTTTCTGTTTAAAAAACAATGCAGGAGAAAATTCATATGAGATGTGAATTCATGAAGGAATCAGATGTTTGTTGTTGTTGTTGCTTGCGTCGTTTTTCTTCTTTATGTTCCTGCTTGCATCACAATGCATTCTGGTACTTGTAGTCCTGTGCTTTCTGGTTCCGTTGGTGAATCGGAGTCGTTCATCTCTGTTTCCTGGTCCTTCGTGTGGATGGAATCTGTTTTTTCGTGGCGTAAGAAAAGTTGAAGAAGAACTACAGAAAACAGTTCTGGTTTTGTGAGACAGAGTGAGACAGAGTGAGACCTCCTGTTGTCTCTGAGAACAAAAGTATTTTCCACATCCTGATGTCTGCATATTATATTCTCTGAAAGACGAAAATAATCAGTTTTTTTGTATATTTTCTTATTGGATGCTTATAAAGTCCTGTTAAATAATGCATTCATCTGATTGGCTAAAGAGCTAACGAGGGGTCAGAGGTTCTTCTTCTGCGCTGCATGAGCAGGAAAAATAAAACAAAAAAATACATCGACTGAATTTACTTTAAAGACGATTTCAGAGAGAAAATGTTAAGAAATGTATCAATGTGTGTTTGATACGTTCACAAATAAAAAGATATTCCACTAAAAGTGACTCACTGTTTGTTCTTCAGATCAACGTTATGTTGATAGGTTCTACTGGTTCTAATGTTTATACTGTTTGTTTGAGACATAAGTATACTTGAGCTGGTGAATTCTGCCTTCTGGTGGATGAAACTGGAGCTGCAGACATTAAACTATCCAACAGATTTATTTAGAAAACTGACAGATGTAAAATAAGTTTATATGTGTAAATTAATTTATTATTTCGTGAGTGTATCTTCTTACATCTCAGAGTTAAATATTGTACTTTATTATGTTTCATGTTTGTGATAAACTGAAGGATGAAGTGTTCCTTTATGTGTTGATGTTTAATGTTTGTGATAAACTGAAGGGTGAAGTGTTCCTTTATGTGTTGATGTTTAATGTTTGTGATAAACTGAAGGATGAAGTGTTCCTTTATGTGTTGATGATGAATGTTTGTGATAAACTGAAGGGTGAAGTGTTCCTTTATGTGTTGATGATGAATGTTTGTGATAAACTGAAGGGTGAAGTGTTCCTTTATGTGTTGATGATGAATGTTTGTGATAAACTGAAGGGTGAAGTGTTCCTTTATGTGTTGATGATGAATGTTTGTGATAAACTGAAGGGTGAAGTGTTCCTTTATGTGTTGATGATGAATGTTTGTGATAAACTGAAGGGTGAAGTGTTCCTTTATGTGTTGATGATGAATGTTTGTGATAAACTGAAGGATGAAGTGTTTCTTTATGTGTTGATGTTGAATGTTTGTGATAAACTGAAGGGTGAAGTGTTCCTTTATGTGTTGATGATGAATGTTTGTGATAAACTGAAGGATGAAGTGTTCCTTTATGTGTTGATGTTGAATGTTTGTGATAAACTGAAGGATGAAGTGTTCCTTTATGTGTTGATGATGAATGTTTGTGATAAACTGAAGGATGAAGTGTTCCTTTATGTGTTGATGTTGAATGTTTGTGATAAACTGAAGGATGAAGTGTTCCTTTATGTGTTGATGATGAATGTTTGTGATAAACTGAAGGATGAAGTGTTCCTTTATGTGTTGATGTTTAATGTTTGTGATAAACTGAAGGATGAAGTGTTCCTTTATGTGTTGATGATGAATGTTTGTGATAAACTGAAGGATGAAGTGTTCCTTTATGTGTTGATGATGAATGTTTGTGATAAACTGAAGGATGAAGTGTTCCTTTATGTGTTGATGATGAATGTTTGTGATAAACTGAAGGATGAAGTGTTCCTTTATGTGTTGATGATGAATGTTTGTGATAAACTGAAGGATGAAGTGTTCCTTTATGTGTTGATGTTTAATGTTTGTGATAAACTGAAGGATGAAGTGTTCCTTTATGTGTTGATGATGAATGTTTGTGATAAACTGAAGGATGAAGTGTTCCTTTATGTGTTGATGTTGAATGTTTGTGATGAACTGAAGGATGAAGTGTTCCTTTATGTGTTGATGATGAATGTTTGTGATAAACTGAAGGATGAAGTGTTCCTTTATGTGTTGATGTTGAATGTTTGTGATAAACTGAAGGATGAAGTGTTCCTTTATGTGTTGATGATGAATGTTTGTGATAAACTGAAGGATGAAGTGTTCCTTTATGTGTTGATGATGAATGTTTGTGATAAACTGAAGGATGAAGTGTTCCTTTATGTGTTGATGATGAATGTTTGTGATAAACTGAAGGATGAAGTGTTCCTTTATGTGTTGATGTTGAATGTTTGTGATAAACTGAAGGATGAAGTGTTCCTTTATGTGTTGATGATGAATGTTTGTGATAAACTGAAGGATGAAGTGTTCCTTTATGTGTTGATGATGAATGTTTGTGATAAACTGAAGGATGAAGTGTTCCTTTATGTGTTGATGATGAATGTTTGTGATAAACTGAAGGGTGAAGTGTTCCTTTATGTGTTGATGATGAATGTTTGTGATAAACTGAAGGGTGAAGTGTTCCTTTATGTCATGATGTTGAATGTTTGTGATAAACTGAAGGATGAAGTGTTCCTTTATGTGTTGATGATGAATGTTTGTGATAAACTGAAGGGTGAAGTGTTCCTTTATGTCATGATGTTGAATGTTTGTGATAAACTGAAGGGTGAAGTGTTCCTTTATGTGTTGATGATGAATGTTTGTGATAAACTGAAGGGTGAAGTGTTCCTTTATGTCATGATGTTGAATGTTTGTGATAAACTGAAGGATGAAGTGTTCCTTTACGTGTTGATGATGAATGTTTGTGATCAACTGAAGGGTGAAGTGTTCCTTTATGTCATGATGTTGAATGTTTGTGATAAACTGAAGGATGAAGTGTTCCTTTATGTGTTGATGTTGAATGTTTGTGATAAACTGAAGGGTGAAGTGTTCCTTTATGTGTTGATGTTGAATGTTTGTGATAAACTGAAGGATGAAGTGTTCCTTTATGTGTTGATGATGAATGTTTGTGATGAACTGAAGGATGAAGTGTTCCTTTATGTGTTGATGTTGAATGTTTGTGATAAACTGAAGGATGAAGTGTTCCTTTATGTGTTGATGATGAATGTTTGTGATAAACTGAAGGGTGAAGTGTTCCTTTATGTGTTGATGATGAATGTTTGTGATAAACTGAAGGGTGAAGTGTTCCTTTATGTGTTGATGTTGAATGTTTATGATGAACTGAAGGATGAAGTGTTCCTTTATGTGTTGATGTTTAATGTTTGTGATAAACTGAAGGATGAAGTGTTCCTTTATGTGTTGATGATGAATGTTTGTGATAAACTGAAGGATGAAGTGTTCCTTTATGTGTTGATGATGAATGTTTGTGATAAACTGAAGGGTGAAGTGTTCCTTTATGTGTTGATGTTTAATGTTTGTGATGAACTGAAGGATGAAGTGTTCCTTTATGTGTTGATGTTTAATGTTTGTGATAAACTGAAGGATGAAGTGTTCCTTTATGTGTTGATGATGAATGTTTGTGATAAACTGAAGGATGAAGTGTTCCTTTATGTGTTGATGATGAATGTTTGTGATAAACTGAAGGGTGAAGTGTTCCTTTATGTGTTGATGATGAATGTTTGTGATAAACTGAAGGGTGAAGTGTTCCTTTATGTCATGATGTTGAATGTTTGTGATAAACTGAAGGGTGAAGTGTTCCTTTACGTGTTGATGATGAATGTTTGTGATAAACTGAAGGGTGAAGTGTTCCTTTATGTGTTGATGATGAATGTTTGTGATAAACTGAAGGGTGAAGTGTTCCTTTATGTCATGATGTTGAATGTTTGTGATAAACTGAAGGATGAAGTGTTCCTTTACGTGTTGATGTTGAATGTTTATGATAAACTGAAGGGTGAAGTGTTCCTTTATGTGTTAATGTTGAATGTTTGTGATAAACTGAAGGGTGAAGTGTTCCTTTATGTGTTAATGTTGAATGTTTGTGATAAACTGAAGGGTGAAGTGTTCCTTTATGTCATGATGTTGAATGTTTGTGATAAACTGAAGGGTGAAGTGTTCCTTTATGTGTTGATGTTGAATGTTTGTGATAAACTGAAGGGTGAAGTGTTCCTTTATGTGTTGATGATGAATGTTTGTGATAAACTGAAGGGTGAAGTGTTCCTTTATGTCATGATGTTGAATGTTTGTGATAAACTGAAGGATGAAGTGTTCCTTTACGTGTTGATGATGAATGTTTGTGATAAACTGAAGGGTGAAGTGTTCCTTTATGTCATGATGTTGAATGTTTGTGATAAACTGAAGGATGAAGTGTTCCTTTACGTGTTGATGATGAATGTTTGTGATAAACTGAAGGGTGAAGTGTTCCTTTATGTCATGATGTTGAATGTTTGTGATAAACTGAAGGATGAAGTGTTCCTTTATGTGTTGATGTTGAATGTTTGTGATAAACTGAAGGGTGAAGTGTTCCTTTATGTGTTGATGTTGAATGTTTGTGATTAACTGAAGGATGAAGTGTTCCTTTATGTGTTGATGATGAATGTTTGTGATAAACTGAAGGATGAAGTGTTCCTTTATGTGTTGATGTTGAATGTTTGTGATAAACTGAAGGATGAAGTGTTCCTTTATGTGTTAATGTTGAATGTTTGTGATAAACTGAAGGGTGAAGTGTTCCTTTATGTCATGATGTTGAATGTTTGTGATAAACTGAAGGGTGAAGTGTTCCTTTATGTGTTGATGTTGAATGTTTGTGATAAACTGAAGGGTGAAGTGTTCCTTTATGTCATGATGTTGAATGTTTGTGATAAACTGAAGGGTGAAGTGTTCCTTTATGTGTTGATGATGAATGTTTGTGATAAACTGAAGGATGAAGTGTTCCTTTATGTGTTGATGTTGAATGTTTATGATAAACTGAAGGATGAAGTGTTCCTTTATGTGTTGATGTTGAATGTTTGTGATAAACTGAAGGGTGAAGTGTTCCTTTATGTGTTGATGTTTAATGTTTGTGATGAACTGAAGGATGAAGTGTTCCTTTATGTGTTGATGTTTAATGTTTGTGATAAACTGAAGGATGAAGTGTTCCTTTATGTGTTGATGTTTAATGTTTGTGATGAACTGAAGGGTGAAGTGTTCCTTTATGTCATGATGT
Source organism: Anarhichas minor (assembly GCF_050575085.1). Taxonomy (NCBI): domain Eukaryota; kingdom Metazoa; phylum Chordata; class Actinopteri; order Perciformes; family Anarhichadidae; genus Anarhichas; species Anarhichas minor. The sequence goes on from NW_027466516.1 coordinate 502,212, forward strand.
TGAATGTTTGTGATAAACTGAAGGGTGAAGTGTTCCTTTATGTCATGATGTTGAATGTTTGTGATAAACTGAAGGATGAAGTGTTCCTTTATGTGTTGATGTTTAATGTTTGTGATGAACTGAAGGATGAAGTGTTCCTTTATGTGTTGATGTTTAATGTTTGTGATAAACTGAAGGATGAAGTGTTCCTTTATGTGTTGATGTTTAATGTTTGTGATAAACTGAAGGATGAAGTGTTCCTTTATGTGTTGATGTTGAATGTTTATGATAAACTGAAGGATGAAGTGTTCCTTTATGTGTTGATGTTTAATGTTTGTGATAAACTGAAGGATGAAGTGTTCCTTTATGTGTTGATGTTGAATGTTTATGATAAACTGAAGGATGAAGTGTTCCTTTATGTGTTGATGTTGAATGTTTGTGATAAACTGAAGGGTGAAGTGTTCCTTTATGTGTTGATGTTGAATGTTTGTGATAAACTGAAGGATGAAGTGTTCCTTTATGTGTTAATGTTGAATGTTTGTGATAAACTGAAGGGTGAAGTGTTCCTTTATGTCATGATGTTGAATGTTTGTGATAAACTGAAGGGTGAAGTGTTCCTTTATGTGTTGATGATGAATGTTTGTGATAAACTGAAGGATGAAGTGTTCCTTTATGTGTTGATGTTGAATGTTTATGATAAACTGAAGGATGAAGTGTTCCTTTATGTGTTAATGTTGAATGTTTGTGATAAACTGAAGGGTGAAGTGTTCCTTTATGTCATGATGTTGAATGTTTGTGATAAACTGAAGGGTGAAGTGTTCCTTTATGTGTTGATGTTGAATGTTTGTGATAAACTGAAGGGTGAAGTGTTCCTTTATGTCATGATGTTGAATGTTTGTGATAAACTGAAGGGTGAAGTGTTCCTTTATGTGTTGATGATGAATGTTTGTGATAAACTGAAGGATGAAGTGTTCCTTTATGTGTTGATGTTGAATGTTTATGATAAACTGAAGGATGAAGTGTTCCTTTATGTGTTGATGTTGAATGTTTGTGATAAACTGAAGGGTGAAGTGTTCCTTTATGTGTTGATGTTTAATGTTTGTGATGAACTGAAGGATGAAGTGTTCCTTTATGTGTTGATGTTTAATGTTTGTGATAAACTGAAGGATGAAGTGTTCCTTTATGTGTTGATGTTTAATGTTTGTGATGAACTGAAGGGTGAAGTGTTCCTTTATGTCATGATGTTGAATGTTTGTGATAAACTGAAGGGTGAAGTGTTCCTTTATGTCATGATGTTGAATGTTTGTGATAAACTGAAGGATGAAGTGTTCCTTTATGTGTTGATGTTTAATGTTTGTGATGAACTGAAGGATGAAGTGTTCCTTTATGTGTTGATGTTTAATGTTTGTGATAAACTGAAGGATGAAGTGTTCCTTTATGTGTTGATGTTTAATGTTTGTGATAAACTGAAGGATGAAGTGTTCCTTTATGTGTTGATGTTGAATGTTTATGATAAACTGAAGGATGAAGTGTTCCTTTATGTGTTGATGTTTAATGTTTGTGATAAACTGAAGGATGAAGTGTTCCTTTATGTGTTGATGTTGAATGTTTATGATAAACTGAAGGATGAAGTGTTCCTTTATGTGTTGATGTTGAATGTTTGTGATAAACTGAAGGGTGAAGTGTTCCTTTATGTGTTGATGTTGAATGTTTGTGATAAACTGAAGGATGAAGTGTTCCTTTATGTGTTAATGTTGAATGTTTGTGATAAACTGAAGGGTGAAGTGTTCCTTTATGTCATGATGTTGAATGTTTGTGATAAACTGAAGGGTGAAGTGTTCCTTTATGTGTTGATGATGAATGTTTGTGATGAACTGAAGGATGAAGTGTTCCTTTATGTGTTGATGTTGAATGTTTATGATAAACTGAAGGATGAAGTGTTCCTTTATGTGTTGATGTTGAATGTTTGTGATAAACTGAAGGGTGAAGTGTTTCTTTATGTGTTGATGTTTAATGTTTGTGATAAACTGAAGGATGAAGTGTTTCTTTATGTGTTGATGATGAATGTTTGTTCCTTTATGTGTTGATGTTTAATGTTTGTGATAAACTGAAGGATGAAGTGTTTCTTTATGTGTTGATGTTTAATGTTTGTGATAAACTGAAGGATGAAGTGTTTCTTTATGTGTTGATGATGAATGTTTGTTCCTTTATGTGTTGATGTTGAATGTTTGTGATAAACTGAAGGATGAAGTGTTCCTTTATGTGTTGATGTTTAATGTTTGTGATAAACTGAAGGATGAAGTGTTTCTTTATGTGTTGATGATGAATGTTTGTTCCTTTATGTGTTGATGTTTAATGTTTGTGATAAACTGAAGGATGAAGTGTTTCTTTATGTGTTGATGATGAATGTTTGTTCCTTTATGTGTTGATGTTGAATGTTTGTGATAAACTGAAGGATGAAGTGTTTCTTTATGTGTTGATGTTTAATGTTTGTGATAAACTGAAGGATGAAGTGTTTCTTTATGTGTTGATGATGAATGTTTGTTCCTTTATGTGTTGATGTTGAATGTTTGTGATAAACTGAAGGATGAAGTGTTCCTTTATGTGTTGATGTTTAATGTTTGTGATAAACTGAAGGATGAAGTGTTTCTTTATGTGTTGATGATGAATGTTTGTTCCTTTATGTGTTGATGTTTAATGTTTGTGATAAACTGAAGGATGAAGTGTTTCTTTATGTGTTGATGATGAATGTTTGTTCCTTTATGTGTTGATGTTGAATGTTTGTGATAAACTGAAGGATGAAGTGTTTCTTTATGTGTTGATGTTTAATGTTTGTGATAAACTGAAGGATGAAGTGTTCCTTTATGTGTTGATGTTTAATGTTTGTGATAAACTGAAGGATGAAGTGTTTCTTTATGTGTTGATGATGAATGTTTGTTCCTTTATGTGTTGATGTTGAATGTTTGTGATAAACTGAAGGATGAAGTGTTTCTTTATTTGTTGATGTTGAATGTTTGTGATAAACTGAAGGATGAAGTGTTCCTTTATGTGTTGATGTTTAATGTTTGTGATAAACTGAAGGATGAAGTGTTTCTTTATGTGTTGATGATGAATGTTTGTTCCTTTATGTGTTGATGTTGAATGTTTGTGATAAACTGAAGGATGAAGTGTTCCTTTATGTGTTGATGTTTAATGTTTGTGATAAACTGAAGGATGAAGTGTTTCTTTATGTGTTGATGATGAATGTTTGTTCCTTTATGTGTTGATGTTGAATGTTTGTGATAAAATGAAGGATGAAGTGTTTCTTTATGTGTTGATGTTGAATGTTTATGATAAACTGAAGGATGAAGTGTTCCTTTATGTGTTGATGTTGAATGTTTATGATAAACTGAAGGATGAAGTGTTCCTTTATGTGTTGATGTTTAATGTTTGTGATAAACTGAAGGATGAAGTGTTCCTTTATGTGTTGATGTTGAATGTTTATGATAAACTGAAGGATGAAGTGTTCCTTTATGTGTTGATGTTGAATGTTTGTGATAAACTGAAGGGTGAAGTGTTCCTTTATGTGTTGATGTTGAATGTTTGTGATAAACTGAAGGATGAAGTGTTCCTTTATGTGTTAATGTTGAATGTTTGTGATAAACTGAAGGGTGAAGTGTTCCTTTATGTCATGATGTTGAATGTTTGTGATAAACTGAAGGGTGAAGTGTTCCTTTATGTGTTGATGATGAATGTTTGTGATAAACTGAAGGATGAAGTGTTCCTTTATGTGTTGATGTTGAATGTTTATGATAAACTGAAGGATGAAGTGTTCCTTTATGTGTTGATGTTGAATGTTTGTGATAAACTGAAGGGTGAAGTGTTTCTTTATGTGTTGATGTTTAATGTTTGTGATAAACTGAAGGATGAAGTGTTTCTTTATGTGTTGATGATGAATGTTTGTTCCTTTATGTGTTGATGTTTAATGTTTGTGATAAACTGAAGGATGAAGTGTTCCTTTATGTGTTGATGTTGAATGTTTGTGATAAACTGAAGGGTGAAGTGTTTCTTTATGTGTTGATGTTTAATGTTTGTGATAAACTGAAGGATGAAGTGTTTCTTTATGTGTTGATGATGAATGTTTGTTCCTTTATGTGTTGATGTTTAATGTTTGTGATAAACTGAAGGATGAAGTGTTTCTTTATGTGTTGATGTTTAATGTTTGTGATAAACTGAAGGATGAAGTGTTTCTTTATGTGTTGATGATGAATGTTTGTTCCTTTATGTGTTGATGTTGAATGTTTGTGATAAACTGAAGGATGAAGTGTTCCTTTATGTGTTGATGTTTAATGTTTGTGATAAACTGAAGGATGAAGTGTTTCTTTATGTGTTGATGATGAATGTTTGTTCCTTTATGTGTTGATGTTTAATGTTTGTGATAAACTGAAGGATGAAGTGTTTCTTTATGTGTTGATGATGAATGTTTGTTCCTTTATGTGTTGATGTTGAATGTTTGTGATAAACTGAAGGATGAAGTGTTTCTTTATGTGTTGATGTTTAATGTTTGTGATAAACTGAAGGATGAAGTGTTTCTTTATGTGTTGATGATGAATGTTTGTTCCTTTATGTGTTGATGTTGAATGTTTGTGATAAACTGAAGGATGAAGTGTTCCTTTATGTGTTGATGTTTAATGTTTGTGATAAACTGAAGGATGAAGTGTTTCTTTATGTGTTGATGATGAATGTTTGTTCCTTTATGTGTTGATGTTTAATGTTTGTGATAAACTGAAGGATGAAGTGTTTCTTTATGTGTTGATGATGAATGTTTGTTCCTTTATGTGTTGATGTTGAATGTTTGTGATAAACTGAAGGATGAAGTGTTTCTTTATGTGTTGATGTTTAATGTTTGTGATAAACTGAAGGATGAAGTGTTCCTTTATGTGTTGATGTTTAATGTTTGTGATAAACTGAAGGATGAAGTGTTTCTTTATGTGTTGATGATGAATGTTTGTTCCTTTATGTGTTGATGTTGAATGTTTGTGATAAACTGAAGGATGAAGTGTTTCTTTATTTGTTGATGTTGAATGTTTGTGATAAACTGAAGGATGAAGTGTTCCTTTATGTGTTGATGTTTAATGTTTGTGATAAACTGAAGGATGAAGTGTTTCTTTATGTGTTGATGATGAATGTTTGTTCCTTTATGTGTTGATGTTGAATGTTTGTGATAAACTGAAGGATGAAGTGTTCCTTTATGTGTTGATGTTTAATGTTTGTGATAAACTGAAGGATGAAGTGTTTCTTTATGTGTTGATGATGAATGTTTGTGATAAAATGAAGGATGAAGTGTTTCTTTATGTGTTGATGTTGAATGTTTATGATAAACTGAAGGATGAAGTGTTCCTTTATGTGTTGATGTTGAATGTTTATGATAAACTGAAGGATGAAGTGTTCCTTTATGTGTTGATGTTGAATGTTTGTGATAAAATGAAGGATGAAGTGTTTCTTTATGTGTTGATGTTGAATGTTTATGATAAACTGAAGGATGAAGTGTTCCTTTATGTGTTGATGTTGAATGTTTATGATAAACTGAAGGATGAAGTGTTCCTTTATGTGTTGATGTTTAATGTTTGTGATAAACTGAAGGATGAAGTGTTCCTTTATGTGTTGATGTTGAATGTTTATGATAAACTGAAGGATGAAGTGTTCCTTTATGTGTTGATGTTGAATGTTTGTGATAAACTGAAGGGTGAAGTGTTCCTTTATGTGTTGATGTTGAATGTTTGTGATAAACTGAAGGATGAAGTGTTCCTTTATGTGTTAATGTTGAATGTTTGTGATAAACTGAAGGGTGAAGTGTTCCTTTATGTCATGATGTTGAATGTTTGTGATAAACTGAAGGGTGAAGTGTTCCTTTATGTGTTGATGATGAATGTTTGTGATAAACTGAAGGATGAAGTGTTCCTTTATGTGTTGATGTTGAATGTTTATGATAAACTGAAGGATGAAGTGTTCCTTTATGTGTTGATGTTGAATGTTTGTGATAAACTGAAGGGTGAAGTGTTTCTTTATGTGTTGATGTTTAATGTTTGTGATAAACTGAAGGATGAAGTGTTTCTTTATGTGTTGATGATGAATGTTTGTTCCTTTATGTGTTGATGTTTAATGTTTGTGATAAACTGAAGGATGAAGTGTTTCTTTATGTGTTGATGTTTAATGTTTGTGATAAACTGAAGGATGAAGTGTTTCTTTATGTGTTGATGATGAATGTTTGTTCCTTTATGTGTTGATGTTGAATGTTTGTGATAAACTGAAGGATGAAGTGTTCCTTTATGTGTTGATGTTTAATGTTTGTGATAAACTGAAGGATGAAGTGTTCCTTTATGTGTTGATGTTGAATGTTTATGATAAACTGAAGGATGAAGTGTTCCTTTATGTGTTGATGTTGAATGTTTGTGATAAACTGAAGGGTGAAGTGTTCCTTTATGTGTTGATGTTGAATGTTTGTGATAAACTGAAGGATGAAGTGTTCCTTTATGTGTTAATGTTGAATGTTTGTGATAAACTGAAGGGTGAAGTGTTCCTTTATGTCATGATGTTGAATGTTTGTGATAAACTGAAGGGTGAAGTGTTCCTTTATGTGTTGATGATGAATGTTTGTGATAAACTGAAGGATGAAGTGTTCCTTTATGTGTTGATGTTGAATGTTTATGATAAACTGAAGGATGAAGTGTTCCTTTATGTGTTGATGTTGAATGTTTGTGATAAACTGAAGGGTGAAGTGTTTCTTTATGTGTTGATGTTTAATGTTTGTGATAAACTGAAGGATGAAGTGTTTCTTTATGTGTTGATGATGAATGTTTGTTCCTTTATGTGTTGATGTTGAATGTTTGTGATAAACTGAAGGATGAAGTGTTCCTTTATGTGTTGATGTTTAATGTTTGTGATAAACTGAAGGATGAAGTGTTTCTTTATGTGTTGATGATGAATGTTTGTTCCTTTATGTGTTGATGTTTAATGTTTGTGATAAACTGAAGGATGAAGTGTTTCTTTATGTGTTGATGATGAATGTTTGTTCCTTTATGTGTTGATGTTTAATGTTTGTGATAAACTGAAGGATGAAGTGTTCCTTTATGTGTTGATGTTTAATGTTTGTGATAAACTGAAGGATGAAGTGTTTCCTTATGTGTTGATGATGAATGTTTGTTCCTTTATGTGTTGATGTTGAATGTTTGTGATAAACTGAAGGATGAAGTGTTTCTTTATTTGTTGATGTTGAATGTTTGTGATAAACTGAAGGATGAAGTGTTCCTTTATGTGTTGATGTTTAATGTTTGTGATAAACTGAAGGATGAAGTGTTTCTTTATGTGTTGATGATGAATGTTTGTTCCTTTATGTGTTGATGTTGAATGTTTGTGATAAACTGAAGGATGAAGTGTTTCTTTATTTGTTGATGTTGAATGTTTGTGATAAACTGAAGGATGAAGTGTTCCTTTATGTGTTGATGTTTAATGTTTGTGATAAACTGAAGGATGAAGTGTTTCTTTATGTGTTGATGATGAATGTTTGTTCCTTTATGTGTTGATGTTGAATGTTTGTGATAAACTGAAGGATGAAGTGTTTCTTTATTTGTTGATGTTGAATGTTTGTGATAAACTGAAGGATGAAGTGTTCCTTTATGTGTTGATGTTTAATGTTTGTGATAAACTGAAGGATGAAGTGTTTCTTTATGTGTTGATGATGAATGTTTGTTCCTTTATGTGTTGATGTTGAATGTTTGTGATAAAATGAAGGATGAAGTGTTTCTTTATGTGTTGATGTTGAATGTTTGTGATAAACTGAAGGGTGAAGTGTTCCTTTATGTGTTGATGTTGAATGTTTGTGATAAACTGAAGGGTGAAGTGTTCCTTTATGTGTTGATGATGAATGTTTGTGATAAACTGAAGGATGAAGTGTTCCTTTATGTGTTGATGATGAATGTTTGTGATTAACTGAAGGATGAAGTGTTCCTTTATGTGATGATGTTGAATGTTTGTGATAAACTGAAGGATGAAGTGTTCCTTTATGTGTTGATGATGAATGTTTGTGATTAACTGAAGGATGAAGTGTTCCTTTATGTGTTGATGATGAATGTTTGTGATTAACTGAAGGATGAAGTGTTCCTTTATGTGTTGATGATGAATGTTTGTGATTAACTGAAGGATGAAGTGTTCCTTTATGTGTTGATGATGAATGTTTGTGATAAACTGAAGGATGAAGTGTTCCTTTATGTGATGATGTTGAATGTTTGTGATAAACTGAAGGATGAAGTGTTCCTTTATGTGTTAATGTTGAATGTTTGTGATAAACTGAAGGGTGAAGTGTTCCTTTATGTCATGATGTTGAATGTTTGTGATAAACTGAAGGGTGAAGTGTTCCTTTATGTGTTGATGATGAATGTTTGTGATAAACTGAAGGATGAAGTGTTCCTTTATGTGTTGATGATGAATGTTTGTGATTAACTGAAGGATGAAGTGTTCCTTTATGTGTTGATGTTGAATGTTTATGATAAACTGAAGGATGAAGTGTTCCTTTATGTGTTGATGTTGAATGTTTGTGATAAACTGAAGGGTGAAGTGTTCCTTTATGTGTTGATGTTTAATGTTTGTGATGAACTGAAGGATGAAGTGTTCCTTTGTGTGTTGATGTTTAATGTTTGTGATGAACTGAAGGGTGAAGTGTTCCTTTATGTGTTGATGATGAATGTTTGTGATAAAATGAAGGATGAAGTGTTTCTTTATGTGTTGATGATGAATGTTTGTGATAAACTGAAGGATGAAGTGTTCCTTTATGTGTTGATGATGAATGTTTGTGATAAAATGAAGGATGAAGTGTTTCTTTATGTGTTGATGATGAATGTTTGTGATAAACTGAAGGGTGAAGTGTTCCTTTATGTGTTGATGTTTAATGTTTGTGATAAACTGAAGGATGAAGTGTTCCTTTATGTGTTGATGTTTAATGTTTGTGATGAACTGAAGGGTGAAGTGTTCCTTTATGTGTTGATGATGAATGTTTGTTCCTTTATGTGTTGATGTTGAATGTTTGTGATAAACTGAAGGATGAAGTGTTTCTTTATGTGTTGATGTTTAATGTTTGTGATAAACTGAAGGATGAAGTGTTTCTTTATGTGTTGATGATGAATGTTTGTTCCTTTATGTGTTGATGTTGAATGTTTGTGATAAACTGAAGGATGAAGTGTTCCTTTATGTGTTGATGTTTAATGTTTGTGATAAACTGAAGGATGAAGTGTTTCTTTATGTGTTGATGATGAATGTTTGTTCCTTTATGTGTTGATGTTTAATGTTTGTGATAAACTGAAGGATGAAGTGTTTCTTTATGTGTTGATGATGAATGTTTGTTCCTTTATGTGTTGATGTTGAATGTTTGTGATAAACTGAAGGATGAAGTGTTTCTTTATGTGTTGATGTTTAATGTTTGTGATAAACTGAAGGATGAAGTGTTCCTTTATGTGTTGATGTTTAATGTTTGTGATAAACTGAAGGATGAAGTGTTTCTTTATGTGTTGATGATGAATGTTTGTTCCTTTATGTGTTGATGTTGAATGTTTGTGATAAACTGAAGGATGAAGTGTTTCTTTATTTGTTGATGTTGAATGTTTGTGATAAACTGAAGGATGAAGTGTTCCTTTATGTGTTGATGTTTAATGTTTGTGATAAACTGAAGGATGAAGTGTTTCTTTATGTGTTGATGATGAATGTTTGTTCCTTTATGTGTTGATGTTGAATGTTTGTGATAAACTGAAGGATGAAGTGTTCCTTTATGTGTTGATGTTTAATGTTTGTGATAAACTGAAGGATGAAGTGTTTCTTTATGTGTTGATGATGAATGTTTGTGATAAAATGAAGGATGAAGTGTTTCTTTATGTGTTGATGTTGAATGTTTATGATAAACTGAAGGATGAAGTGTTCCTTTATGTGTTGATGTTGAATGTTTATGATAAACTGAAGGATGAAGTGTTCCTTTATGTGTTGATGTTGAATGTTTGTGATAAAATGAAGGATGAAGTGTTTCTTTATGTGTTGATGTTGAATGTTTATGATAAACTGAAGGATGAAGTGTTCCTTTATGTGTTGATGTTGAATGTTTATGATAAACTGAAGGATGAAGTGTTCCTTTATGTGTTGATGTTTAATGTTTGTGATAAACTGAAGGATGAAGTGTTCCTTTATGTGTTGATGTTGAATGTTTATGATAAACTGAAGGATGAAGTGTTCCTTTATGTGTTGATGTTGAATGTTTGTGATAAACTGAAGGGTGAAGTGTTCCTTTATGTGTTGATGTTGAATGTTTGTGATAAACTGAAGGATGAAGTGTTCCTTTATGTGTTAATGTTGAATGTTTGTGATAAACTGAAGGGTGAAGTGTTCCTTTATGTCATGATGTTGAATGTTTGTGATAAACTGAAGGGTGAAGTGTTCCTTTATGTGTTGATGATGAATGTTTGTGATAAACTGAAGGATGAAGTGTTCCTTTATGTGTTGATGTTGAATGTTTATGATAAACTGAAGGATGAAGTGTTCCTTTATGTGTTGATGTTGAATGTTTGTGATAAACTGAAGGGTGAAGTGTTTCTTTATGTGTTGATGTTTAATGTTTGTGATAAACTGAAGGATGAAGTGTTTCTTTATGTGTTGATGATGAATGTTTGTTCCTTTATGTGTTGATGTTTAATGTTTGTGATAAACTGAAGGATGAAGTGTTTCTTTATGTGTTGATGTTTAATGTTTGTGATAAACTGAAGGATGAAGTGTTTCTTTATGTGTTGATGATGAATGTTTGTTCCTTTATGTGTTGATGTTGAATGTTTGTGATAAACTGAAGGATGAAGTGTTCCTTTATGTGTTGATGTTTAATGTTTGTGATAAACTGAAGGATGAAGTGTTCCTTTATGTGTTGATGTTGAATGTTTATGATAAACTGAAGGATGAAGTGTTCCTTTATGTGTTGATGTTGAATGTTTGTGATAAACTGAAGGGTGAAGTGTTCCTTTATGTGTTGATGTTGAATGTTTGTGATAAACTGAAGGATGAAGTGTTCCTTTATGTGTTAATGTTGAATGTTTGTGATAAACTGAAGGGTGAAGTGTTCCTTTATGTCATGATGTTGAATGTTTGTGATAAACTGAAGGGTGAAGTGTTCCTTTATGTGTTGATGATGAATGTTTGTGATAAACTGAAGGATGAAGTGTTCCTTTATGTGTTGATGTTGAATGTTTATGATAAACTGAAGGATGAAGTGTTCCTTTATGTGTTGATGTTGAATGTTTGTGATAAACTGAAGGGTGAAGTGTTTCTTTATGTGTTGATGTTTAATGTTTGTGATAAACTGAAGGATGAAGTGTTTCTTTATGTGTTGATGATGAATGTTTGTTCCTTTATGTGTTGATGTTGAATGTTTGTGATAAACTGAAGGATGAAGTGTTCCTTTATGTGTTGATGTTTAATGTTTGTGATAAACTGAAGGATGAAGTGTTTCTTTATGTGTTGATGATGAATGTTTGTTCCTTTATGTGTTGATGTTTAATGTTTGTGATAAACTGAAGGATGAAGTGTTTCTTTATGTGTTGATGATGAATGTTTGTTCCTTTATGTGTTGATGTTTAATGTTTGTGATAAACTGAAGGATGAAGTGTTCCTTTATGTGTTGATGTTTAATGTTTGTGATAAACTGAAGGATGAAGTGTTTCCTTATGTGTTGATGATGAATGTTTGTTCCTTTATGTGTTGATGTTGAATGTTTGTGATAAACTGAAGGATGAAGTGTTTCTTTATTTGTTGATGTTGAATGTTTGTGATAAACTGAAGGATGAAGTGTTCCTTTATGTGTTGATGTTTAATGTTTGTGATAAACTGAAGGATGAAGTGTTTCTTTATGTGTTGATGATGAATGTTTGTTCCTTTATGTGTTGATGTTGAATGTTTGTGATAAACTGAAGGATGAAGTGTTTCTTTATTTGTTGATGTTGAATGTTTGTGATAAACTGAAGGATGAAGTGTTCCTTTATGTGTTGATGTTTAATGTTTGTGATAAACTGAAGGATGAAGTGTTTCTTTATGTGTTGATGATGAATGTTTGTTCCTTTATGTGTTGATGTTGAATGTTTGTGATAAACTGAAGGATGAAGTGTTTCTTTATTTGTTGATGTTGAATGTTTGTGATAAACTGAAGGATGAAGTGTTCCTTTATGTGTTGATGTTTAATGTTTGTGATAAACTGAAGGATGAAGTGTTTCTTTATGTGTTGATGATGAATGTTTGTTCCTTTATGTGTTGATGTTGAATGTTTGTGATAAAATGAAGGATGAAGTGTTTCTTTATGTGTTGATGTTGAATGTTTGTGATAAACTGAAGGGTGAAGTGTTCCTTTATGTGTTGATGTTGAATGTTTGTGATAAACTGAAGGGTGAAGTGTTCCTTTATGTGTTGATGATGAATGTTTGTGATAAACTGAAGGATGAAGTGTTCCTTTATGTGTTGATGATGAATGTTTGTGATTAACTGAAGGATGAAGTGTTCCTTTATGTGATGATGTTGAATGTTTGTGATAAACTGAAGGATGAAGTGTTCCTTTATGTGTTGATGATGAATGTTTGTGATTAACTGAAGGATGAAGTGTTCCTTTATGTGTTGATGATGAATGTTTGTGATTAACTGAAGGATGAAGTGTTCCTTTATGTGTTGATGATGAATGTTTGTGATTAACTGAAGGATGAAGTGTTCCTTTATGTGTTGATGATGAATGTTTGTGATAAACTGAAGGATGAAGTGTTCCTTTATGTGATGATGTTGAATGTTTGTGATAAACTGAAGGATGAAGTGTTCCTTTATGTGTTAATGTTGAATGTTTGTGATAAACTGAAGGGTGAAGTGTTCCTTTATGTCATGATGTTGAATGTTTGTGATAAACTGAAGGGTGAAGTGTTCCTTTATGTGTTGATGATGAATGTTTGTGATAAACTGAAGGATGAAGTGTTCCTTTATGTGTTGATGATGAATGTTTGTGATTAACTGAAGGATGAAGTGTTCCTTTATGTGTTGATGTTGAATGTTTATGATAAACTGAAGGATGAAGTGTTCCTTTATGTGTTGATGTTGAATGTTTGTGATAAACTGAAGGGTGAAGTGTTCCTTTATGTGTTGATGTTTAATGTTTGTGATGAACTGAAGGATGAAGTGTTCCTTTGTGTGTTGATGTTTAATGTTTGTGATGAACTGAAGGGTGAAGTGTTCCTTTATGTGTTGATGATGAATGTTTGTGATAAAATGAAGGATGAAGTGTTTCTTTATGTGTTGATGATGAATGTTTGTGATAAACTGAAGGATGAAGTGTTCCTTTATGTGTTGATGATGAATGTTTGTGATAAAATGAAGGATGAAGTGTTTCTTTATGTGTTGATGATGAATGTTTGTGATAAACTGAAGGGTGAAGTGTTCCTTTATGTGTTGATGTTTAATGTTTGTGATAAACTGAAGGATGAAGTGTTCCTTTATGTGTTGATGTTTAATGTTTGTGATGAACTGAAGGGTGAAGTGTTCCTTTATGTCATGATGTTGAATGTTTGTGATAAACTGAAGGGTGAAGTGTTGCTTTATGTCATGATGTTGAATGTTTGTGATAAACTGAAGGATGAAGTGTTCCTTTATGTGTTGATGTTTAATGTTTGTGATGAACTGAAGGATGAAGTGTTCCTTTATGTGTTGATGTTTAATGTTTGTGATAAACTGAAGGATGAAGTGTTCCTTTATGTGTTAATGTTTGTGATAAACTGAAGGATGAAGTGTTCCTTTATGTGTTGATGTTTAATGTTTGTGATAAACTGAAGGATGAAGTGTTCCTTTATGTGTTGATGTTTAATGTTTGTGATAAACTGAAGGATGAAGTGTTCCTTTATGTGTTGATGTTTAATGTTTGTGATAAACTGAAGGATGAAGTGTTTCTTCATGTTTTGATGATGAATGTTTGTGATAAAATGAAGGATGAAGTGTTCCTTTATGTGTTGATGTTTAATGTTTGTGATAAACTGAAGGATGAAGTGTTTCTTTATGTGTTGATGTTTAATGTTTGTGATAAACTGAAGGGTGAAGTGTTCCTTTATGTGTTGATGATGAATGTTTGTTCCTTTATGTGTTGATGTTGAATGTTTGTGATAAAATGAAGGATGAAGTGTTTCTTTATGTGTTGATGTTGAATGTTTGTGATAAACTGAAGGGTGAAGTGTTCCTTTATGTGTTGATGTTGAATGTTTGTGATAAAATGAAGGATGAAGTGTTCCTTTATGTGTTGATGATGAATGTTTGTGATAAACGGAAGGGTGAAGTGTTCCTTTATGTGTTGATGATGAATGTTTGTGATAAACGGAAGGGTGAAGTGTTCCTTTATGTGTTGATGATGAATGTTTGTGATAAACGGAAGGGTGAAGTGTTCCTTTATGTGTTGATGATGAATGTTTGTGATAAACTGAAGGATGAAGTGTTCCTTTATGTGTTGATGATGAATGTTTGTGATAAACTGAAGGGTGAAGTGTTCCTTTATGTGTTGATGATGAATGTTTGTGATGAACTGAAGGGTGAAGTGTTCCTTTATGTGTTGATGATGAATGTTTGTGATAAACTGAAGGGTGAAGTGTTCCTTTGTGTTGATGATGAATGTTTGTGATAAACTGAAGGATGAAGTGTTCCTTTATGTCATGATGTTGAATGTTTGTGATAAACTGAAGGGTGAAGTGTTCCTTTATGTGTTGATGATGAATGTTTGTGATAAACTGAAGGGTGAAGTGTTCCTTTATGTGTTGATGTTGAATGTTTGTGATAAACTGAAGGGTGAAGTGTTCCTTTATGTGTTGATGATGAATGTTTGTGATTAACTGAAGGGTGAAGTGTTCCTTTATGTGTTGATGATGAATGTTTGTGATAAACTGAAGGGTGAAGTGTTCCTTTATGTGTTGATGATGAATGTTTGTGATAAACTGAAGGGTGAAGTGTTCCTTTATGTGTTGATGATGAATGTTTGTGATAAACTGAAGGGTGAAGTGTTCCTTTGTGTTGATGATGAATGTTTGTGATAAACTGAAGGATGAAGTGTTCCTTTATGTCATGATGTTGAATGTTTGTGATAAACTGAAGGGTGAAGTGTTCCTTTATGTGTTGATGATGAATGTTTGTGATAAACTGAAGGGTGAAGTGTTCCTTTATGTGTTGATGATGAATGTTTGTGATAAACTGAAGGGTGAAGTGTTCCTTTGTGTTGATGATGAATGTTTGTGATAAACTGAAGGATGAAGTGTTCCTTTATGTCATGATGTTGAATGTTTGTGATAAACTGAAGGGTGAAGTGTTCCTTTATGTGTTGATGATGAATGTTTGTGATAAACTGAAGGGTGAAGTGTTCCTTTATGTGTTGATGTTGAATGTTTGTGATACACTGAAGGGTGAAGTGTTCCTTTATGTGTTGATGATGAATGTTTGTGATTAACTGAAGGGTGAAGTGTTCCTTTATGTCATGATGTTGAATGTTTGTGATGAACTGAAGGGTGAAGTGTTCCTTTATGTCATGATGTTGAATGTTTGTGATAAACTGAAGGGTGAAGTGTTCCTTTATGTGTTGATGATGAATGTTTGTGATGAACTGAAGGATGAAGTGTTCCTTTATGTCATGATGTTGAATGTTTGTGATAAACTGAAGGATGAAGTGTTCCTTTATGTGTTGATGTTTAATGTTTGTGATGAACTGAAGGATGAAGTGTTCCTTTATGTGTTGATGTTTAATGTTTGTGATAAACTGAAGGATGAAGTGTTCCTTCATGTGTTAATGTTTGTGATAAACTGAAGGATGAAGTGTTCCTTTATGTGTTGATGTTTAATGTTTGTGATAAACTGAAGGATGAAGTGTTCCTTTATGTGTTGATGTTTAATGTTTGTGATAAACAGAAGGATGAAGTGTTTCTTTATGTGTTGATGATGAATGTTTGTTCCTTTATGTGTTGATGTTGAATGTTTGTGATAAACTGAAGGATGAAGTGTTCCTTTATGTGTTGATGTTTAATGTTTGTGATAAACTGAAGGATGAAGTGTTTCTTCATGTTTTGATGATGAATGTTTGTGATAAAATGAAGGATGAAGTGTTCCTTTATGTGTTGATGTTTAATGTTTGTGATAAACTGAAGGATGAAGTGTTTCTTTATGTGTTGATGTTTAATGTTTGTGATAAACTGAAGGGTGAAGTGTTCCTTTATGTGTTGATGATGCATGTTTGTTCCTTTATGTGTTGATGTTGAATGTTTGTGATAAAATGAAGGATGAAGTGTTTCTTTATGTGTTGATGTTTAATGTTTGTGATAAACTGAAGGATGAAGTGTTTCTTTATGTGTTGATGTTTAATGTTTGTGATAAACTGAAGGATGAAGTGTTTCTTTATGTGTTGATGTTTAATGTTTGTGATAAACTGAAGGGTGAAGTGTTCCTTTATGTGTTGATGATGAATGTTTGTTCCTTTATGTGTTGATGTTGAATGTTTGTGATAAACTGAAGGGTGAAGTGTTCCTTTATGTGTTGATGTTGAATGTTTGTGATAAACTGAAGGGTGAAGTGTTCCTTTATGTGTTGATGATGAATGTTTGTGATAAACGGAAGGGTGAAGTGTTCCTTTATGTGTTGATGATGAATGTTTGTGATAAACGGAAGGGTGAAGTGTTCCTTTACGTGTTGATGATGAATGTTTGTGATAAACGGAAGGGTGAAGTGTTCCTTCATGTGTTGATGATGAATGTTTGTGATAAACGGAAGGGTGAAGTGTTCCTTTATGTGTTGATGTTGAATGTTTGTGATAAACTGAAGGGTGAAGTGTTCCTTTATGTGTTGATGTTGAATGTTTGTGATAAACTGAAGGGTGAAGTGTTCCTTTATGTGTTGATGATGAATGTTTGTGATAAACTGAAGGGTGAAGTGTTCCTTTATGTGTTGATGATGAATGTTTGTGATAAACGGAAGGGTGAAGTGTTCCTTTATGTGTTGATGATGAATGTTTGTGATAAACGGAAGGGTGAAGTGTTCCTTTATGTGTTGATGATGAATGTTTGTGATAAACGGAAGGGTGAAGTGTTCCTTTATGTGTTGATGTTGAATGTTTGTGATAAACTGAAGGGTGAAGTGTTCCTTTATGTGTTGATGTTGAATGTTTGTGATAAACTGAAGGGTGAAGTGTTCCTTTATGTGTTGATGATGAATGTTTGTGATAAACTGAAGTGTGAAGTGTTCCTTTATGTGTTGATGATGAATGTTTGTGGTAAACTGAAGGGTGAAGTGTTCCATTATGTGTTGATGATGAATGTTTGTGATAAACTGAAGGATGAAGTGTTCCTTTATGTGTTGATGATGAATGTTTGTGATAAACTGAAGGGTGAAGTGTTCCTTTATGTGTTGATGATGAATGTTTGTGATAAACTGAAGGGTGAAGTGTTCCTTTGTGTTGATGATGAATGTTTGTGATAAACTGAAGGATGAAGTGTTCCTTTATGTCATGATGTTGAATGTTTGTGATAAACTGAAGGGTGAAGTGTTCCTTTATGTGTTGATGATGAATGTTTGTGATAAACTGAAGGGTGAAGTGTTCCTTTATGTGTTGATGTTGAATGTTTGTGATAAACTGAAGGGTGAAGTGTTCCTTTATGTGTTGATGATGAATGTTTGTGATAAACTGAAGGGTGAAGTGTTCCTTTATGTCATGATGTTGAATGTTTGTGATAAACTGAAGGGTGAAGTGTTCCTTTATGTGTAGATGTTGAATGTTTGTGATAAACTGAAGGATGAAGTGTTCCTTTATATGTTGATGTTGAATGTTTGTGATAAACTGAAGGGTGAAGTGTTCCTTTATGTGTTGATGATGAATGTTTGTGATAAACTGAAGGGTGAAGTGTTCCTTTATGTCATGATGTTGAATGTTTGTGATAAACTGAAGGGTGAAGTGTTCCTTTATGTGTAGATGTTGAATGTTTGTGATAAACTGAAGGATGAAGTGTTCCTTTATGTCATGATGTTGAATGTTTGTGATAAACTGAAGGGTGAAGTGTTCCTTTATGTGTTGATGATGAATGTTTGTGATAAACTGAAGGGTGAAGTGTTCCTTTATGTGTTGATGTTGAATGTTTGTGATAAACTGAAGGGTGAAGTGTTCCTGTATGTGTTGATGTTGAATGTTTGTGATAAACTGAAGGGTGAAGTGTTCCTTTATGTGTTGATGATGAATGTTTGTGATAAACTGAAGGGTGAAGTGTTCCTTTATGTCATGATGTTGAATGTTTGTGATAAACTGAAGGATGAAGTGTTCCTTTATGTGTTGATGTTTAATGTTTGTGATGAACTGAAGGATGAAGTGTTCCTTTTTGTGTTGATGTTTAATGTTTGTGATAAACTGAAGGATGAAGTGTTCCTTTATGTGTTGATGTTTAATGTTTGTGATAAACTGAAGGATGAAGTGTTCCTTTATGTGTTGATGTTTAATGTTTGTGATAAACTGAAGGATGAAGTGTTTCTTTATGTGTTGATGATGAATGTTTGTTCCTTTATGTGTTGATGTTGAATGTTTGTGATAAACTGAAGGATGAAGTGTTCCTTTATGTGTTGATGTTTAATGTTTGTGATAAACTGAAGGATGAAGTGTTTCTTCATGTTTTGATGATGAATGTTTGTGATAAAATGAAGGATGAAGTGTTCCTTTATGTGTTGATGTTTAATGTTTGTGATAAACTGAAGGATGAAGTGTTTCTTTATGTGTTGATGTTTAATGTTTGTGATAAACTGAAGGGTGAAGTGTTCCTTTATGTGTTGATGATGAATGTTTGTTCCTTTATGTGTTGATGTTGAATGTTTGTGATAAAATGAAGGATGAAGTGTTTCTTTATGTGTTGATGTTGAATGTTTGTGATAAACTGAAGGGTGAAGTGTTCCTTTATGTGTTGATGTTGAATGTTTGTGATAAACTGAAGGGTGAAGTGTTCCTTTATGTGTTGATGATGAATGTTTGTGATAAACGGAAGGGTGAAGTGTTCCTTTATGTGTTGATGATGAATGTTTGTGATAAACGGAAGGGTGAAGTGTTCCTTTATGTGTTGATGTTGAATGTTTGTGATAAACTGAAGGGTGAAGTGTTCCTTTATGTGTTGATGTTGAATGTTTGTGATAAACTGAAGGGTGAAGTGTTCCTTTATGTGTTGATGATGAATGTTTGTGGTAAACTGAAGGGTGAAGTGTTCCTTTATGTGTTGATGATGAATGTTTGTGATAAACTGAAGGATGAAGTGTTCCTTTATGTGTTGATGATGAATGTTTGTGATAAACTGAAGGGTGAAGTGTTCCTTCATGTGTTGATGATGAATGTTTGTGATAAACTGAAGGGTGAAGTGTTCCTTTATGTGTTGATGATGAATGTTTGTGATAAACTGAAGGGTGAAGTGTTCCTTTGTGTTGATGATGAATGTTTGTGATAAACTGAAGGATGAAGTGTTCCTTTATGTCATGATGTTGAATGTTTGTGATAAACTGAAGGGTGAAGTGTTCCTTTATGTGTTGATGATGAATGTTTGTGATAAACTGAAGGGTGAAGTGTTCCTTTATGTGTTGATGTTGAATGTTTGTGATAAACTGAAGGGTGAAGTGTTCCTTTATGTGTTGATGATGAATGTTTGTGATAAACTGAAGGGTGAAGTGTTCCTTTATGTCATGATGTTGAATGTTTGTGATAAACTGAAGGGTGAAGTGTTCCTTTATGTGTTGATGATGAATGTTTGTGATAAACTGAAGGATGAAGTGTTCCTTTATGTGTTGATGATGAATATTTATGATAAACTGAAGGATGAAGTGTTCCTTTATGTGTTGATGATGAATGTTTGTGATAAACTGAAGGATGAAGTGTTCCTTTATGTGTTGATGTTGAATGTTTGTGATAAACTGAAGGATGAAGTGTTTCTTTATGTGTTGATGTTGAATGTTTGTGATAAACTGAAGGATGAAGTGTTCCTTTATGTGTTGATGTTGAATGTTTGTGATAAACTGAAGGATGAAGTGTTCCTTTATGTGTTGATGTTTAATGTTTGTGATAAACTGAAGGATGAAGTGTTTCTTCATGTTTTGATGATGAATGTTTGTGATAAAATGAAGGATGAAGTGTTCCTTTATGTGTTGATGTTTAATGTTTGTGATAAACTGAAGGATGAAGTGTTTCTTTATGTGTTGATGTTTAATGTTTGTGATAAACTGAAGGGTGAAGTGTTCCTTTATGTGTTGATGATGAATGTTTGTTCCTTTATGTGTTGATGTTGAATGTTTGTGATAAAATGAAGGATGAAGTGTTTCTTTATGTGTTGATGTTGAATGTTTGTGATAAACTGAAGGGTGAAGTGTTCCTTTATGTGTTGATGTTGAATGTTTGTGATAAACTGAAGGGTGAAGTGTTCCTTTATGTGTTGATGATGAATGTTTGTGATAAACGGAAGGGTGAAGTGTTCCTTTATGTGTTGATGATGAATGTTTGTGATAAACGGAAGGGTGAAGTGTTCCTTTATGTGTTGATGTTGAATGTTTGTGATAAACTGAAGGGTGAAGTGTTCCTTTATGTGTTGATGTTGAATGTTTGTGATAAACTGAAGGGTGAAGTGTTCCTTTATGTGTTGATGATGAATGTTTGTGGTAAACTGAAGGGTGAAGTGTTCCTTTATGTGTTGATGATGAATGTTTGTGATAAACTGAAGGATGAAGTGTTCCTTTATGTGTTGATGATGAATGTTTGTGATAAACTGAAGGGTGAAGTGTTCCTTCATGTGTTGATGATGAATGTTTGTGATAAACTGAAGGGTGAAGTGTTCCTTTGTGTTGATGATGAATGTTTGTGATAAACTGAAGGATGAAGTGTTCCTTTATGTCATGATGTTGAATGTTTGTGATAAACTGAAGGGTGAAGTGTTCCTTTATGTGTTGATGATGAATGTTTGTGATAAACTGAAGGGTGAAGTGTTCCTTTATGTGTTGATGTTGAATGTTTGTGATAAACTGAAGGGTGAAGTGTTCCTTTATGTGTTGATGATGAATGTTTGTGATAAACTGAAGGGTGAAGTGTTCCTTTATGTGTTGATGTTGAATGTTTGTGATAAACTGAAGGGTGAAGTGTTCCTTTATGTGTTGATGATGAATGTTTGTGATAAACTGAAGGATGAAGTGTTTCTTCATGTTTTGATGATGAATGTTTGTGATAAAATGAAGGATGAAGTGTTCCTTTATGTGTTGATGTTTAATGTTTGTGATAAACTGAAGGATGAAGTGTTTCTTTATGTGTTGATGATGAATGTTTGTTCCTTTATGTGTTGATGTTGAATGTTTGTGATAAAATGAAGGATGAAGTGTTTCTTCATGTTTTGATGATGAATGTTTATGATAAAATGAAGGATGAAGTGTTCCTTTATGTGTTGATGTTTAATGTTTGTGATAAACTGAAGGATGAAGTGTTTCTTTATGTGTTGATGATGAATGTTTGTTCCTTTATGTGTTGATGTTGAATGTTTGTGATAAACTGAAGGGTGAAGTGTTCCTTTATGTGTTGATGATGAATGTTTGTGATAAACGGAAGGGTGAAGTGTTCCTTTATGTGTTGATGATGAATGTTTGTGATAAACTGAAGGGTGAAGTGTTCCTTTATGTGTTGATGATGAATGTTTGTGATAAACGGAAGGGTGAAGTGTTCCTTTATGTGTTGATGTTGAATGTTTGTGATAAACTGAAGGGTGAAGTGTTCCTTTATGTGTTGATGATGAATGTTTGTGATAAACTGAAGGGTGAAGTGTTCCTTTATGTCATGATGTTGAATGTTTGTGATAAACTGAAGGGTGAAGTGTTCCTTTATGTGTTGATGATGAATGTTTGTGATAAACTGAAGGATGAAGTGTTCCTTTATGTGTTGATGATGAATATTTATGATAAACTGAAGGATGAAGTGTTCCTTTATGTGTTGATGATGAATGTTTGTGATAAACTGAAGGATGAAGTGTTCCTTTATGTGTTGATGTTGAATGTTTGTGATAAACTGAAGGATGAAGTGTTTCTTTATGTGTTGATGTTGAATGTTTGTGATAAACTGAAGGATGAAGTGTTCCTTTATGTGTTGATGTTGAATGTTTGTGATAAACTGAAGGATGAAGTGTTCCTTTATGTGTTGATGTTTAATGTTTGTGATAAACTGAAGGATGAAGTGTTTCTTCATGTTTTGATGATGAATGTTTGTGATAAAATGAAGGATGAAGTGTTCCTTTATGTGTTGATGTTTAATGTTTGTGATAAACTGAAGGATGAAGTGTTTCTTTATGTGTTGATGTTTAATGTTTGTGATAAACTGAAGGGTGAAGTGTTCCTTTATGTGTTGATGATGAATGTTTGTTCCTTTATGTGTTGATGTTGAATGTTTGTGATAAAATGAAGGATGAAGTGTTTCTTTATGTGTTGATGTTGAATGTTTGTGATAAACTGAAGGGTGAAGTGTTCCTTTATGTGTTGATGTTGAATGTTTGTGATAAACTGAAGGGTGAAGTGTTCCTTTATGTGTTGATGATGAATGTTTGTGATAAACGGAAGGGTGAAGTGTTCCTTTATGTGTTGATGATGAATGTTTGTGATAAACGGAAGGGTGAAGTGTTCCTTTATGTGTTGATGTTGAATGTTTGTGATAAACTGAAGGGTGAAGTGTTCCTTTATGTGTTGATGTTGAATGTTTGTGATAAACTGAAGGGTGAAGTGTTCCTTTATGTGTTGATGATGAATGTTTGTGGTAAACTGAAGGGTGAAGTGTTCCTTTATGTGTTGATGATGAATGTTTGTGATAAACTGAAGGATGAAGTGTTCCTTTATGTGTTGATGATGAATGTTTGTGATAAACTGAAGGGTGAAGTGTTCCTTCATGTGTTGATGATGAATGTTTGTGATAAACTGAAGGGTGAAGTGTTCCTTTGTGTTGATGATGGATGTTTGTGATAAACTGAAGGATGAAGTGTTCCTTTATGTCATGATGTTGAATGTTTGTGATAAACTGAAGGGTGAAGTGTTCCTTTATGTGTTGATGATGAATGTTTGTGATAAACTGAAGGGTGAAGTGTTCCTTTATGTGTTGATGTTGAATGTTTGTGATAAACTGAAGGGTGAAGTGTTCCTTTATGTGTTGATGATGAATGTTTGTGATAAACTGAAGGGTGAAGTGTTCCTTTATGTCATGATGTTGATTGTTTGTGATAAACTGAAGGGTGAAGTGTTCCTTTATGTGTTGATGATGAATGTTTGTGATAAACTGAAGGATGAAGTGTTCCTTTATGTGTTGATGATGAATATTTATGATAAACTGAAGGATGAAGTGTTCCTTTATGTGTTGATGATGAATGTTTGTGATAAACTGAAGGATGAAGTGTTCCTTTATGTGTTGATGTTGAATGTTTGTGATAAACTGAAGGGTGAAGTGTTCCTTTATGTGTTGATGATGAATATTTATGATAAACTGAAGGATGAAGTGTTCCTTTATGTGTTGATGTTGAATGTTTGTGATTAACTGAAGGGTGAAGTGTTCCTTTATGTGTTGATGTTTAATGTTTGTGATGAACTGAAGGATGAAGTGTTCCTTTATGTGTTGATGTTTAATGTTTGTGATAAACTGAAGGATGAAGTGTTCCTTTATGTGTTGATGTTTAATGTTTGTGATGAACTGAAGGATGAAGTGTTTCTTCATGTTTTGATGATGAATGTTTGTGATAAAATGAAGGATGAAGTGTTCCTTTATGTGTTGATGTTTAATGTTTGTGATAAACTGAAGGATGAAGTGTTTCTTTATGTGTTGATGATGAATGTTTGTTCCTTTATGTGTTGATGTTGAATGTTTGTGATAAAATGAAGGATGAAGTGTTTCTTCATGTTTTGATGATGAATGTTTGTGATAAAATGAAGGATGAAGTGTTCCTTTATGTGTTGATGTTTAATGTTTGTGATAAACTGAAGGATGAAGTGTTTCTTTATGTGTTGATGATGAATGTTTGTTCCTTTATGTGTTGATGTTGAATGTTTGTGATAAAATGAAGGATGAAGTGTTTCTTTATGTGTTGATGTTGAATGTTTGTGATAAACTGAAGGGTGAAGTGTTCCTTTATGTGTTGATGATGAATGTTTGTGATAAACGGAAGGGTGAAGTGTTCCTTTATGTGTTGATGATGAATGTTTGTGATAAACTGAAGGGTGAAGTGTTCCTTTATGTGTTGATGATGAATGTTTGTGATAAACGGAAGGGTGAAGTGTTCCTTTATGTGTTGATGTTGAATGTTTGTGATAAACTGAAGGGTGAAGTGTTCCTTTATGTGTTGATGTTGAATGTTTGTGATGAACTGAAGGATGAAGTGTTCCTTTATGTGTTAATGATGAATGTTTGTGATAAACTGAAGGGTGAAGTGTTCCTTTATGTGTTGATGATGAATGTTTGTGGTAAACTGAAGGGTGAAGTGTTCCTTTATGTCATGATGTTGAATGTTTGTGATAAACTGAAGGGTGAAGTGTTCCTTTATGTGTTGATGATGAATGTTTGTGATAAACTGAAGGATGAAGTGTTCCTTTATGTGTTGATGATGAATGTTTGTGATGAACTGAAGGGTGAAGTGTTCCTTTATGTGTTGATAATGAATGTTTGTGATAAACTGAAGGATGAAGTGTTCCTTTATGTCATGATGTTGAATGTTTGTGATAAACTGAAGGGTGAAGTGTTCCTTTATGTGTTGATGATGAATATTTATGATAAACTGAAGGATGAAGTGTTCCTTTATGTGTTGATGTTGAATGTTTGTGATGAACTGAAGGGTGAAGTGTTTCTTTATGTGTTGATGTTGAATGTTTGTGATAAACTGAAGGGTGAAGTGTTCCTTTATGTGTTGATGTTGAATGTTTGTGATAAACTGAAGGGTGAAGTGTTCCTTTATGTGTTGATGATGAATGTTTGTGATAAACGGAAGGGTGAAGTGTTCCTTTATGTGTTGATGATGAATGTTTGTGATAAACTGAAGGGTGAAGTGTTCCTTTATGTGTTGATGATGAAGGTTTGTGATAAACTGAAGGGTGAAGTGTTCCTTTATGTGTTGATGATGAATGTTTGTGGTAAACTGAAGGGTGAAGTGTTCCTTTATGTCATGATGTTGAATGTTTGTGATAAACTGAAGGATGAAGTGTTCCTTTATGTGTTGATGATGAATGTTTGTGATAAACTGAAGGGTGAAGTGTTCCTTTATGTGTTGATGATGAATGTTTGTGATAAACTGAAGGATGAAGTGTTCCTTTATGTGTTGATGATGAATGTTTGTGATAAACTGAAGGATGAAGTGTTCCTTTATGTCATGATGTTGAATGTTTGTGATAAACTGAAGGGTGAAGTGTTCCTTTATGTGTTGATGATGAATATTTATGATAAACTGAAGGATGAAGTGTTCCTTTATGTGTTGATGTTGAATGTTTGTGATAAACTGAAGGGTGAAGTGTTCCTTTATGTGTTGATGTTTAATGTTTGTGATGAACTGAAGGATGAAGTGTTCCTTTATGTGTTGATGTTTAATGTTTGTGATAAACTGAAGGATGAAGTGTTCCTTTATGTGTTGATGTTTAATGTTTGTGATGAACTGAAGGATGAAGTGTTTCTTCATGTTTTGATGATGAATGTTTGTGATAAAATGAAGGATGAAGTGTTCCTTTATGTGTTGATGTTTAATGTTTGTGATAAACTGAAGGATGAAGTGTTTCTTTATGTGTTGATGATGAATGTTTGTTCCTTTATGTGTTGATGTTGAATGTTTGTGATAAAATGAAGGATGAAGTGTTTCTTCATGTTTTGATGATGAATGTTTGTGATAAAATGAAGGATGAAGTGTTCCTTTATGTGTTGATGTTTAATGTTTGTGATAAACTGAAGGATGAAGTGTTTCTTTATGTGTTGATGATGAATGTTTGTTCCTTTATGTGTTGATGTTGAATGTTTGTGATAAAATGAAGGATGAAGTGTTTCTTTATGTGTTGATGTTGAATGTTTGTGATAAACTGAAGGGTGAAGTGTTCCTTTATGTGTTGATGATGAATGTTTGTGATAAACGGAAGGGTGAAGTGTTCCTTTATGTGTTGATGATGAATGTTTGTGATAAACTGAAGGGTGAAGTGTTCCTTTATGTGTTGATGATGAATGTTTGTGATAAACGGAAGGGTGAAGTGTTCCTTTATGTGTTGATGTTGAATGTTTGTGATAAACTGAAGGGTGAAGTGTTCCTTTATGTGTTGATGTTGAATGTTTGTGATGAACTGAAGGATGAAGTGTTCCTTTATGTGTTAATGATGAATGTTTGTGATAAACTGAAGGGTGAAGTGTTCCTTTATGTGTTGATGATGAATGTTTGTGGTAAACTGAAGGGTGAAGTGTTCCTTTATGTCATGATGTTGAATGTTTGTGATAAACTGAAGGGTGAAGTGTTCCTTTATGTGTTGATGATGAATGTTTGTGATAAACTGAAGGATGAAGTGTTCCTTTATGTGTTGATGATGAATGTTTGTGATGAACTGAAGGGTGAAGTGTTCCTTTATGTGTTGATAATGAATGTTTGTGATAAACTGAAGGATGAAGTGTTCCTTTATGTCATGATGTTGAATGTTTGTGATAAACTGAAGGGTGAAGTGTTCCTTTATGTGTTGATGATGAATATTTATGATAAACTGAAGGATGAAGTGTTCCTTTATGTGTTGATGTTGAATGTTTGTGATGAACTGAAGGGTGAAGTGTTTCTTTATGTGTTGATGTTGAATGTTTGTGATAAACTGAAGGGTGAAGTGTTCCTTTATGTGTTGATGTTGAATGTTTGTGATAAACTGAAGGGTGAAGTGTTCCTTTATGTGTTGATGATGAATGTTTGTGATAAACGGAAGGGTGAAGTGTTCCTTTATGTGTTGATGATGAATGTTTGTGATAAACTGAAGGGTGAAGTGTTCCTTTATGTGTTGATGATGAAGGTTTGTGATAAACAGAAGGGTGAAGTGTTCCTTTATGTGTTGATGATGAATGTTTGTGGTAAACTGAAGGGTGAAGTGTTCCTTTATGTCATGATGTTGAATGTTTGTGATAAACTGAAGGATGAAGTGTTCCTTTATGTGTTGATGATGAATGTTTGTGATAAACTGAAGGGTGAAGTGTTCCTTTATGTGTTGATGATGAATGTTTGTGATAAACTGAAGGATGAAGTGTTCCTTTATGTGTTGATGATGAATGTTTGTGATAAACTGAAGGATGAAGTGTTCCTTTATGTCATGATGTTGAATGTTTGTGATAAACTGAAGGGTGAAGTGTTCCTTTATGTGTTGATGATGAATATTTATGATAAACTGAAGGATGAAGTGTTCCTTTATGTGTTGATGTTGAATGTTTGTGATAAACTGAAGGGTGAAGTGTTTCTTTATGTGTTGATGTTGAATGTTTGTGATAAACTGAAGGGTGAAGTGTTCCTTTATGTGTTGATGTTGAATGTTTGTGATAAACTGAAGGGTGAAGTGTTCCTTTATGTGTTGATGATGAATGTTTGTGATGAACTGAAGGATGAAGTGTTCCTTTATGTGTTGATGTTGAATGTTTGTGATAAACTGAAGGGTGAAGTGTTCCTTTATGTGTTGATGTTGAATGTTTGTGATAAACTGAAGGGTGAAGTGTTCCTTTATGTGTTGATGTTGAATGTTTGTGATGAACTGAAGGATGAAGTGTTCCTTTATGTGTTGATGATGAATGTTTGTGATAAACGGAAGGGTGAAGTGTTCCTTTATGTGTTGATGATGAATGTTTGTGATAAACTGAAGGGTGAAGTGTTCCTTTATGTGTTGATGATGAATGTTTGTGGTAAACTGAAGGGTGAAGTGTTCCTTTATGTGTTGATGATGAATGTTTGTGATAAACTGAAGGGTGAAGTGTTCCTTTATGTGTTGATGATGAATGTTTGTGATAAACGGAAGGGTGAAGTGTTCCTTTATGTGTTGATGTTGAATGTTTGTGATAAACTGAAGGGTGAAGTGTTCCTTTATGTGTTGATGTTGAATGTTTGTGATGAACTGAAGGATGAAGTGTTCCTTTATGTGTTAATGATGAATGTTTGTGATAAACTGAAGGGTGAAGTGTTCCTTTATGTGTTGATGATGAATGTTTGTGGTAAACTGAAGGGTGAAGTGTTCCTTTATGTCATGATGTTGAATGTTTGTGATAAACTGAAGGGTGAAGTGTTCCTTTATGTGTTGATGATGAATGTTTGTGATAAACTGAAGGATGAAGTGTTCCTTTATGTGTTGATGATGAATGTTTGTGATGAACTGAAGGGTGAAGTGTTCCTTTATGTGTTGATAATGAATGTTTGTGATAAACTGAAGGATGAAGTGTTCCTTTATGTCATGATGTTGAATGTTTGTGATAAACTGAAGGGTGAAGTGTTCCTTTATGTGTTGATGATGAATATTTATGATAAACTGAAGGATGAAGTGTTCCTTTATGTGTTGATGTTGAATGTTTGTGATGAACTGAAGGGTGAAGTGTTTCTTTATGTGTTGATGTTGAATGTTTGTGATAAACTGAAGGGTGAAGTGTTCCTTTATGTGTTGATGTTGAATGTTTGTGATAAACTGAAGGGTGAAGTGTTCCTTTATGTGTTGATGATGAATGTTTGTGATAAACGGAAGGGTGAAGTGTTCCTTTATGTGTTGATGATGAATGTTTGTGATAAACTGAAGGGTGAAGTGTTCCTTTATGTGTTGATGATGAATGTTTGTGATAAACTGAAGGGTGAAGTGTTCCTTTATGTGTTGATGATGAATGTTTGTGGTAAACTGAAGGGTGAAGTGTTCCTTTATGTCATGATGTTGAATGTTTGTGATAAACTGAAGGATGAAGTGTTCCTTTATGTGTTGATGATGAATGTTTGTGATAAACTGAAGGGTGAAGTGTTCCTTTATGTGTTGATGATGAATGTTTGTGATAAACTGAAGGATGAAGTGTTCCTTTATGTGTTGATGATGAATGTTTGTGATAAACTGAAGGATGAAGTGTTCCTTTATGTCATGATGTTGAATGTTTGTGATAAACTGAAGGGTGAAGTGTTCCTTTATGTGTTGATGATGAATATTTATGATAAACTGAAGGATGAAGTGTTCCTTTATGTGTTGATGTTGAATGTTTGTGATAAACTGAAGGGTGAAGTGTTTCTTTATGTGTTGATGTTGAATGTTTGTGATAAACTGAAGGGTGAAGTGTTCCTTTATGTGTTGATGTTGAATGTTTGTGATAAACTGAAGGGTGAAGTGTTCCTTTATGTGTTGATGATGAATGTTTGTGATGAACTGAAGGATGAAGTGTTCCTTTATGTGTTGATGTTGAATGTTTGTGATAAACTGAAGGGTGAAGTGTTCCTTTATGTGTTGATGTTGAATGTTTGTGATAAACTGAAGGGTGAAGTGTTCCTTTATGTGTTGATGTTGAATGTTTGTGATGAACTGAAGGATGAAGTGTTCCTTTATGTGTTGATGATGAATGTTTGTGATAAACGGAAGGGTGAAGTGTTCCTTTATGTGTTGATGATGAATGTTTGTGATAAACTGAAGGGTGAAGTGTTCCTTTATGTGTTGATGATGAATGTTTGTGGTAAACTGAAGGGTGAAGTGTTCCTTTATGTGTTGATGATGAATGTTTGTGATAAACTGAAGGGTGAAGTGTTCCTTTATGTGTTGATGATGAATGTTTGTGATAAACTGAAGGGTGAAGTGTTCCTTTGTGTTGATGATGAATGTTTGTGGTAAACTGAAGGGTGAAGTGTTCCATTATGTGTTGATGATGAATGTTTGTGATAAACTGAAGGATGAAGTGTTCCTTTATGTGTTGATGATGAATGTTTGTGATAAACTGAAGGGTGAAGTGTTCCTTTATGTGTTGATGATGAATGTTTGTGATAAACTGAAGGGTGAAGTGTTCCTTTATGTGTTGATGTTGAATGTTTGTGATAAACTGAAGGGTGAAGTGTTCCTTTATGTGTTGATGTTGAATGTTTGTGATAAACTGAAGGGTGAAGTGTTCCTTTATGTGTTGATGATGAATGTTTGTGATGAACTGAAGGATGAAGTGTTCCTTTATGTGTTGATGTTGAATGTTTGTGATAAACTGAAGGGTGAAGTGTTCCTTTATGTGTTGATGTTGAATGTTTGTGATAAACTGAAGGGTGAAGTGTTCCTTTATGTGTTGATGTTGAATGTTTGTGATGAACTGAAGGATGAAGTGTTCCTTTATGTGTTGATGATGAATGTTTGTGATAAACTGAAGGGTGAAGTGTTCCTTTATGTGTTGATGATGAATGTTTGTGGTAAACTGAAGGGTGAAGTGTTCCTTTATGTGTTGATGATGAATGTTTGTGATAAACTGAAGGGTGAAGTGTTCCTTTATGTGTTGATGATGAATGTTTGTGATAAACTGAAGGGTGAAGTGTTCCTTTGTGTTGATGATGAATGTTTGTGGTAAACTGAAGGGTGAAGTGTTCCATTATGTGTTGATGATGAATGTTTGTGATTAACTGAAGGATGAAGTGTTCCTTTATGTGTTGATGATGAATGTTTGTGATAAACTGAAGGGTGAAGTGTTCCTTTATGTGTTGATGATGAATGTTTGTGATAAACTGAAGGGTGAAGTGTTCCTTTATGTGTTGATGATGAATGTTTGTGATGAACTGAAGGGTGAAGTGTTCCTTTGTGTTGATGATGAATGTTTGTGATAAACTGAAGGATGAAGTGTTCCTTTATGTCATGATGTTGAATGTTTGTGATAAACTGAAGGGTGAAATGTTCCTTTATGTGTTGATGATGAATGTTTGTGATAAACTGAAGGGTGAAGTGTTCCTTTATGTGTTGATGTTGAATGTTTGTGATAAACTGAAGGGTGAAGTGTTCCTTTATGTGTTGATGATGAATGTTTGTTATAAACTGAAGGGTGAAGTGTTCCTTTATGTCATGATGTTGAATGTTTGTGATAAACTGAAGGGTGAAGTGTTCCTTTATGTGTAGATGTTGAATGTTTGTGATAAACTGAAGGATGAAGTGTTCCTTTATGTGTTGATGTTGAATGTTTGTGATAAACTGAAGGGTGAAGTGTTCCTTTATGTCATGATGTTGAATGTTTGTGATAAACTGAAGGATGAAGTGTTCCTTTATGTGTTGATGATGAATGTTTGTGATAAACTGAAGGGTGAAGTGTTCCTTTATGTCATGATGTTGAATGTTTGTGATAAACTGAAGGGTGAAGTGTTCCTTTATGTGTAGATGTTGAATGTTTGTGATAAACTGAAGGATGAAGTGTTCCTTTATGTCATGATGTTGAATGTTTGTGATAAACTGAAGGGTGAAGTGTTCCTTTATGTGTTGATGATGAATGTTTGTGATAAACGGAAGGGTGAAGTGTTCCTTTATGTGTTGATGATGAATGTTTGTGATAAACTGAAGGGTGAAGTGTTCCTTTATGTGTTGATGATGAATGTTTGTGATAAACGGAAGGGTGAAGTGTTCCTTTATGTGTTGATGATGAATGTTTGTGATAAACGGAAGGGTGAAGTGTTCCTTTATGTGTTGATGATGAATGTTTGTGATAAACTGAAGGGTGAAGTGTTCCTTTATGTGTTGATGATGAATGTTTGTGATAAACGGAAGGGTGAAGTGTTCCTTTATGTGTTGATGTTGAATGTTTGTGATAAACTGAAGGGTGAAGTGTTCCTTTATGTGTTGATGTTGAATGTTTGTGATGAACTGAAGGATGAAGTGTTCCTTTATGTGTTAATGATGAATGTTTGTGATAAACTGAAGGGTGAAGTGTTCCTTTATGTGTTGATGATGAATGTTTGTGGTAAACTGAAGGGTGAAGTGTTCCTTTATGTCATGATGTTGAATGTTTGTGATAAACTGAAGGGTGAAGTGTTCCTTTATGTGTTGATGATGAATGTTTGTGATAAACTGAAGGATGAAGTGTTCCTTTATGTGTTGATGATGAATGTTTGTGATGAACTGAAGGGTGAAGTGTTCCTTTATGTGTTGATAATGAATGTTTGTGATAAACTGAAGGATGAAGTGTTCCTTTATGTCATGATGTTGAATGTTTGTGATAAACTGAAGGGTGAAGTGTTCCTTTATGTGTTGATGATGAATATTTATGATAAACTGAAGGATGAAGTGTTCCTTTATGTGTTGATGTTGAATGTTTGTGATAAACTGAAGGGTGAAGTGTTTCTTTATGTGTTGATGTTGAATGTTTGTGATAAACTGAAGGGTGAAGTGTTCCTTTATGTGTTGATGTTGAATGTTTGTGATAAACTGAAGGGTGAAGTGTTCCTTTATGTGTTGATGATGAATGTTTGTGATAAACTGAAGGGTGAAGTGTTCCTTTATGTGTTGATGATGAATGTTTGTGATAAACTGAAGGGTGAAGTGTTCCTTTATGTGTTGATGATGAATGTTTGTGATAAACTGAAGGGTGAAGTGTTCCTTTATGTGTTGATGATGAATGTTTGTGGTAAACTGAAGGGTGAAGTGTTCCTTTATGTCATGATGTTGAATGTTTGTGATAAACTGAAGGATGAAGTGTTCCTTTATGTGTTGATGATGAATGTTTGTGATAAACTGAAGGGTGAAGTGTTCCTTTATGTGTTGATGATGAATGTTTGTGATAAACTGAAGGATGAAGTGTTCCTTTATGTGTTGATGATGAATGTTTGTGATAAACTGAAGGATGAAGTGTTCCTTTATGTCATGATGTTGAATGGTTGTGATAAACTGAAGGGTGAAGTGTTCCTTTATGTGTTGATGATGAATATTTATGATAAACTGAAGGATGAAGTGTTCCTTTATGTGTTGATGTTGAATGTTTGTGATAAACTGAAGGGTGAAGTGTTTCTTTATGTGTTGATGTTGAATGTTTGTGATAAACTGAAGGGTGAAGTGTTCCTTTATGTGTTGATGATGAATGTTTGTGATAAACTGAAGGGTGAAGTGTTCCTTTATGTGTTGATGATGAATGTTTGAAATAAACTGAAGGGTGAAGTGTTCCTTTGTGTTGATGATGAATGTTTGTGGTAAACTGAAGGGTGAAGTGTTCCATTATGTGTTGATGATGAATGTTTGTGATAAACTGAAGGATGAAGTGTTCCTTTATGTGTTGATGATGAATGTTTGTGATAAACTGAAGGGTGAAGTGTTCCTTTATGTGTTGATGATGAATGTTTGTGATAAACTGAAGGGTGAAGTGTTCCTTTATGTGTTGATGTTGAATGTTTGTGATAAACTGAAGGGTGAAGTGTTCCTTTATGTGTTGATGTTGAATGTTTGTGATAAACTGAAGGGTGAAGTGTTCCTTTATGTGTTGATGATGAATGTTTGTGATGAACTGAAGGATGAAGTGTTCCTTTATGTGTTGATGTTGAATGTTTGTGATAAACTGAAGGGTGAAGTGTTCCTTTATGTGTTGATGTTGAATGTTTGTGATAAACTGAAGGGTGAAGTGTTCCTTTATGTGTTGATGTTGAATGTTTGTGATGAACTGAAGGATGAAGTGTTCCTTTATGTGTTGATGATGAATGTTTGTGATAAACGGAAGGGTGAAGTGTTCCTTTATGTGTTGATGATGAATGTTTGTGATAAACTGAAGGGTGAAGTGTTCCTTTATGTGTTGATGATGAATGTTTGTGGTAAACTGAAGGGTGAAGTGTTCCTTTATGTGTTGATGATGAATGTTTGTGATAAACTGAAGGGTGAAGTGTTCCTTTATGTGTTGATGATGAATGTTTGTGATAAACTGAAGGGTGAAGTGTTCCTTTGTGTTGATGATGAATGTTTGTGGTAAACTGAAGGGTGAAGTGTTCCATTATGTGTTGATGATGAATGTTTGTGATAAACTGAAGGATGAAGTGTTCCTTTATGTGTTGATGATGAATGTTTGTGATAAACTGAAGGGTGAAGTGTTCCTTTATGTGTTGATGATGAATGTTTGTGATAAACTGAAGGGTGAAGTGTTCCTTTATGTGTTGATGATGAATGTTTGTGATAAACTGAAGGGTGAAGTGTTCCTTTGTGTTGATGATGAATGTTTGTGATAAACTGAAGGATGAAGTGTTCCTTTATGTCATGATGTTGAATGTTTGTGATAAACCGAAGGGTGAAATGTTCCTTTATGTGTTGATGATGAATGTTTGTGATAAACTGAAGGGTGAAGTGTTCCTTTATGTGTTGATGTTGAATGTTTGTGATAAACTGAAGGGTGAAGTGTTCCTTTATGTGTTGATGATGAATGTTTGTGATAAACTGAAGGGTGAAGTGTTCCTTTATGTCATGATGTTGAATGTTTGTGATAAACTGAAGGGTGAAGTGTTCCTTTATGTGTAGATGTTGAATGTTTGTGATAAACTGAAGGATGAAGTGTTCCTTTATGTGTTGATGTTGAATGTTTGTGATAAACTGAAGGGTGAAGTGTTCCTTTATGTGTTGATGATGAATGTTTGTGATAAACCGAAGGGTGAAGTGTTCCTTTATGTCATGATGTTGAATGTTTGTGATAAACTGAAGGGTGAAGTGTTCCTTTATGTGTAGATGTTGAATGTTTGTGATAAACTGAAGGATGAAGTGTTCCTTTATGTCATGATGTTGAATGTTTGTGATAAACTGAAGGGTGAAGTGTTCCTTTATGTGTTGATGATGAATGTTTGTGATAAACGGAAGGGTGAAGTGTTCCTTTATGTGTTGATGATGAATGTTTGTGATAAACTGAAGGGTGAAGTGTTCCTTTATGTGTTGATGATGAATGTTTGTGATAAACGGAAGGGTGAAGTGTTCCTTTATGTGTTGATGATGAATGTTTGTGATAAACGGAAGGGTGAAGTGTTCCTTTATGTGTTGATGATGAATGTTTGTGATAAACTGAAGGGTGAAGTGTTCCTTTATGTGTTGATGATGAATGTTTGTGATAAACGGAAGGGTGAAGTGTTCCTTTATGTGTTGATGTTGAATGTTTGTGATAAACTGAAGGGTGAAGTGTTCCTTTATGTGTTGATGTTGAATGTTTGTGATGAACTGAAGGATGAAGTGTTCCTTTATGTGTTAATGATGAATGTTTGTGATAAACTGAAGGGTGAAGTGTTCCTTTATGTGTTGATGATGAATGTTTGTGGTAAACTGAAGGGTGAAGTGTTCCTTTATGTCATGATGTTGAATGTTTGTGATAAACTGAAGGGTGAAGTGTTCCTTTATGTGTTGATGATGAATGTTTGTGATAAACTGAAGGATGAAGTGTTCCTTTATGTGTTGATGATGAATGTTTGTGATGAACTGAAGGGTGAAGTGTTCCTTTATGTGTTGATAATGAATGTTTGTGATAAACTGAAGGATGAAGTGTTCCTTTATGTGTTGATGTTGAATGTTTGTGATAAACTGAAGGGTGAAGTGTTTCTTTATGTGTTGATGTTGAATGTTTGTGATAAACTGAAGGGTGAAGTGTTCCTTTATGTGTTGATGTTGAATGTTTGTGATAAACTGAAGGGTGAAGTGTTCCTTTATGTGTTGATGATGAATGTTTGTGATAAACTGAAGGGTGAAGTGTTCCTTTATGTGTTGATGATGAATGTTTGTGATAAACTGAAGGGTGAAGTGTTCCTTTATGTGTTGATGATGAATGTTTGTGATAAACTGAAGGGTGAAGTGTTCCTTTATGTGTTGATGATGAATGTTTGTGGTAAACTGAAGGGTGAAGTGTTCCTTTATGTCATGATGTTGAATGTTTGTGATAAACTGAAGGATGAAGTGTTCCTTTATGTGTTGATGATGAATGTTTGTGATAAACTGAAGGGTGAAGTGTTCCTTTATGTGTTGATGATGAATGTTTGTGATAAACTGAAGGATGAAGTGTTCCTTTATGTGTTGATGATGAATGTTTGTGATAAACTGAAGGATGAAGTGTTCCTTTATGTCATGCTGTTGAATGTTTGTGATAAACTGAAGGGTGAAGTGTTCCTTTATGTGTTGATGATGAATATTTATGATAAACTGAAGGATGAAGTGTTCCTTTATGTGTTGATGTTGAATGTTTGTGATAAACTGAAGGGTGAAGTGTTTCTTTATGTGTTGATGTTGAATGTTTGTGATAAACTGAAGGGTGAAGTGTTCCTTTATGTGTTGATGTTGAATGTTTGTGATAAACTGAAGGGTGAAGTGTTCCTTTATGTGTTGATGATGAATGTTTGTGATGAACTGAAGGATGAAGTGTTCCTTTATGTGTTGATGTTGAATGTTTGTGATAAACTGAAGGGTGAAGAGTTCCTTTATGTGTTGATGTTGAATGTTTGTGATAAACTGAAGGGTGAAGTGTTCCTTTATGTGTTGATGTTGAATGTTTGTGATGAACTGAAGGATGAAGTGTTCCTTTATGTGTTGATGATGAATGTTTGTGATAAACGGAAGGGTGAAGTGTTCCTTTATGTGTTGATGATGAATGTTTGTGATAAACTGAAGGGTGAAGTGTTCCTTTATGTGTTGATGATGAATGTTTGTGGTAAACTGAAGGGTGAAGTGTTCCTTTATGTGTTGATGATGAATGTTTGTGATAAACTGAAGGGTGAAGTGTTCCTTTATGTGTTGATGATGAATGTTTGTGATAAACTGAAGGGTGAAGTGTTCCTTTGTGTTGATGATGAATGTTTGTGGTAAACTGAAGGGTGAAGTGTTCCATTATGTGTTGATGATGAATGTTTGTGATAAACTGAAGGATGAAGTGTTCCTTTATGTGTTGATGATGAATGTTTGTGATAAACTGAAGGGTGAAGTGTTCCTTTATGTGTTGATGATGAATGTTTGTGATAAACTGAAGGGTGAAGTGTTCCTTTATGTGTTGATGATGAATGTTTGTGATAAACTGAAGGGTGAAGTGTTCCTTTGTGTTGATGATGAATGTTTGTGATAAACTGAAGGATGAAGTGTTCCTTTATGTCATGATGTTGAATGTTTGTGATAAACTGAAGGGTGAAGTGTTCCTTTATGTGTTGATGATGAATGTTTGTGATAAACTGAAGGGTGAAGTGTTCCTTTATGTGTTGATGTTGAATGTTTGTGATAAACTGAAGGGTGAAGTGTTCCTTTATGTGTTGATGATGAATGTTTGTGATAAACTGAAGGGTGAAGTGTTCCTTTATGTCATGATGTTGAATGTTTGTGATAAACTGAAGGGTGAAGTGTTCCTTTATGTGTAGATGTTGAATGTTTGTGATAAACTGAAGGATGAAGTGTTCCTTTATGTGTTGATGTTGAATGTTTGTGATAAACTGAAGGGTGAAGTGTTCCTTTATGTGTTGATGATGAATGTTTGTGATAAACTGAAGGGTGAAGTGTTCCTTTATGTCATGATGTTGAATGTTTGTGATAAACTGAAGGGTGAAGTGTTCCTTTATGTGTAGATGTTGAATGTTTGTGATAAACTGAAGGATGAAGTGTTCCTTTATGTCATGATGTTGAATGTTTGTGATAAACTGAAGGGTGAAGTGTTCCTTTATGTCATGATGTTGAATGTTTGTGATAAACTGAAGGATGAAGTGTTCCTTTATGTGTTGATGTTTAATGTTTGTGATGAACTGAAGGATGAAGTGTTCCTTTATGTGTTAATGTTTGTGATAAACTGAAGGATGAAGTGTTCCTTTATGTCATGATGTTGAATGTTTGTGATAAACTGAAGGATGAAGTGTTCCTTTATGTGTTGATGTTTAATGTTTGTGATAAACTGTAGGATGAAGTGTTCCTTTATGTGTTAATGTTTGTGATAAACTGAAGGATGAAGTGTTCCTTTATGTGTTGATGTTTAATGTTTGTGATAAACTGAAGGATGAAGTGTTCCTTTATGTGTTGATGTTTAATGTTTGTGATAAACTGAAGGATGAAGTGTTTCTTTATGTGTTGATGATGAATGTTTGTTCCTTTATGTGTTGATGTTGAATGTTTGTGATAAACTGAAGGATGAAGTGTTCCTTTATGTGTTGATGTTTAATGTTTGTGATAAACTGAAGGATGGTGTTTCTTCATGTTTTGATGATGAATGTTTGTGATAAAATGAAGGATGAAGTGTTCCTTTATGTGTTGATGTTTAATGTTTGTGATAAACTGAAGGATGAAGTGTTTCTTTATGTGTTGATGTTTAATGTTTGTGATAAACTGAAGGGTGAAGTGTTCCTTTATGTGTTGATGATGAATGTTTGTTCCTTTATGTGTTGATGTTGAATGTTTGTGATAAAATGAAGGATGAAGTGTTTCTTTATGTGTTGATGTTGAATGTTTGTGATAAACTGAAGGGTGAAGTGTTCCTTTATGTGTTGATGTTGAATGTTTGTGATAAACTGAAGGGTGAAGTGTTCCTTTATGTGTTGATGATGAATGTTTGTGATGAACTGAAGGATGAAGTGTTCCTTTATGTGTTGATGTTGAATGTTTGTGATAAACTGAAGGGTGAAGTGTTCCTTTATGTGTTGATGTTGAATGTTTGTGATAAACTGAAGGGTGAAGTGTTCCTTTATGTGTTGATGTTGAATGTTTGTGATGAACTGAAGGATGAAGTGTTCCTTTATGTGTTGATGATGAATGTTTGTGATAAACGGAAGGGTGAAGTGTTCCTTTATGTGTTGATGATGAATGTTTGTGATAAACTGAAGGGTGAAGTGTTCCTTTATGTGTTGATGATGAATGTTTGTGGTAAACTGAAGGGTGAAGTGTTCCTTTATGTGTTGATGATGAATGTTTGTGATAAACTGAAGGGTGAAGTGTTCCTTTATGTCATGATGTTGAATGTTTGTGATAAACTGAAGGGTGAAGTGTTCCTTTATGTGTAGATGTTGAATGTTTGTGATAAACTGAAGGATGAAGTGTTCCTTTATGTGTTGATGTTGAATGTTTGTGATAAACTGAAGGGTGAAGGGTTCCTTTATGTGTTGATGATGAATGTTTGTGATAAACTGAAGGGTGAAGTGTTCCTTTATGTCATGATGTTGAATGTTTGTGATAAACTGAAGGGTGAAGTGTTCCTTTATGTGTAGATGTTGAATGTTTGTGATAAACTGAAGGATGAAGTGTTCCTTTATGTCATGATGTTGAATGTTTGTGATAAACTGAAGGGTGAAGTGTTCCTTTATGTGTTGATGATGAATGTTTGTGATGAACTGAAGAGTGAAGTGTTCCTTTATGTGTTGATGTTGAATGTTTGTGATAAACTGAAGGGTGAAGTGTTCCTTTATGTGTTGATGATGAATGTTTGTGATAAACTGAAGGGTGAAGTGTTCCTTTATGTCATGATGTTGAATGTTTGTGATGAACTGAAGGGTGAAGTGTTCCTTTATGTCATGATGTTGAATGTTTGTGATAAACTGAAGGGTGAAGTGTTCCTTTATGTCATGATGTTGAATGTTTGTGATAAACTGAAGGATGAAGTGTTCCTTTATGTGTTGATGTTTAATGTTTGTGATGAACTGAAGGATGAAGTGTTCCTTTATGTGTTAATGTTTGTGATAAACTGAAGGATGAAGTGTTCCTTTATGTCATGATGTTGAATGTTTGTGATAAACTGAAGGATGAAGTGTTCCTTTATGTGTTGATGTTTAATGTTTGTGATAAACTGAAGGATGAAGTGTTCCTTTATGTGTTAATGTTAGTGATAAACTGAAGGATGAAGTGTTCCTTTATGTGTTGATGTTTAATGTTTGTGATAAACTGAAGGATGAAGTGTTCCTTTATGTGTTGATGTTTAATGTTTGTGATAAACTGAAGGATGAAGTGTTTCTTTATGTGTTGATGATGAATGTTTGTTCCTTTATGTGTTGATGTTGAATGTTTGTGATAAACTGAAGGATGAAGTGTTCCTTTATGTGTTGATGTTTAATGTTTGTGATAAACTGAAGGATGAAGTGTTTCTTCATGTTTTGATGATGAATGTTTGTGATAAAATGAAGGATGAAGTGTTCCTTTATGTGTTGATGTTTAATGTTTGTGATAAACTGAAGGATGAAGTGTTTCTTTATGTGTTGATGTTTAATGTTTGTGATAAACTGAAGGGTGAAGTGTTCCTTTATGTGTTGATGATGAATGTTTGTTCCTTTATGTGTTGATGTTGAATGTTTGTGATAAAATGAAGGATGAAGTGTTTCTTTATGTGTTGATGTTGAATGTTTGTGATAAACTGAAGGGTGAAGTGTTCCTTTATGTGTTGATGTTGAATGTTTGTGATAAACTGAAGGGTGAAGTGTTCCTTTATGTGTTGATGATGAATGTTTGTGATGAACTGAAGGATGAAGTGTTCCTTTATGTGTTGATGTTGAATGTTTGTGATAAACTGAAGGGTGAAGTGTTCCTTTATGTGTTGATGTTGAATGTTTGTGATAAACTGAAGGGTGAAGTGTTCCTTTATGTGTTGATGTTGAATGTTTGTGATGAACTGAAGGATGAAGTGTTCCTTTATGTGTTGATGATGAATGTTTGTGATAAACGGAAGGGTGAAGTGTTCCTTTATGTGTTGATGATGAATGTTTGTGATAAACTGAAGGGTGAAGTGTTCCTTTATGTGTTGATGATGAATGTTTGTGGTAAACTGAAGGGTGAAGTGTTCCTTTATGTGTTGATGATGAATGTTTGTGATAAACTGAAGGGTGAAGTGTTCCTTTATGTCATGATGTTGAATGTTTGTGATAAACTGAAGGGTGAAGTGTTCCTTTATGTGTAGATGTTGAATGTTTGTGATAAACTGAAGGATGAAGTGTTCCTTTATGTGTTGATGTTGAATGTTTGTGATAAACTGAAGGGTGAAGTGTTCCTTTATGTGTTGATGATGAATGTTTGTGATAAACTGAAGGGTGAAGTGTTCCTTTATGTCATGATGTTGAATGTTTGTGATAAACTGAAGGGTGAAGTGTTCCTTTATGTGTAGATGTTGAATGTTTGTGATAAACTGAAGGATGAAGTGTTCCTTTATGTCATGATGTTGAATGTTTGTGATAAACTGAAGGGTGAAGTGTTCCTTTATGTGTTGATGATGAATGTTTGTGATAAACTGAAGGGTGAAGTGTTCCTTTATGTGTTGATGTTGAATGTTTGTGATAAACTGAAGGGTGAAGTGTTCCTTTATGTCATGATGTTGAATGTTTGTGATAAACTGAAGGATGAAGTGTTCCTTTATGTGTTGATGTTTAATGTTTGTGATGAACTGAAGGATGAAGTGTTCCTTTATGTGTTAATGTTTGTGATAAACTGAAGGATGAAGTGTTCCTTTATGTCATGATGTTGAATGTTTGTGATAAACTGAAGGATGAAGTGTTCCTTTATGTGTTGATGTTTAATGTTTGTGATAAACTGAAGGATGAAGTGTTCCTTTATGTGTTAATGTTTGTGATAAACTGAAGGATGAAGTGTTCCTTTATGTGTTGATGTTTAATGTTTGTGATAAACTGAAGGATGAAGTGTTCCTTTATGTGTTGATGTTTAATGTTTGTGATAAACTGAAGGATGAAGTGTTTCTTTATGTGTTGATGATGAATGTTTGTTCCTTTATGTGTTGATGTTGAATGTTTGTGATAAACTGAAGGATGAAGTGTTCCTTTATGTGTTGATGTTTAATGTTTGTGATAAACTGAAGGATGAAGTGTTTCTTCATGTTTTGATGATGAATGTTTGTGATAAAATGAAGGATGAAGTGTTCCTTTATGTGTTGATGTTTAATGTTTGTGATAAACTGAAGGATGAAGTGTTTCTTTATGTGTTGATGTTTAATGTTTGTGATAAACTGAAGGGTGAAGTGTTCCTTTATGTGTTGATGATGAATGTTTGTTCCTTTATGTGTTGATGTTGAATGTTTGTGATAAACTGAAGGATGAAGTGTTTCTTTATGTGTTGATGTTTAATGTTTGTGATAAACTGAAGGGTGAAGTGTTCCTTTATGTGTTGATGATGAATGTTTGTTCCTTTATGTGTTGATGTTGAATGTTTGTGATAAACTGAAGGGTGAAGTGTTCCTTTATGTGTTGATGTTGAATGTTTGTTCCTTTATGTGTTGATGTTTAATGTTTGTGATAAACTGAAGGGTGAAGTGTTCCTTTATGTGTTGATGATGAATGTTTGTTCCTTTATGTGTTGATGTTGAATGTTTGTGATAAACTGAAGGGTGAAGTGTTCCTTTATGTGTTGATGATGAATGTTTGTTCCTTTATGTGTTGATGTTTAATGTTTGTGATAAACTGAAGGATGAAGTGTTTCTTTATGTGTTGATGTTTAATGTTTGTGATAAACTGAAGGGTGAAGTGTTCCTTTATGTGTTGATGTTGAATGTTTGTGATAAACTGAAGGGTGAAGTGTTCCTTTATGTGTTGATGATGAATGTTTGTGGTAAACTGAAGGGTGAAGTGTTCCTTTATGTCATGATGTTGAATGTTTGTGATAAACTGAAGGATGAAGTGTTCCTTTATGTGTTGATGATGAATGTTTGTGATAAACTGAAGGGTGAAGTGTTCCTTTATGTGTTGATGATGAATGTTTGTGATAAACTGAAGGATGAAGTGTTCCTTTATGTGTTGATGATGAATGTTTGTGATAAACTGAAGGATGAAGTGTTCCTTTATGTCATGATGTTGAATGGTTGTGATAAACTGAAGGGTGAAGTGTTCCTTTATGTGTTGATGATGAATATTTATGATAAACTGAAGGATGAAGTGTTCCTTTATGTGTTGATGTTGAATGTTTGTGATAAACTGAAGGGTGAAGTGTTTCTTTATGTGTTGATGTTGAATGTTTGTGATAAACTGAAGGGTGAAGTGTTCCTTTATGTGTTGATGATGAATGTTTGTGATAAACTGAAGGGTGAAGTGTTCCTTTATGTGTTGATGATGAATGTTTGAAATAAACTGAAGGGTGAAGTGTTCCTTTGTGTTGATGATGAATGTTTGTGGTAAACTGAAGGGTGAAGTGTTCCATTATGTGTTGATGATGAATGTTTGTGATAAACTGAAGGATGAAGTGTTCCTTTATGTGTTGATGATGAATGTTTGTGATAAACTGAAGGGTGAAGTGTTCCTTTATGTGTTGATGATGAATGTTTGTGATAAACTGAAGGGTGAAGTGTTCCTTTATGTGTTGATGTTGAATGTTTGTGATAAACTGAAGGGTGAAGTGTTCCTTTATGTGTTGATGTTGAATGTTTGTGATAAACTGAAGGGTGAAGTGTTCCTTTATGTGTTGATGTTGAATGTTTGTGATAAACTGAAGGGTGAAGTGTTCCTTTATGTGTTGATGTTGAATGTTTGTGATGAACTGAAGGATGAAGTGTTCCTTTATGTGTTGATGATGAATGTTTGTGATAAACGGAAGGGTGAAGTGTTCCTTTATGTGTTGATGATGAATGTTTGTGATAAACTGAAGGGTGAAGTGTTCCTTTATGTGTTGATGATGAATGTTTGTGGTAAACTGAAGGGTGAAGTGTTCCTTTATGTGTTGATGATGAATGTTTGTGATAAACTGAAGGGTGAAGTGTTCCTTTATGTGTTGATGATGAATGTTTGTGATAAACTGAAGGGTGAAGTGTTCCTTTGTGTTGATGATGAATGTTTGTGGTAAACTGAAGGGTGAAGTGTTCCATTATGTGTTGATGATGAATGTTTGTGATAAACTGAAGGATGAAGTGTTCCTTTATGTGTTGATGATGAATGTTTGTGATAAACTGAAGGGTGAAGTGTTCCTTTATGTGTTGATGATGAATGTTTGTGATAAACTGAAGGGTGAAGTGTTCCTTTATGTGTTGATGATGAATGTTTGTGATAAACTGAAGGGTGAAGTGTTCCTTTGTGTTGATGATGAATGTTTGTGATAAACTGAAGGATGAAGTGTTCCTTTATGTCATGATGTTGAATGTTTGTGATAAACCGAAGGGTGAAATGTTCCTTTATGTGTTGATGATGAATGTTTGTGATAAACTGAAGGGTGAAGTGTTCCTTTATGTGTTGATGTTGAATGTTTGTGATGAACTGAAGGGTGAAGTGTTCCTTTATGTGTTGATGATGAATGTTTGTGATAAACTGAAGGGTGAAGTGTTCCTTTATGTCATGATGTTGAATGTTTGTGATAAACTGAAGGGTGAAGTGTTCCTTTATGTGTAGATGTTGAATGTTTGTGATAAACT
Organism: Anarhichas minor; assembly: GCF_050575085.1. Lineage (NCBI taxonomy): Eukaryota > Metazoa > Chordata > Actinopteri > Perciformes > Anarhichadidae > Anarhichas > Anarhichas minor. Next base: position 546,490 of record NW_027466516.1, read on the forward strand.
GAAGGATGAAGTGTTCCTTTATGTGTTGATGTTGAATGTTTGTGATAAACTGAAGGGTGAAGTGTTCCTTTATGTGTTGATGATGAATGTTTGTGATAAACCGAAGGGTGAAGTGTTCCTTTATGTCATGATGTTGAATGTTTGTGATAAACTGAAGGGTGAAGTGTTCCTTTATGTGTAGATGTTGAATGTTTGTGATAAACTGAAGGATGAAGTGTTCCTTTATGTCATGATGTTGAATGTTTGTGATAAACTGAAGGGTGAAGTGTTCCTTTATGTGTTGATGATGAATGTTTGTGATAAACGGAAGGGTGAAGTGTTCCTTTATGTGTTGATGATGAATGTTTGTGATAAACTGAAGGGTGAAGTGTTCCTTTATGTGTTGATGATGAATGTTTGTGATAAACGGAAGGGTGAAGTGTTCCTTTATGTGTTGATGATGAATGTTTGTGATAAACGGAAGGGTGAAGTGTTCCTTTATGTGTTGATGATGAATGTTTGTGATAAACTGAAGGGTGAAGTGTTCCTTTATGTGTTGATGATGAATGTTTGTGATAAACGGAAGGGTGAAGTGTTCCTTTATGTGTTGATGTTGAATGTTTGTGATAAACTGAAGGGTGAAGTGTTCCTTTATGTGTTGATGTTGAATGTTTGTGATGAACTGAAGGATGAAGTGTTCCTTTATGTGTTAATGATGAATGTTTGTGATAAACTGAAGGGTGAAGTGTTCCTTTATGTGTTGATGATGAATGTTTGTGGTAAACTGAAGGGTGAAGTGTTCCTTTATGTCATGATGTTGAATGTTTGTGATAAACTGAAGGGTGAAGTGTTCCTTTATGTGTTGATGATGAATGTTTGTGATAAACTGAAGGATGAAGTGTTCCTTTATGTGTTGATGATGAATGTTTGTGATGAACTGAAGGGTGAAGTGTTCCTTTATGTGTTGATAATGAATGTTTGTGATAAACTGAAGGATGAAGTGTTCCTTTATGTCATGATGTTGAATGTTTGTGATAAACTGAAGGGTGAAGTGTTCCTTTATGTGTTGATGATGAATATTTATGATAAACTGAAGGATGAAGTGTTCCTTTATGTGTTGATGTTGAATGTTTGTGATAAACTGAAGGGTGAAGTGTTTCTTTATGTGTTGATGTTGAATGTTTGTGATAAACTGAAGGGTGAAGTGTTCCTTTATGTGTTGATGTTGAATGTTTGTGATAAACTGAAGGGTGAAGTGTTCCTTTATGTGTTGATGATGAATGTTTGTGATAAACTGAAGGGTGAAGTGTTCCTTTATGTGTTGATGATGAATGTTTGTGATAAACTGAAGGGTGAAGTGTTCCTTTATGTGTTGATGATGAATGTTTGTGATAAACTGAAGGGTGAAGTGTTCCTTTATGTGTTGATGATGAATGTTTGTGGTAAACTGAAGGGTGAAGTGTTCCTTTATGTCATGATGTTGAATGTTTGTGATAAACTGAAGGATGAAGTGTTCCTTTATGTGTTGATGATGAATGTTTGTGATAAACTGAAGGGTGAAGTGTTCCTTTATGTGTTGATGATGAATGTTTGTGATAAACTGAAGGATGAAGTGTTCCTTTATGTGTTGATGATGAATGTTTGTGATAAACTGAAGGGTGAAGTGTTCCTTTATGTCATGATGTTGAATGTTTGTGATAAACTGAAGGGTGAAGTGTTCCTTTATGTGTAGATGTTGAATGTTTGTGATAAACTGAAGGATGAAGTGTTCCTTTATGTGTTGATGTTGAATGTTTGTGATAAACTGAAGGGTGAAGTGTTCCTTTATGTGTTGATGATGAATGTTTGTGATAAACTGAAGGGTGAAGTGTTCCTTTATGTCATGATGTTGAATGTTTGTGATAAACTGAAGGGTGAAGTGTTCCTTTATGTGTAGATGTTGAATGTTTGTGATAAACTGAAGGATGAAGTGTTCCTTTATGTCATGATGTTGAATGTTTGTGATAAACTGAAGGGTGAAGTGTTCCTTTATGTGTTGATGATGAATGTTTGTGATAAACTGAAGGGTGAAGTGTTCCTTTATGTGTTGATGTTGAATGTTTGTGATAAACTGAAGGGTGAAGTGTTCCTTTATGTCATGATGTTGAATGTTTGTGATAAACTGAAGGATGAAGTGTTCCTTTATGTGTTGATGTTTAATGTTTGTGATGAACTGAAGGATGAAGTGTTCCTTTATGTGTTAATGTTTGTGATAAACTGAAGGATGAAGTGTTCCTTTATGTCATGATGTTGAATGTTTGTGATAAACTGAAGGATGAAGTGTTCCTTTATGTGTTGATGTTTAATGTTTGTGATAAACTGAAGGATGAAGTGTTCCTTTATGTGTTAATGTTTGTGATAAACTGAAGGATGAAGTGTTCCTTTATGTGTTGATGTTTAATGTTTGTGATAAACTGAAGGATGAAGTGTTCCTTTATGTGTTGATGTTTAATGTTTGTGATAAACTGAAGGATGAAGTGTTTCTTTATGTGTTGATGATGAATGTTTGTTCCTTTATGTGTTGATGTTGAATGTTTGTGATAAACTGAAGGATGAAGTGTTCCTTTATGTGTTGATGTTTAATGTTTGTGATAAACTGAAGGATGAAGTGTTTCTTCATGTTTTGATGATGAATGTTTGTGATAAAATGAAGGATGAAGTGTTCCTTTATGTGTTGATGTTTAATGTTTGTGATAAACTGAAGGATGAAGTGTTTCTTTATGTGTTGATGTTTAATGTTTGTGATAAACTGAAGGGTGAAGTGTTCCTTTATGTGTTGATGATGAATGTTTGTTCCTTTATGTGTTGATGTTGAATGTTTGTGATAAACTGAAGGATGAAGTGTTTCTTTATGTGTTGATGTTTAATGTTTGTGATAAACTGAAGGGTGAAGTGTTCCTTTATGTGTTGATGATGAATGTTTGTTCCTTTATGTGTTGATGTTGAATGTTTGTGATAAACTGAAGGGTGAAGTGTTCCTTTATGTGTTGATGTTGAATGTTTGTTCCTTTATGTGTTGATGTTTAATGTTTGTGATAAACTGAAGGGTGAAGTGTTCCTTTATGTGTTGATGATGAATGTTTGTTCCTTTATGTGTTGATGTTGAATGTTTGTGATAAACTGAAGGGTGAAGTGTTCCTTTATGTGTTGATGATGAATGTTTGTTCCTTTATGTGTTGATGTTTAATGTTTGTGATAAACTGAAGGATGAAGTGTTTCTTTATGTGTTGATGTTTAATGTTTGTGATAAACTGAAGGGTGAAGTGTTCCTTTATGTGTTGATGTTGAATGTTTGTGATAAACTGAAGGGTGAAGTGTTCCTTTATGTGTTGATGATGAATGTTTGTGGTAAACTGAAGGGTGAAGTGTTCCTTTATGTCATGATGTTGAATGTTTGTGATAAACTGAAGGATGAAGTGTTCCTTTATGTGTTGATGATGAATGTTTGTGATAAACTGAAGGGTGAAGTGTTCCTTTATGTGTTGATGATGAATGTTTGTGATAAACTGAAGGATGAAGTGTTCCTTTATGTGTTGATGATGAATGTTTGTGATAAACTGAAGGATGAAGTGTTCCTTTATGTCATGATGTTGAATGGTTGTGATAAACTGAAGGGTGAAGTGTTCCTTTATGTGTTGATGATGAATATTTATGATAAACTGAAGGATGAAGTGTTCCTTTATGTGTTGATGTTGAATGTTTGTGATAAACTGAAGGGTGAAGTGTTTCTTTATGTGTTGATGTTGAATGTTTGTGATAAACTGAAGGGTGAAGTGTTCCTTTATGTGTTGATGATGAATGTTTGTGATAAACTGAAGGGTGAAGTGTTCCTTTATGTGTTGATGATGAATGTTTGAAATAAACTGAAGGGTGAAGTGTTCCTTTGTGTTGATGATGAATGTTTGTGGTAAACTGAAGGGTGAAGTGTTCCATTATGTGTTGATGATGAATGTTTGTGATAAACTGAAGGATGAAGTGTTCCTTTATGTGTTGATGATGAATGTTTGTGATAAACTGAAGGGTGAAGTGTTCCTTTATGTGTTGATGATGAATGTTTGTGATAAACTGAAGGGTGAAGTGTTCCTTTATGTGTTGATGTTGAATGTTTGTGATAAACTGAAGGGTGAAGTGTTCCTTTATGTGTTGATGTTGAATGTTTGTGATAAACTGAAGGGTGAAGTGTTCCTTTATGTGTTGATGATGAATGTTTGTGATGAACTGAAGGATGAAGTGTTCCTTTATGTGTTGATGTTGAATGTTTGTGATAAACTGAAGGGTGAAGTGTTCCTTTATGTGTTGATGTTGAATGTTTGTGATGAACTGAAGGATGAAGTGTTCCTTTATGTGTTGATGATGAATGTTTGTGATAAACGGAAGGGTGAAGTGTTCCTTTATGTGTTGATGATGAATGTTTGTGATAAACTGAAGGGTGAAGTGTTCCTTTATGTGTTGATGATGAATGTTTGTGGTAAACTGAAGGGTGAAGTGTTCCTTTATGTGTTGATGATGAATGTTTGTGATAAACTGAAGGGTGAAGTGTTCCTTTATGTGTTGATGATGAATGTTTGTGATAAACTGAAGGGTGAAGTGTTCCTTTGTGTTGATGATGAATGTTTGTGGTAAACTGAAGGGTGAAGTGTTCCATTATGTGTTGATGATGAATGTTTGTGATAAACTGAAGGATGAAGTGTTCCTTTATGTGTTGATGATGAATGTTTGTGATAAACTGAAGGGTGAAGTGTTCCTTTATGTGTTGATGTTGAATGTTTGTGATAAACTGAAGGGTGAAGTGTTCCTTTATGTGTTGATGTTGAATGTTTGTGATGAACTGAAGGGTGAAGTGTTCCTTTATGTCATGATGTTGAATGTTTGTGATAAACTGAAGGATGAAGTGTTCCTTTATGTGTTGATGATGAATGTTTGTGATAAACTGAAGGATGAAGTGTTCCTTTATGTCATGATGTTGAATGGTTGTGATAAACTGAAGGGTGAAGTGTTCCTTTATGTGTTGATGATGAATATTTATGATAAACTGAAGGATGAAGTGTTCCTTTATGTGTTGATGTTGAATGTTTGTGATAAACTGAAGGGTGAAGTGTTTCTTTATGTGTTGATGTTGAATGTTTGTGATAAACTGAAGGGTGAAGTGTTCCTTTATGTGTTGATGATGAATGTTTGTGATAAACTGAAGGGTGAAGTGTTCCTTTATGTGTTGATGATGAATGTTTGAAATAAACTGAAGGGTGAAGTGTTCCTTTGTGTTGATGATGAATGTTTGTGGTAAACTGAAGGGTGAAGTGTTCCATTATGTGTTGATGATGAATGTTTGTGATAAACTGAAGGATGAAGTGTTCCTTTATGTGTTGATGATGAATGTTTGTGATAAACTGAAGGGTGAAGTGTTCCTTTATGTGTTGATGATGAATGTTTGTGATAAACTGAAGGGTGAAGTGTTCCTTTATGTGTTGATGTTGAATGTTTGTGATAAACTGAAGGGTGAAGTGTTCCTTTATGTGTTGATGTTGAATGTTTGTGATAAACTGAAGGGTGAAGTGTTCCTTTATGTGTTGATGATGAATGTTTGTGATGAACTGAAGGATGAAGTGTTCCTTTATGTGTTGATGTTGAATGTTTGTGATAAACTGAAGGGTGAAGTGTTCCTTTATGTGTTGATGTTGAATGTTTGTGATAAACTGAAGGGTGAAGTGTTCCTTTATGTGTTGATGTTGAATGTTTGTGATGAACTGAAGGATGAAGTGTTCCTTTATGTGTTGATGATGAATGTTTGTGATAAACGGAAGGGTGAAGTGTTCCTTTATGTGTTGATGATGAATGTTTGTGATAAACTGAAGGGTGAAGTGTTCCTTTATGTGTTGATGATGAATGTTTGTGGTAAACTGAAGGGTGAAGTGTTCCTTTATGTGTTGATGATGAATGTTTGTGATAAACTGAAGGGTGAAGTGTTCCTTTATGTGTTGATGATGAATGTTTGTGATAAACTGAAGGGTGAAGTGTTCCTTTGTGTTGATGATGAATGTTTGTGGTAAACTGAAGGGTGAAGTGTTCCATTATGTGTTGATGATGAATGTTTGTGATAAACTGAAGGATGAAGTGTTCCTTTATGTGTTGATGATGAATGTTTGTGATAAACTGAAGGGTGAAGTGTTCCTTTATGTGTTGATGATGAATGTTTGTGATAAACTGAAGGGTGAAGTGTTCCTTTATGTGTTGATGATGAATGTTTGTGATAAACTGAAGGGTGAAGTGTTCCTTTGTGTTGATGATGAATGTTTGTGATAAACTGAAGGATGAAGTGTTCCTTTATGTCATGATGTTGAATGTTTGTGATAAACCGAAGGGTGAAATGTTCCTTTATGTGTTGATGATGAATGTTTGTGATAAACTGAAGGGTGAAGTGTTCCTTTATGTGTTGATGTTGAATGTTTGTGATGAACTGAAGGGTGAAGTGTTCCTTTATGTGTTGATGATGAATGTTTGTGATAAACTGAAGGGTGAAGTGTTCCTTTATGTCATGATGTTGAATGTTTGTGATAAACTGAAGGGTGAAGTGTTCCTTTATGTGTAGATGTTGAATGTTTGTGATAAACTGAAGGATGAAGTGTTCCTTTATGTGTTGATGTTGAATGTTTGTGATAAACTGAAGGGTGAAGTGTTCCTTTATGTGTTGATGATGAATGTTTGTGATAAACCGAAGGGTGAAGTGTTCCTTTATGTCATGATGTTGAATGTTTGTGATAAACTGAAGGGTGAAGTGTTCCTTTATGTGTAGATGTTGAATGTTTGTGATAAACTGAAGGATGAAGTGTTCCTTTATGTCATGATGTTGAATGTTTGTGATAAACTGAAGGGTGAAGTGTTCCTTTATGTGTTGATGATGAATGTTTGTGATAAACTGAAGGGTGAAGTGTTCCTTTATGTGTTGATGATGAATGTTTGTGATAAACGGAAGGGTGAAGTGTTCCTTTATGTGTTGATGATGAATGTTTGTGATAAACGGAAGGGTGAAGTGTTCCTTTATGTGTTGATGATGAATGTTTGTGATAAACTGAAGGGTGAAGTGTTCCTTTATGTGTTGATGATGAATGTTTGTGATAAACGGAAGGGTGAAGTGTTCCTTTATGTGTTGATGTTGAATGTTTGTGATAAACTGAAGGGTGAAGTGTTCCTTTATGTGTTGATGTTGAATGTTTGTGATGAACTGAAGGATGAAGTGTTCCTTTATGTGTTAATGATGAATGTTTGTGATAAACTGAAGGGTGAAGTGTTCCTTTATGTGTTGATGATGAATGTTTGTGGTAAACTGAAGGGTGAAGTGTTCCTTTATGTCATGATGTTGAATGTTTGTGATAAACTGAAGGGTGAAGTGTTCCTTTATGTGTTGATGATGAATGTTTGTGATAAACTGAAGGATGAAGTGTTCCTTTATGTGTTGATGATGAATGTTTGTGATGAACTGAAGGGTGAAGTGTTCCTTTATGTGTTGATAATGAATGTTTGTGATAAACTGAAGGATGAAGTGTTCCTTTATGTCATGATGTTGAATGTTTGTGATAAACTGAAGGGTGAAGTGTTCCTTTATGTGTTGATGATGAATATTTATGATAAACTGAAGGATGAAGTGTTCCTTTATGTGTTGATGTTGAATGTTTGTGATAAACTGAAGGGTGAAGTGTTTCTTTATGTGTTGATGTTGAATGTTTGTGATAAACTGAAGGGTGAAGTGTTCCTTTATGTGTTGATGTTGAATGTTTGTGATAAACTGAAGGGTGAAGTGTTCCTTTATGTGTTGATGATGAATGTTTGTGATAAACTGAAGGGTGAAGTGTTCCTTTATGTGTTGATGATGAATGTTTGTGATAAACTGAAGGGTGAAGTGTTCCTTTATGTGTTGATGATGAATGTTTGTGATAAACTGAAGGGTGAAGTGTTCCTTTATGTGTTGATGATGAATGTTTGTGGTAAACTGAAGGGTGAAGTGTTCCTTTATGTCATGATGTTGAATGTTTGTGATAAACTGAAGGATGAAGTGTTCCTTTATGTGTTGATGATGAATGTTTGTGATAAACTGAAGGGTGAAGTGTTCCTTTATGTGTTGATGATGAATGTTTGTGATAAACTGAAGGATGAAGTGTTCCTTTATGTGTTGATGATGAATGTTTGTGATAAACTGAAGGATGAAGTGTTCCTTTATGTCATGATGTTGAATGTTTGTGATAAACTGAAGGGTGAAGTGTTCCTTTATGTGTTGATGATGAATATTTATGATAAACTGAAGGATGAAGTGTTCCTTTATGTGTTGATGTTGAATGTTTGTGATAAACTGAAGGGTGAAGTGTTTCTTTATGTGTTGATGTTGAATGTTTGTGATAAACTGAAGGGTGAAGTGTTCCTTTATGTGTTGATGTTGAATGTTTGTGATAAACTGAAGGGTGAAGTGTTCCTTTATGTGTTGATGATGAATGTTTGTGATGAACTGAAGGATGAAGTGTTCCTTTATGTGTTGATGTTGAATGTTTGTGATAAACTGAAGGGTGAAGTGTTCCTTTATGTGTTGATGTTGAATGTTTGTGATAAACTGAAGGGTGAAGTGTTCCTTTATGTGTTGATGTTGAATGTTTGTGATGAACTGAAGGATGAAGTGTTCCTTTATGTGTTGATGATGAATGTTTGTGATAAACGGAAGGGTGAAGTGTTCCTTTATGTGTTGATGATGAATGTTTGTGATAAACTGAAGGGTGAAGTGTTCCTTTATGTGTTGATGATGAATGTTTGTGGTAAACTGAAGGGTGAAGTGTTCCTTTATGTGTTGATGATGAATGTTTGTGATAAACTGAAGGGTGAAGTGTTCCTTTATGTGTTGATGATGAATGTTTGTGATAAACTGAAGGGTGAAGTGTTCCTTTGTGTTGATGATGAATGTTTGTGGTAAACTGAAGGGTGAAGTGTTCCATTATGTGTTGATGATGAATGTTTGTGATAAACTGAAGGATGAAGTGTTCCTTTATGTGTTGATGATGAATGTTTGTGATAAACTGAAGGGTGAAGTGTTCCTTTATGTGTTGATGATGAATGTTTGTGATAAACTGAAGGGTGAAGTGTTCCTTTATGTGTTGATGATGAATGTTTGTGATAAACTGAAGGGTGAAGTGTTCCTTTGTGTTGATGATGAATGTTTGTGATAAACTGAAGGATGAAGTGTTCCTTTATGTCATGATGTTGAATGTTTGTGATAAACTGAAGGGTGAAGTGTTCCTTTATGTGTTGATGATGAATGTTTGTGATAAACTGAAGGGTGAAGTGTTCCTTTATGTGTTGATGTTGAATGTTTGTGATAAACTGAAGGGTGAAGTGTTCCTTTATGTGTTGATGATAAATGTTTGTGATAAACTGAAGGGTGAAGTGTTCCTTTATGTCATGATGTTGAATGTTTGTGATAAACTGAAGGGTGAAGTGTTCCTTTATGTGTAGATGTTGAATGTTTGTGATAAACTGAAGGATGAAGTGTTCCTTTATGTGTTGATGTTGAATGTTTGTGATAAACTGAAGGGTGAAGTGTTCCTTTATGTGTTGATGATGAATGTTTGTGATAAACTGAAGGGTGAAGTGTTCCTTTATGTCATGATGTTGAATGTTTGTGATAAACTGAAGGGTGAAGTGTTCCTTTATGTGTTGATGATGAATGTTTGTGATAAACTGAAGGATGAAGTGTTCCTTTATGTCATGATGTTGAATGTTTGTGATAAACTGAAGGGTGAAGTGTTCCTTTATGTCATGATGTTGAATGTTTGTGATAAACTGAAGGGTGAAGTGTTCCTTTATGTGTAGATGTTGAATGTTTGTGATAAACTGAAGGATGAAGTGTTCCTTTATGTCATGATGTTGAATGTTTGTGATAAACTGAAGGGTGAAGTGTTCCTTTATGTGTTGATGATGAATGTTTGTGATAAACTGAAGGGTGAAGTGTTCCTTTATGTGTTGATGTTGAATGTTTGTGATAAACTGAAGGGTGAAGTGTTCCTTTATGTGTTGATGATGAATGTTTGTGATAAACTGAAGGGTGAAGTGTTCCTTTATGTCATGATGTTGAATGTTTGTGATGAACTGAAGGGTGAAGTGTTCCTTTATGTCATGATGTTGAATGTTTGTGATAAACTGAAGGGTGAAGTGTTCCTTTATGTCATGATGTTGAATGTTTGTGATAAACTGAAGGATGAAGTGTTCCTTTATGTGTTGATGTTTAATGTTTGTGATGAACTGAAGGATGAAGTGTTCCTTTATGTGTTAATGTTTGTGATAAACTGAAGGATGAAGTGTTCCTTTATGTCATGATGTTGAATGTTTGTGATAAACTGAAGGATGAAGTGTTCCTTTATGTGTTGATGTTTAATGTTTGTGATAAACTGTAGGATGAAGTGTTCCTTTATGTGTTAATGTTTGTGATAAACTGAAGGATGAAGTGTTCCTTTATGTGTTGATGTTTAATGTTTGTGATGAACTGAAGGATGAAGTGTTCCTTTATGTGTTGATGTTTAATGTTTGTGATAAACTGAAGGATGAAGTGTTTCTTTATGTGTTGATGATGAATGTTTGTTCCTTTTTGTGTTGATGTTGAATGTTTGTGATAAACTGAAGGATGAAGTGTTCCTTTATGTGTTGATGTTTAATGTTTGTGATAAACTGAAGGATGGTGTTTCTTCATGTTTTGATGATGAATGTTTGTGATAAAATGAAGGATGAAGTGTTCCTTTATGTGTTGATGTTTAATGTTTGTGATAAACTGAAGGATGAAGTGTTTCTTTATGTGTTGATGTTTAATGTTTGTGATAAACTGAAGGGTGAAGTGTTCCTTTATGTGTTGATGATGAATGTTTGTTCCTTTATGTGTTGATGTTGAATGTTTGTGATAAAATGAAGGATGAAGTGTTTCTTTATGTGTTGATGTTGAATGTTTGTGATAAACTGAAGGGTGAAGTGTTCCTTTATGTGTTGATGTTGAATGTTTGTGATAAACTGAAGGGTGAAGTGTTCCTTTATGTGTTGATGATGAATGTTTGTGATGAACTGAAGGATGAAGTGTTCCTTTATGTGTTGATGTTGAATGTTTGTGATAAACTGAAGGGTGAAGTGTTCCTTTATGTGTTGATGTTGAATGTTTGTGATAAACTGAAGGGTGAAGTGTTCCTTTATGTGTTGATGTTGAATGTTTGTGATGAACTGAAGGATGAAGTGTTCCTTTATGTGTTGATGATGAATGTTTGTGATAAACGGAAGGGTGAAGTGTTCCTTTATGTGTTGATGATGAATGTTTGTGATAAACTGAAGGGTGAAGTGTTCCTTTATGTGTTGATGATGAATGTTTGTGGTAAACTGAAGGGTGAAGTGTTCCTTTATGTGTTGATGATGAATGTTTGTGATAAACTGAAGGGTGAAGTGTTCCTTTATGTCATGATGTTGAATGTTTGTGATAAACTGAAGGGTGAAGTGTTCCTTTATGTGTAGATGTTGAATGTTTGTGATAAACTGAAGGATGAAGTGTTCCTTTATGTGTTGATGTTGAATGTTTGTGATGAACTGAAGGGTGAAGGGTTCCTTTATGTGTTGATGATGAATGTTTGTGATAAACTGAAGGGTGAAGTGTTCCTTTATGTCATGATGTTGAATGTTTGTGATAAACTGAAGGGTGAAGTGTTCCTTTATGTGTAGATGTTGAATGTTTGTGATAAACTGAAGGATGAAGTGTTCCTTTATGTCATGATGTTGAATGTTTGTGATAAACTGAAGGGTGAAGTGTTCCTTTATGTGTTGATGATGAATGTTTGTGATAAACTGAAGAGTGAAGTGTTCCTTTATGTGTTGATGTTGAATGTTTGTGATAAACTGAAGGGTGAAGTGTTCCTTTATGTGTTGATGATGAATGTTTGTGATAAACTGAAGGGTGAAGTGTTCCTTTATGTCATGATGTTGAATGTTTGTGATGAACTGAAGGGTGAAGTGTTCCTTTATGTCATGATGTTGAATGTTTGTGATAAACTGAAGGGTGAAGTGTTCCTTTATGTCATGATGTTGAATGTTTGTGATAAACTGAAGGATGAAGTGTTCCTTTATGTGTTGATGTTTAATGTTTGTGATGAACTGAAGGATGAAGTGTTCCTTTATGTGTTAATGTTTGTGATAAACTGAAGGATGAAGTGTTCCTTTATGTCATGATGTTGAATGTTTGTGATAAACTGAAGGATGAAGTGTTCCTTTATGTGTTGATGTTTAATGTTTGTGATAAACTGAAGGATGAAGTGTTCCTTTATGTGTTAATGTTTGTGATAAACTGAAGGATGAAGTGTTCCTTTATGTGTTGATGTTTAATGTTTGTGATAAACTGAAGGATGAAGTGTTCCTTTATGTGTTGATGTTTAATGTTTGTGATAAACTGAAGGATGAAGTGTTTCTTTATGTGTTGATGATGAATGTTTGTTCCTTTATGTGTTGATGTTGAATGTTTGTGATAAACTGAAGGATGAAGTGTTCCTTTATGTGTTGATGTTTAATGTTTGTGATAAACTGAAGGATGAAGTGTTTCTTCATGTTTTGATGATGAATGTTTGTGATAAAATGAAGGATGAAGTGTTCCTTTATGTGTTGATGTTTAATGTTTGTGATAAACTGAAGGATGAAGTGTTTCTTTATGTGTTGATGTTTAATGTTTGTGATAAACTGAAGGGTGAAGTGTTCCTTTATGTGTTGATGATGAATGTTTGTTCCTTTATGTGTTGATGTTGAATGTTTGTGATAAACTGAAGGGTGAAGTGTTCCTTTATGTGTTGATGTTGAATGTTTGTGATAAACTGAAGGGTGAAGTGTTCCTTTATGTGTTGATGATGAATGTTTGTGATGAACTGAAGGATGAAGTGTTCCTTTATGTGTTGATGTTGAATGTTTGTGATAAACTGAAGGGTGAAGTGTTCCTTTATGTGTTGATGTTGAATGTTTGTGATAAACTGAAGGGTGAAGTGTTCCTTTATGTGTTGATGTTGAATGTTTGTGATGAACTGAAGGATGAAGTGTTCCTTTATGTGTTGATGATGAATGTTTGTGATAAACGGAAGGGTGAAGTGTTCCTTTATGTGTTGATGATGAATGTTTGTGATAAACTGAAGGGTGAAGTGTTCCTTTATGTGTTGATGATGAATGTTTGTGGTAAACTGAAGGGTGAAGTGTTCCTTTATGTGTTGATGATGAATGTTTGTGATAAACTGAAGGGTGAAGTGTTCCTTTATGTCATGATGTTGAATGTTTGTGATAAACTGAAGGGTGAAGTGTTCCTTTATGTGTAGATGTTGAATGTTTGTGATAAACTGAAGGATGAAGTGTTCCTTTATGTGTTGATGTTGAATGTTTGTGATAAACTGAAGGGTGAAGTGTTCCTTTATGTGTTGATGATGAATGTTTGTGATAAACTGAAGGGTGAAGTGTTCCTTTATGTCATGATGTTGAATGTTTGTGATAAACTGAAGGGTGAAGTGTTCCTTTATGTGTAGATGTTGAATGTTTGTGATAAACTGAAGGATGAAGTGTTCCTTTATGTCATGATGTTGAATGTTTGTGATAAACTGAAGGGTGAAGTGTTCCTTTATGTGTTGATGATGAATGTTTGTGATAAACTGAAGGGTGAAGTGTTCCTTTATGTGTTGATGTTGAATGTTTGTGATAAACTGAAGGGTGAAGTGTTCCTTTATGTCATGATGTTGAATGTTTGTGATAAACTGAAGGATGAAGTGTTCCTTTATGTGTTGATGTTTAATGTTTGTGATGAACTGAAGGATGAAGTGTTCCTTTATGTGTTAATGTTTGTGATAAACTGAAGGATGAAGTGTTCCTTTATGTCATGATGTTGAATGTTTGTGATAAACTGAAGGATGAAGTGTTCCTTTATGTGTTGATGTTTAATGTTTGTGATAAACTGAAGGATGAAGTGTTCCTTTATGTGTTAATGTTTGTGATAAACTGAAGGGTGAAGTGTTCCTTTATGTCATGATGTTGAATGTTTGTGATAAACTGAAGGGTGAAGTGTTCCTTTATGTGTAGATGTTGAATGTTTGTGATAAACTGAAGGATGAAGTGTTCCTTTATGTCATGATGTTGAATGTTTGTGATAAACTGAAGGGTGAAGTGTTCCTTTATGTGTTGATGATGAATGTTTGTGATAAACTGAAGGGTGAAGTGTTCCTTTATGTGTTGATGTTGAATGTTTGTGATAAACTGAAGGGTGAAGTGTTCCTTTATGTCATGATGTTGAATGTTTGTGATAAACTGAAGGATGAAGTGTTCCTTTATGTGTTGATGTTTAATGTTTGTGATAAACTGAAGGATGAAGTGTTCCTTTATGTGTTAATGTTTGTGATAAACTGAAGGATGAAGTGTTCCTTTATGTGTTGATGTTTAATGTTTGTGATAAACTGAAGGATGAAGTGTTCCTTTATGTGTTGATGTTTAATGTTTGTGATAAACTGAAGGATGAAGTGTTTCTTTATGTGTTGATGATGAATGTTTGTTCCTTTATGTGTTGATGTTGAATGTTTGTGATAAACTGAAGGATGAAGTGTTCCTTTATGTGTTGATGTTTAATGTTTGTGATAAACTGAAGGATGAAGTGTTTCTTCATGTTTTGATGATGAATGTTTGTGATAAAATGAAGGATGAAGTGTTCCTTTATGTGTTGATGTTTAATGTTTGTGATAAACTGAAGGATGAAGTGTTTCTTTATGTGTTGATGTTTAATGTTTGTGATAAACTGAAGGGTGAAGTGTTCCTTTATGTGTTGATGATGAATGTTTGTTCCTTTATGTGTTGATGTTGAATGTTTGTGATAAACTGAAGGATGAAGTGTTTCTTTATGTGTTGATGTTTAATGTTTGTGATAAACTGAAGGGTGAAGTGTTCCTTTATGTGTTGATGATGAATGTTTGTTCCTTTATGTGTTGATGTTTAATGTTTGTGATAAACTGAAGGGTGAAGTGTTCCTTTATGTGTTGATGATGAATGTTTGTTCCTTTATGTGTTGATGTTGAATGTTTGTGATAAACTGAAGGATGAAGTGTTTCTTTATGTGTTGATGTTTAATGTTTGTGATAAACTGAAGGGTGAAGTGTTCCTTTATGTGTTGATGATGAATGTTTGTTCCTTTATGTGTTGATGTTGAATGTTTGTGATAAACTGAAGGGTGAAGTGTTCCTTTATGTGTTGATGTTGAATGTTTGTTCCTTTATGTGTTGATGTTTAATGTTTGTGATAAACTGAAGGGTGAAGTGTTCCTTTATGTGTTGATGATGAATGTTTGTTCCTTTATGTGTTGATGTTGAATGTTTGTGATAAACTGAAGGGTGAAGTGTTCCTTTATGTGTTGATGATGAATGTTTGTTCCTTTATGTGTTGATGTTTAATGTTTGTGATAAACTGAAGGATGAAGTGTTTCTTTATGTGTTGATGTTTAATGTTTGTGATAAACTGAAGGGTGAAGTGTTCCTTTATGTGTTGATGTTGAATGTTTGTGATAAACTGAAGGGTGAAGTGTTCCTTTATGTGTTGATGATGAATGTTTGTGATGAACTGAAGGATGAAGTGTTCCTTTATGTGTTGATGTTGAATGTTTGTGATTAACTGAAGGGTGAAGTGTTCCTTTATGTGTTGATGTTGAATGTTTGTGATAAACTGAAGGGTGAAGTGTTCCTTTATGTGTTGATGTTGAATGTTTGTGATGAACTGAAGGATGAAGTGTTCCTTTATGTGTTGATGATGAATGTTTGTGATAAACGGAAGGGTGAAGTGTTCCTTTATGTGTTGATGATGAATGTTTGTGATAAACTGAAGGGTGAAGTGTTCCTTTATGTGTTGATGATGAATGTTTGTGGTAAACTGAAGGGTGAAGTGTTCCTTTATGTGTTGATGATGAATGTTTGTGATAAACTGAAGGGTGAAGTGTTCCTTTATGTGTTGATGATGAATGTTTGTGATAAACTGAAGGGTGAAGTGTTCCATTATGTGTTGATGATGAATGTTTGTGATAAACTGAAGGATGAAGTGTTCCTTTATGTGTTGATGATGAATGTTTGTGATAAACTGAAGGGTGAAGTGTTCCTTTATGTGTTGATGATGAATGTTTGTGATAAACTGAAGGGTGAAGTGTTCCTTTATGTGTTGATGATGAATGTTTGTGATAAACTGAAGGGTGAAGTGTTCCTTTGTGTTGATGATGAATGTTTGTGATAAACTGAAGGATGAAGTGTTCCTTTATGTCATGATGTTGAATGTTTGTGATAAACTGAAGGGTGAAGTGTTCCTTTATGTGTTGATGATGAATGTTTGTGATAAACTGAAGGGTGAAGTGTTCCTTTATGTGTTGATGTTGAATGTTTGTGATAAACTGAAGGGTGAAGTGTTCCTTTATGTGTTGATGATGAATGTTTGTGATAAACTGAAGGGTGAAGTGTTCCTTTATGTCATGATGTTGAATGTTTGTGATAAACTGAAGGGTGACGTGTTCCTTTATGTGTAGATGTTGAATGTTTGTGATAAACTGAAGGATGAAGTGTTCCTTTATGTGTTGATGTTGAATGTTTGTGATAAACTGAAGGGTGAAGTGTTCCTTTATGTGTTGATGATGAATGTTTGTGATAAACTGAAGGGTGAAGTGTTCCTTTATGTCATGATGTTGAATGTTTGTGATAAACTGAAGGGTGAAGTGTTCCTTTATGTGTAGATGTTGAATGTTTGTGATGAACTGAAGGATGAAGTGTTCCTTTATGTCATGATGTTGAATGTTTGTGATAAACTGAAGGGTGAAGTGTTCCTTTATGTGTTGATGATGAATGTTTGTGATAAACTGAAGGGTGAAGTGTTCCTTTATGTGTTGATGTTGAATGTTTGTGATAAACTGAAGGGTGAAGTGTTCCTTTATGTGTTGATGATGAATGTTTGTGATAAACTGAAGGGTGAAGTGTTCCTTTATGTCATGATGTTGAATGTTTGTGATGAACTGAAGGGTGAAGTGTTCCTTTATGTCATGATGTTGAATGTTTGTGATAAACTGAAGGGTGAAGTGTTCCTTTATGTCATGATGTTGAATGTTTGTGATAAACTGAAGGATGAAGTGTTCCTTTATGTGTTGATGTTTAATGTTTGTGATGAACTGAAGGATGAAGTGTTCCTTTATGTGTTAATGTTTGTGATAAACTGAAGGATGAAGTGTTCCTTTATGTCATGATGTTGAATGTTTGTGATAAACTGAAGGATGAAGTGTTCCTTTATGTGTTGATGTTTAATGTTTGTGATAAACTGAAGGATGAAGTGTTCCTTTATGTGTTAATGTTTGTGATAAACTGAAGGATGAAGTGTTCCTTTATGTGTTGATGTTTAATGTTTGTGATAAACTGAAGGATGAAGTGTTCCTTTATGTGTTGATGTTTAATGTTTGTGATAAACTGAAGGATGAAGTGTTTCTTTATGTGTTGATGATGAATGTTTGTTCCTTTATGTGTTGATGTTGAATGTTTGTGATAAACTGAAGGATGAAGTGTTCCTTTATGTGTTGATGTTTAATGTTTGTGATAAACTGAAGGATGAAGTGTTTCTTCATGTTTTGATGATGAATGTTTGTGATAAAATGAAGGATGAAGTGTTCCTTTATGTGTTGATGTTTAATGTTTGTGATAAACTGAAGGATGAAGTGTTTCTTTATGTGTTGATGTTTAATGTTTGTGATAAACTGAAGGGTGAAGTGTTCCTTTATGTGTTGATGATGAATGTTTGTTCCTTTATGTGTTGATGTTGAATGTTTGTGATAAAATGAAGGATGAAGTGTTTCTTTATGTGTTGATGTTGAATGTTTGTGATAAACTGAAGGGTGAAGTGTTCCTTTATGTGTTGATGTTGAATGTTTGTGATAAACTGAAGGGTGAAGTGTTCCTTTATGTGTTGATGATGAATGTTTGTGATAAACTGAAGGGTGAAGTGTTCCTTTATGTGTTGATGTTGAATGTTTGTGATAAACTGAAGGGTGAAGTGTTCCTTTATGTGTTGATGTTGAATGTTTGTGATAAACTGAAGGGTGAAGTGTTCCTTTATGTGTTGATGATGAATGTTTGTGATAAACTGAAGGGTGAAGTGTTCCTTTATGTGTTGATGATGAATGTTTGTGATAAACGGAAGGGTGAAGTGTTCCTTTATGTGTTGATGATGAATGTTTGTGATAAACGGAAGGGTGAAGTGTTCCTTTATGTGTTGATGATGAATGTTTGTGATAAACGGAAGGGTGAAGTGTTCCTTTATGTGTTGATGATGAATGTTTGTGATAAACGGAAGGGTGAAGTGTTCCTTTATGTGTTGATGATGAATGTTTGTGATAAACGGAAGGGTGAAGTGTTCCTTTATGTGTTGATGATGAATGTTTGTGATAAACGGAAGGGTGAAGTGTTCCTTTATGTGTTGATGATGAATGTTTGTGATAAACGGAAGGGTGAAGTGTTCCTTTATGTGTTGATGATGAATGTTTGTGATAAACGGAAGGGTGAAGTGTTCCTTTATGTGTTGATGATGAATGTTTGTGATAAACTGAAGGGTGAAGTGTTCCTTTATGTGTTGATGATGAATGTTTGTGATAAACGGAAGGGTGAAGTGTTCCTTTATGTGTTGATGATGAATGTTTGTGATAAACGGAAGGGTGAAGTGTTCCTTTATGTGTTGATGTTGAATGTTTGTGATAAACTGAAGGGTGAAGTGTTCCTTTATGTGTTGATGTTGAATGTTTGTGATAAACTGAAGGGTGAAGTGTTCCTTTATGTGTTGATGATGAATGTTTGTGATAAACTGAAGGGTGAAGTGTTCCTTTATGTGTTGATGATGAATGTTTGTGATAAACTGAAGGGTGAAGTGTTCCTTTGTGTTGATGATGAATGTTTGTGGTAAACTGAAGGGTGAAGTGTTCCTTTATGTGTTGATGATGAATGTTTGTGATAAACTGAAGGATGAAGTGTTCCTTTATGTGTTGATGATGAATGTTTGTGATAAACTGAAGGGTGAAGTGTTCCTTTATGTGTTGATGATGAATGTTTGTGATAAACTGAAGGGTGAAGTGTTCCTTTATGTGTTGATGATGAATGTTTGTGATAAACTGAAGGGTGAAGTGTTCCTTTGTGTTGATGATGAATGTTTGTGATAAACTGAAGGGTGAAGTGTTCCTTTATGTCATGATGTTGAATGTTTGTGATAAACTGAAGGGTGAAGTGTTCCTTTATGTGTAGATGTTGAATGTTTGTGAAAAACTGAAGGATGAAGTGTTCCTTTATGTGTTGATGATGAATATTTATGATAAACTGAAGGATGAAGTGTTCCTTTATGTGTTGATGATGAATGTTTGTGATAAACTGAAGGATGAAGTGTTCCTTTATGTGTTGATGATGAATATTTATGATAAACTGAAGGATGAAGTGTTCCTTTATGTGTTGATGATGAATGTTTGTGATAAACTGAAGGATGAAGTGTTCCTTTATGTGTTGATGTTGAATGTTTGTGATAAACTGAAGGGTGAAGTGTTCCTTTATGTGTTGATGTTTAATGTTTGTGATGAACTGAAGGATGAAGTGTTCCTTTATGTGTTGATGTTTAATGTTTGTGATAAACTGAAGGGTGAAGTGTTCCTTTATGTGTTGATGATGAATGTTTGTGATAAACTGAAGGGTGAAGTGTTCCTTTATGTGTTGATGTTGAATGTTTGTGATAAACTGAAGGGTGAAGTGTTCCTTTATGTGTTGATGATGAATGTTTGTGATAAACTGAAGGGTGAAGTGTTCCTTTATGTCATGATGTTGAATGTTTGTGATAAACTGAAGGGTGAAGTGTTCCTTTATGTGTAGATGTTGAATGTTTGTGATAAACTGAAGGATGAAGTGTTCCTTTATGTGTTGATGATGAATATTTATGATAAACTGAAGGATGAAGTGTTCCTTTATGTGTTGATGTTGAATGTTTGTGATAAACTGAAGGGTGAAGTGTTCCTTTATGTGTTGATGTTTAATGTTTGTGATGAACTGAAGGATGAAGTGTTCCTTTATGTGTTGATGTTTAATGTTTGTGATAAACTGAAGGATGAAGTGTTCCTTTATGTGTAGATGTTGAATGTTTGTGATAAACTGAAGGATGAAGTGTTCCTTTATCTGTTGATGATGAATATTTATGATAAACTGAAGGATGAAGTGTTCCTTTATCTGTTGATGTTGAATGTTTGTGATAAACTGAAGGGTGAAGTGTTCCTTTATGTGTTGATGATGAATGTTTGTGATAAACTGAAGGGTGAAGTGTTCCTTTATGTGTTGATGTTGAATGTTTGTGATAAACTGAAGGGTGAAGTGTTCCTTTATGTGTTGATGATGAATGTTTGTGATAAACTGAAGGGTGAAGTGTTCCTTTATGTCATGATGTTGAATGTTTGTGATAAACTGAAGGGTGAAGTGTTCCTTTATGTGTAGATGTTGAATGTTTGTGATAAACTGAAGGATGAAGTGTTCCTTTATGTGTTGATGATGAATATTTATGATAAACTGAAGGATGAAGTGTTCCTTTATGTGTTGATGTTGAATGTTTGTGATAAACTGAAGGGTGAAGTGTTCCTTTATGTGTTGATGTTTAATGTTTGTGATGAACTGAAGGATGAAGTGTTCCTTTATGTGTTGATGTTTAATGTTTGTGATGAACTGAAGGATGAAGTGTTTCTTCATGTTTTGATGATGAATGTTTGTGATAAAATGAAGGATGAAGTGTTCCTTTATGTGTTGATGTTTAATGTTTGTGATAAACTGAAGGATGAAGTGTTTCTTTATGTGTTGATGATGAATGTTTGTTCCTTTATGTGTTGATGTTGAATGTTTGTGATAAAATGAAGGATGAAGTGTTTCTTCATGTTTTGATGATGAATGTTTGTGATAAAATGAAGGATGAAGTGTTCCTTTATGTGTTGATGTTTAATGTTTGTGATAAACTGAAGGATGAAGTGTTTCTTTATGTGTTGATGATGAATGTTTGTTCCTTTATGTGTTGATGTTGAATGTTTGTGATAAAATGAAGGATGAAGTGTTTCTTTATGTGTTGATGTTGAATGTTTGTGATAAACTGAAGGGTGAAGTGTTCCTTTATGTGTTGATGATGAATGTTTGTGATAAACGGAAGGGTGAAGTGTTCCTTTATGTGTTGATGATGAATGTTTGTGATAAACTGAAGGGTGAAGTGTTCCTTTATGTGTTGATGATGAATGTTTGTGATAAACTGAAGGGTGAAGTGTTCCTTTATGTGTTGATGATGAATGTTTGTGATAAACTGAAGGGTGAAGTGTTCCTTTATGTGTTGATGTTGAATGTTTGTGATAAACTGAAGGGTGAAGTGTTCCTTTATGTGTTGATGATGAATGTTTGTGATAAACTGAAGGGTGAAGTGTTCCTTTATGTCATGATGTTGAATGTTTGTGATAAACTGAAGGGTGAAGTGTTCCTTTATGTGTAGATGTTGAATGTTTGTGATAAACTGAAGGATGAAGTGTTCCTTTATGTGTTGATGATGAATATTTATGATAAACTGAAGGATGAAGTGTTCCTTTATGTGTTGATGATGAATGTTTGTGATAAACTGAAGGATGAAGTGTTCCTTTATGTGTTGATGATGAATATTTATGATAAACTGAAGGATGAAGTGTTCCTTTATGTGTTGATGATGAATGTTTGTGATAAACTGAAGGATGAAGTGTTCCTTTATGTGTTGATGTTGAATGTTTGTGATAAACTGAAGGGTGAAGTGTTCCTTTATGTGTTGATGATGAATATTTATGATAAACTGAAGGATGAAGTGTTCCTTTATGTGTTGATGTTGAATGTTTGTGATAAACTGAAGGGTGAAGTGTTCCTTTATGTGTTGATGTTTAATGTTTGTGATGAACTGAAGGATGAAGTGTTCCTTTATGTGTTGTTGTTTAATGTTTGTGATAAACTGAAGGATGAAGTGTTCCTTTATGTGTTGATGTTTAATGTTTGTGATGAACTGAAGGATGAAGTGTTTCTTCATGTTTTGATGATGAATGTTTATGATAAAATGAAGGATGAAGTGTTCCTTTATGTGTTGATGTTTAATGTTTGTGATAAACTGAAGGATGAAGTGTTTCTTTATGTGTTGATGATGAATGTTTGTTCCTTTATGTGTTGATGTTGAATGTTTGTGATAAAATGAAGGATGAAGTGTTTCTTCATGTTTTGATGATGAATGTTTGTGATAAAATGAAGGATGAAGTGTTCCTTTATGTGTTGATGTTTAATGTTTGTGATAAACTGAAGGATGAAGTGTTTCTTTATGTGTTGATGATGAATGTTTGTTCCTTTATGTGTTGATGTTGAATGTTTGTGATAAAATGAAGGATGAAGTGTTTCTTTATGTGTTGATGTTGAATGTTTGTGATAAACTGAAGGGTGAAGTGTTCCTTTATGTGTTGATGATGAATGTTTGTGATAAACTGAAGGGTGAAGTGTTCCTTTATGTGTTGATGATGAATGTTTGTGATAAAATGAAGGATGAAGTGTTTCTTTATGTGTTGATGTTGAATGTTTGTGATGAACTGAAGGGTGAAGTGTTCCTTTATGTGTTGATGATGAATGTTTGTGATAAACTGAAGGGTGAAGTGTTCCTTTATGTGTTGATGTTGAATGTTTGTGATAAACTGAAGGGTGAAGTGTTCCTTTATGTGTTGATGATGAATGTTTGTGATAAACTGAAGGGTGAAGTGTTCCTTTATGTGTTGATGATGAATGTTTGTGATAAACTGAAGGGTGAAGTGTTCCTTTGTGTTGATGATGAATGTTTGTGGTAAACTGAAGGGTGAAGTGTTCCTTTATGTGTTGATGATGAATGTTTGTGATAAACTGAAGGATGAAGTGTTCCTTTATGTGTTGATGATGAATGTTTGTGATAAACTGAAGGGTGAAGTGTTCCTTTATGTGTTGATGATGAATGTTTGTGATAAACTGAAGGGTGAAGTGTTCCTTTATGTGTTGATGATGAATGTTTGTGATAAACTGAAGGGTGAAGTGTTCCTTTGTGTTGATGATGAATGTTTGTGATAAACTGAAGGGTGAAGTGTTCCTTTATGTCATGATGTTGAATGTTTGTGATAAACTGAAGGGTGAAGTGTTCCTTTATGTGTAGATGTTGAATGTTTGTGAAAAACTGAAGGATGAAGTGTTCCTTTATGTGTTGATGATGAATATTTATGATAAACTGAAGGATGAAGTGTTCCTTTATGTGTTGATGATGAATGTTTGTGATAAACTGAAGGATGAAGTGTTCCTTTATGTGTTGATGATGAATGTTTGTGATAAACTGAAGGATGAAGTGTTCCTTTATGTGTTGATGTTGAATGTTTGTGATAAACTGAAGGGTGAAGTGTTCCTTTATGTGTTGATGTTTAATGTTTGTGATGAACTGAAGGATGAAGTGTTCCTTTATGTGTTGATGTTTAATGTTTGTGATAAACTGAAGGGTGAAGTGTTCCTTTATGTGTTGATGATGAATGTTTGTGATAAACTGAAGGGTGAAGTGTTCCTTTATGTGTTGATGTTGAATGTTTGTGATAAACTGAAGGGTGAAGTGTTCCTTTATGTGTTGATGATGAATGTTTGTGATAAACTGAAGGGTGAAGTGTTCCTTTATGTCATGATGTTGAATGTTTGTGATAAACTGAAGGGTGAAGTGTTCCTTTATGTGTAGATGTTGAATGTTTGTGATAAACTGAAGGATGAAGTGTTCCTTTATGTGTTGATGATGAATATTTATGATAAACTGAAGGATGAAGTGTTCCTTTATGTGTTGATGTTGAATGTTTGTGATAAACTGAAGGGTGAAGTGTTCCTTTATGTGTTGATGTTTAATGTTTGTGATGAACTGAAGGATGAAGTGTTCCTTTATGTGTTGATGTTTAATGTTTGTGATAAACTGAAGGATGAAGTGTTCCTTTATGTGTAGATGTTGAATGTTTGTGATAAACTGAAGGATGAAGTGTTCCTTTATCTGTTGATGATGAATATTTATGATAAACTGAAGGATGAAGTGTTCCTTTATGTGTTGATGATGAATGTTTGTGATAAACTGAAGGGTGAAGTGTTCCTTTATGTGTTGATGTTGAATGTTTGTGATAAACTGAAGGGTGAAGTGTTCCTTTATGTGTTGATGATGAATGTTTGTGATAAACTGAAGGGTGAAGTGTTCCTTTATGTCATGATGTTGAATGTTTGTGATAAACTGAAGGGTGAAGTGTTCCTTTATGTGTAGATGTTGAATGTTTGTGATAAACTGAAGGATGAAGTGTTCCTTTATGTGTTGATGATGAATATTTATGATAAACTGAAGGATGAAGTGTTCCTTTATGTGTTGATGTTGAATGTTTGTGATAAACTGAAGGGTGAAGTGTTCCTTTATGTGTTGATGATGAATGTTTGTGATAAACGGAAGGGTGAAGTGTTCCTTTATGTGTTGATGATGAATGTTTGTGATAAACTGAAGGGTGAAGTGTTCCTTTATGTGTTGATGATGAATGTTTGTGATAAACTGAAGGGTGAAGTGTTCCTTTATGTGTTGATGATGAATGTTTGTGATAAACTGAAGGGTGAAGTGTTCCTTTATGTGTTGATGTTGAATGTTTGTGATAAACTGAAGGGTGAAGTGTTCCTTTATGTGTTGATGATGAATGTTTGTGATAAACTGAAGGGTGAAGTGTTCCTTTATGTCATGATGTTGAATGTTTGTGATAAACTGAAGGGTGAAGTGTTCCTTTATGTGTAGATGTTGAATGTTTGTGATAAACTGAAGGATGAAGTGTTCCTTTATGTGTTGATGATGAATATTTATGATAAACTGAAGGATGAAGTGTTCCTTTATGTGTTGATGATGAATGTTTGTGATAAACTGAAGGATGAAGTGTTCCTTTATGTGTTGATGATGAATATTTATGATAAACTGAAGGATGAAGTGTTCCTTTATGTGTTGATGATGAATGTTTGTGATAAACTGAAGGATGAAGTGTTCCTTTATGTGTTGATGTTGAATGTTTGTGATAAACTGAAGGGTGAAGTGTTCCTTTATGTGTTGATGATGAATATTTATGATAAACTGAAGGATGAAGTGTTCCTTTATGTGTTGATGTTGAATGTTTGTGATAAACTGAAGGGTGAAGTGTTCCTTTATGTGTTGATGTTTAATGTTTGTGATGAACTGAAGGATGAAGTGTTCCTTTATGTGTTGATGTTTAATGTTTGTGATAAACTGAAGGATGAAGTGTTCCTTTATGTGTTGATGTTTAATGTTTGTGATGAACTGAAGGATGAAGTGTTTCTTCATGTTTTGATGATGAATGTTTATGATAAAATGAAGGATGAAGTGTTCCTTTATGTGTTGATGTTTAATGTTTGTGATAAACTGAAGGATGAAGTGTTTCTTTATGTGTTGATGATGAATGTTTGTTCCTTTATGTGTTGATGTTGAATGTTTGTGATAAAATGAAGGATGAAGTGTTTATTCATGTTTTGATGATGAATGTTTGTGATAAAATGAAGGATGAAGTGTTCCTTTATGTGTTGATGTTTAATGTTTGTGATAAACTGAAGGATGAAGTGTTTCTTTATGTGTTGATGATGAATGTTTGTTCCTTTATGTGTTGATGTTGAATGTTTGTGATAAAATGAAGGATGAAGTGTTTCTTTATGTGTTGATGTTGAATGTTTGTGATAAACTGAAGGGTGAAGTGTTCCTTTATGTGTTGATGATGAATGTTTGTGATAAACTGAAGGGTGAAGTGTTCCTTTATGTGTTGATGATGAATGTTTGTGATAAAATGAAGGATGAAGTGTTTCTTTATGTGTTGATGTTGAATGTTTGTGATGAACTGAAGGGTGAAGTGTTCCTTTATGTGTTGATGATGAATGTTTGTGATAAACTGAAGGGTGAAGTGTTCCTTTATGTGTTGATGTTGAATGTTTGTGATAAACTGAAGGGTGAAGTGTTCCTTTATGTGTTGATGATGAATGTTTGTGATAAACTGAAGGGTGAAGTGTTCCTTTATGTGTTGATGATGAATGTTTGTGATAAACTGAAGGGTGAAGTGTTCCTTTGTGTTGATGATGAATGTTTGTGGTAAACTGAAGGGTGAAGTGTTCCTTTATGTGTTGATGATGAATGTTTGTGATAAACTGAAGGATGAAGTGTTCCTTTATGTGTTGATGATGAATGTTTGTGATAAACTGAAGGGTGAAGTGTTCCTTTATGTGTTGATGATGAATGTTTGTGATAAACTGAAGGGTGAAGTGTTCCTTTATGTGTTGATGATGAATGTTTGTGATAAACTGAAGGGTGAAGTGTTCCTTTGTGTTGATGATGAATGTTTGTGATAAACTGAAGGGTGAAGTGTTCCTTTATGTCATGATGTTGAATGTTTGTGATAAACTGAAGGGTGAAGTGTTCCTTTATGTGTAGATGTTGAATGTTTGTGAAAAACTGAAGGATGAAGTGTTCCTTTATGTG
Source organism: Anarhichas minor (assembly GCF_050575085.1). NCBI lineage: Eukaryota > Metazoa > Chordata > Actinopteri > Perciformes > Anarhichadidae > Anarhichas > Anarhichas minor. Next base: position 573,121 of record NW_027466516.1, read on the forward strand.
TTGATGATGAATATTTATGATAAACTGAAGGATGAAGTGTTCCTTTATGTGTTGATGATGAATGTTTGTGATAAACTGAAGGATGAAGTGTTCCTTTATGTGTTGATGATGAATGTTTGTGATAAACTGAAGGATGAAGTGTTCCTTTATGTGTTGATGTTGAATGTTTGTGATAAACTGAAGGGTGAAGTGTTCCTTTATGTGTTGATGTTTAATGTTTGTGATGAACTGAAGGATGAAGTGTTCCTTTATGTGTTGATGTTTAATGTTTGTGATAAACTGAAGGGTGAAGTGTTCCTTTATGTGTTGATGATGAATGTTTGTGATAAACTGAAGGGTGAAGTGTTCCTTTATGTGTTGATGTTGAATGTTTGTGATAAACTGAAGGGTGAAGTGTTCCTTTATGTGTTGATGATGAATGTTTGTGATAAACTGAAGGGTGAAGTGTTCCTTTATGTCATGATGTTGAATGTTTGTGATAAACTGAAGGGTGAAGTGTTCCTTTATGTGTAGATGTTGAATGTTTGTGATAAACTGAAGGATGAAGTGTTCCTTTATGTGTTGATGATGAATATTTATGATAAACTGAAGGATGAAGTGTTCCTTTATGTGTTGATGTTGAATGTTTGTGATAAACTGAAGGGTGAAGTGTTCCTTTATGTGTTGATGTTTAATGTTTGTGATGAACTGAAGGATGAAGTGTTCCTTTATGTGTTGATGTTTAATGTTTGTGATAAACTGAAGGATGAAGTGTTCCTTTATGTGTAGATGTTGAATGTTTGTGATAAACTGAAGGATGAAGTGTTCCTTTATCTGTTGATGATGAATATTTATGATAAACTGAAGGATGAAGTGTTCCTTTATGTGTTGATGATGAATGTTTGTGATAAACTGAAGGGTGAAGTGTTCCTTTATGTGTTGATGTTGAATGTTTGTGATAAACTGAAGGGTGAAGTGTTCCTTTATGTGTTGATGATGAATGTTTGTGATAAACTGAAGGGTGAAGTGTTCCTTTATGTCATGATGTTGAATGTTTGTGATAAACTGAAGGGTGAAGTGTTCCTTTATGTGTAGATGTTGAATGTTTGTGATAAACTGAAGGATGAAGTGTTCCTTTATGTGTTGATGATGAATATTTATGATAAACTGAAGGATGAAGTGTTCCTTTATGTGTTGATGTTGAATGTTTGTGATAAACTGAAGGGTGAAGTGTTCCTTTATGTGTTGATGTTTAATGTTTGTGATGAACTGAAGGATGAAGTGTTCCTTTATGTGTTGATGTTTAATGTTTGTGATGAACTGAAGGATGAAGTGTTCCTTTATGTGTTGATGTTTAATGTTTGTGATGAACTGAAGGATGAAGTGTTTCTTCATGTTTTGATGATGAATGTTTGTGATAAAATGAAGGATGAAGTGTTCCTTTATGTGTTGATGTTTAATGTTTGTGATAAACTGAAGGATGAAGTGTTTCTTTATGTGTTGATGATGAATGTTTGTTCCTTTATGTGTTGATGTTGAATGTTTGTGATAAAATGAAGGATGAAGTGTTTCTTCATGTTTTGATGATGAATGTTTGTGATAAAATGAAGGATGAAGTGTTCCTTTATGTGTTGATGTTTAATGTTTGTGATAAACTGAAGGATGAAGTGTTTCTTTATGTGTTGATGATGAATGTTTGTTCCTTTATGTGTTGATGTTGAATGTTTGTGATAAAATGAAGGATGAAGTGTTTCTTTATGTGTTGATGTTGAATGTTTGTGATAAACTGAAGGGTGAAGTGTTCCTTTATGTGTTGATGATGAATGTTTGTGATAAACGGAAGGGTGAAGTGTTCCTTTATGTGTTGATGATGAATGTTTGTGATAAACTGAAGGGTGAAGTGTTCCTTTATGTGTTGATGATGAATGTTTGTGATAAACTGAAGGGTGAAGTGTTCCTTTATGTGTTGATGATGAATGTTTGTGATAAACTGAAGGGTGAAGTGTTCCTTTATGTGTTGATGTTGAATGTTTGTGATAAACTGAAGGGTGAAGTGTTCCTTTATGTGTTGATGATGAATGTTTGTGATAAACTGAAGGGTGAAGTGTTCCTTTATGTCATGATGTTGAATGTTTGTGATAAACTGAAGGTGAAGTGTTCCTTTATGTGTAGATGTTGAATGTTTGTGATAAACTGAAGGATGAAGTGTTCCTTTATGTGTTGATGATGAATATTTATGATAAACTGAAGGATGAAGTGTTCCTTTATGTGTTGATGATGAATGTTTGTGATAAACTGAAGGATGAAGTGTTCCTTTATGTGTTGATGATGAATATTTATGATAAACTGAAGGATGAAGTGTTCCTTTATGTGTTGATGATGAATGTTTGTGATAAACTGAAGGATGAAGTGTTCCTTTATGTGTTGATGTTGAATGTTTGTGATAAACTGAAGGGTGAAGTGTTCCTTTATGTGTTGATGATGAATATTTATGATAAACTGAAGGATGAAGTGTTCCTTTATGTGTTGATGTTGAATGTTTGTGATAAACTGAAGGGTGAAGTGTTCCTTTATGTGTTGATGTTTAATGTTTGTGATGAACTGAAGGATGAAGTGTTCCTTTATGTGTTGATGTTTAATGTTTGTGATAAACTGAAGGATGAAGTGTTCCTTTATGTGTTGATGTTTAATGTTTGTGATGAACTGAAGGATGAAGTGTTTCTTCATGTTTTGATGATGAATGTTTATGATAAAATGAAGGATGAAGTGTTCCTTTATGTGTTGATGTTTAATGTTTGTGATAAACTGAAGGATGAAGTGTTTCTTTATGTGTTGATGATGAATGTTTGTTCCTTTATGTGTTGATGTTGAATGTTTGTGATAAAATGAAGGATGAAGTGTTTCTTCATGTTTTGATGATGAATGTTTGTGATAAAATGAAGGATGAAGTGTTCCTTTATGTGTTGATGTTTAATGTTTGTGATAAACTGAAGGATGAAGTGTTTCTTTATGTGTTGATGATGAATGTTTGTTCCTTTATGTGTTGATGTTGAATGTTTGTGATAAAATGAAGGATGAAGTGTTTCTTTATGTGTTGATGTTGAATGTTTGTGATAAACTGAAGGGTGAAGTGTTCCTTTATGTGTTGATGATGAATGTTTGTGATAAACTGAAGGGTGAAGTGTTCCTTTATGTGTTGATGATGAATGTTTGTGATAAAATGAAGGATGAAGTGTTTCTTTATGTGTTGATGTTGAATGTTTGTGATGAACTGAAGGGTGAAGTGTTCCTTTATGTGTTGATGATGAATGTTTGTGATAAACTGAAGGGTGAAGTGTTCCTTTATGTGTTGATGTTGAATGTTTGTGATAAACTGAAGGGTGAAGTGTTCCTTTATGTGTTGATGATGAATGTTTGTGATAAACTGAAGGGTGAAGTGTTCCTTTATGTGTTGATGATGAATGTTTGTGATAAACTGAAGGGTGAAGTGTTCCTTTGTGTTGATGATGAATGTTTGTGGTAAACTGAAGGGTGAAGTGTTCCTTTATGTGTTGATGATGAATGTTTGTGATAAACTGAAGGATGAAGTGTTCCTTTATGTGTTGATGATGAATGTTTGTGATAAACTGAAGGGTGAAGTGTTCCTTTATGTGTTGATGATGAATGTTTGTGATAAACTGAAGGGTGAAGTGTTCCTTTATGTGTTGATGATGAATGTTTGTGATAAACTGAAGGGTGAAGTGTTCCTTTGTGTTGATGATGAATGTTTGTGATAAACTGAAGGGTGAAGTGTTCCTTTATGTCATGATGTTGAATGTTTGTGATAAACTGAAGGGTGAAGTGTTCCTTTATGTGTAGATGTTGAATGTTTGTGAAAAACTGAAGGATGAAGTATTCCTTTATGTGTTGATGATGAATATTTATGATAAACTGAAGGATGAAGTGTTCCTTTATGTGTTGATGATGAATGTTTGTGATAAACTGAAGGATGAAGTGTTCCTTTATGTGTTGATGATGAATGTTTGTGATAAACTGAAGGATGAAGTGTTCCTTTATGTGTTGATGTTGAATGTTTGTGATAAACTGAAGGGTGAAGTGTTCCTTTATGTGTTGATGTTTAATGTTTGTGATGAACTGAAGGATGAAGTGTTCCTTTATGTGTTGATGTTTAATGTTTGTGATAAACTGAAGGGTGAAGTGTTCCTTTATGTGTTGATGATGAATGTTTGTGATAAACTGAAGGGTGAAGTGTTCCTTTATGTGTTGATGTTGAATGTTTGTGATAAACTGAAGGGTGAAGTGTTCCTTTATGTGTTGATGATGAATGTTTGTGATAAACTGAAGGGTGAAGTGTTCCTTTATGTCATGATGTTGAATGTTTGTGATAAACTGAAGGGTGAAGTGTTCCTTTATGTGTAGATGTTGAATGTTTGTGATAAACTGAAGGATGAAGTGTTCCTTTATGTGTTGATGATGAATATTTATGATAAACTGAAGGATGAAGTGTTCCTTTATGTGTTGATGTTGAATGTTTGTGATAAACTGAAGGGTGAAGTGTTCCTTTATGTGTTGATGTTTAATGTTTGTGATGAACTGAAGGATGAAGTGTTCCTTTATGTGTTGATGTTTAATGTTTGTGATAAACTGAAGGATGAAGTGTTCCTTTATGTGTAGATGTTGAATGTTTGTGATAAACTGAAGGATGAAGTGTTCCTTTATCTGTTGATGATGAATATTTATGATAAACTGAAGGATGAAGTGTTCCTTTATGTGTTGATGTTGAATGTTTGTGATAAACTGAAGGGTGAAGTGTTCCTTTATGTGTTGATGATGAATGTTTGTGATAAACTGAAGGGTGAAGTGTTCCTTTATGTGTTGATGTTGAATGTTTGTGATAAACTGAAGGGTGAAGTGTTCCTTTATGTGTTGATGATGAATGTTTGTGATAAACTGAAGGGTGAAGTGTTCCTTTATGTCATGATGTTGAATGTTTGTGATAAACTGAAGGGTGAAGTGTTCCTTTATGTGTAGATGTTGAATGTTTGTGATAAACTGAAGGATGAAGTGTTCCTTTATGTGTTGATGATGAATATTTATGATAAACTGAAGGATGAAGTGTTCCTTTATGTGTTGATGTTGAATGTTTGTGATGAACTGAAGGGTGAAGTGTTCCTTTATGTGTTGATGTTTAATGTTTGTGATGAACTGAAGGATGAAGTGTTCCTTTATGTGTTGATGTTTAATGTTTGTGATGAACTGAAGGATGAAGTGTTCCTTTATGTGTTGATGTTTAATGTTTGTGATGAACTGAAGGATGAAGTGTTTCTTCATGTTTTGATGATGAATGTTTGTGATAAAATGAAGGATGAAGTGTTCCTTTATGTGTTGATGTTTAATGTTTGTGATAAACTGAAGGATGAAGTGTTTCTTTATGTGTTGATGATGAATGTTTGTTCCTTTATGTGTTGATGTTGAATGTTTGTGATAAAATGAAGGATGAAGTGTTCCTTTATGTGTTGATGTTTAATGTTTGTGATAAAATGAAGGATGAAGTGTTTCTTTATGTGTTGATGATGAATGTTTGTTCCTTTATGTGTTGATGTTGAATGTTTGTGATAAAATGAAGGATGAAGTGTTTCTTTATGTGTTGATGTTGAATGTTTGTGATAAACTGAAGGGTGAAGTGTTCCTTTATGTGTTGATGATGAATGTTTGTGATAAACGGAAGGGTGAAGTGTTCCTTTATGTGTTGATGATGAATGTTTGTGATAAACTGAAGGGTGAAGTGTTCCTTTATGTGTTGATGATGAATGTTTGTGATAAACTGAAGGGTGAAGTGTTCCTTTATGTGTTGATGATGAATGTTTGTGATAAACTGAAGGGTGAAGTGTTCCTTTATGTGTTGATGTTGAATGTTTGTGATAAACTGAAGGGTGAAGTGTTCCTTTATGTGTTGATGATGAATGTTTGTGATAAACTGAAGGGTGAAGTGTTCCTTTATGTCATGATGTTGAATGTTTGTGATAAACTGAAGGGTGAAGTGTTCCTTTATGTGTAGATGTTGAATGTTTGTGATAAACTGAAGGATGAAGTGTTCCTTTATGTGTTGATGATGAATATTTATGATAAACTGAAGGATGAAGTGTTCCTTTATGTGTTGATGATGAATGTTTGTGATAAACTGAAGGATGAAGTGTTCCTTTATGTGTTGATGATGAATATTTATGATAAACTGAAGGATGAAGTGTTCCTTTATGTGTTGATGATGAATGTTTGTGATAAACTGAAGGATGAAGTGTTCCTTTATGTGTTGATGTTGAATGTTTGTGATAAACTGAAGGGTGAAGTGTTCCTTTATGTGTTGATGATGAATATTTATGATAAACTGAAGGATGAAGTGTTCCTTTATGTGTTGATGTTGAATGTTTGTGATAAACTGAAGGGTGAAGTGTTCCTTTATGTGTTGATGTTTAATGTTTGTGATGAACTGAAGGATGAAGTGTTCCTTTATGTGTTGATGTTTAATGTTTGTGATAAACTGAAGGATGAAGTGTTCCTTTATGTGTTGATGTTTAATGTTTGTGATGAACTGAAGGATGAAGTGTTTCTTCATGTTTTGATGATGAATGTTTATGATAAAATGAAGGATGAAGTGTTCCTTTATGTGTTGATGTTTAATGTTTGTGATAAACTGAAGGATGAAGTGTTTCTTTATGTGTTGATGATGAATGTTTGTTCCTTTATGTGTTGATGTTGAATGTTTGTGATAAAATGAAGGATGAAGTGTTTCTTCATGTTTTGATGATGAATGTTTGTGATAAAATGAAGGATGAAGTGTTCCTTTATGTGTTGATGTTTAATGTTTGTGATAAACTGAAGGATGAAGTGTTTCTTTATGTGTTGATGATGAATGTTTGTTCCTTTATGTGTTGATGTTGAATGTTTGTGATAAAATGAAGGATGAAGTGTTTCTTTATGTGTTGATGTTGAATGTTTGTGATAAACTGAAGGATGAAGTGTTCCTTTATGTGTTGATGATGAATGTTTGTGATAAACTGAAGGGTGAAGTGTTCCTTTATGTGTTGATGATGAATGTTTGTGATAAACTGAAGGGTGAAGTGTTCCTTTATGTGTTGATGATGAATGTTTGTGATAAACTGAAGGGTGAAGTGTTCCTTTATGTGTTGATGATGAATGTTTGTGATAAACTGAAGGATGAAGTGTTCCTTTATGTGTTGATGATGAATATTTATGATAAACTGAAGGATGAAGTGTTCCTTTATGTGTTGATGATGAATGTTTGTGATAAACTGAAGGATGAAGTGTTCCTTTATGTGTTGATGATGAATATTTATGATAAACTGAAGGATGAAGTGTTCCTTTATGTGTTGATGATGAATGTTTGTGATAAACTGAAGGATGAAGTGTTCCTTTATGTGTTGATGTTGAATGTTTGTGATAAACTGAAGGGTGAAGTGTTCCTTTATGTGTTGATGATGAATATTTATGATAAACTGAAGGATGAAGTGTTCCTTTATGTGTTGATGTTGAATGTTTGTGATAAACTGAAGGGTGAAGTGTTCCTTTATGTGTTGATGTTTAATGTTTGTGATGAACTGAAGGATGAAGTGTTCCTTTATGTGTTGATGTTTAATGTTTGTGATAAACTGAAGGGTGAAGTGTTCCTTTATGTGTAGATGTTGAATGTTTGTGATAAACTGAAGGATGAAGTGTTCCTTTATGTGTTGATGATGAATATTTATGATAAACTGAAGGATGAAGTGTTCCTTTATGTGTTGATGATGAATGTTTGTGATAAACTGAAGGATGAAGTGTTCCTTTATGTGTTGATGATGAATATTTATGATAAACTGAAGGATGAAGTGTTCCTTTATGTGTTGATGATGAATGTTTGTGATAAACTGAAGGATGAAGTGTTCCTTTATGTGTTGATGTTGAATGTTTGTGATAAACTGAAGGGTGAAGTGTTCCTTTATGTGTTGATGATGAATATTTATGATAAACTGAAGGATGAAGTGTTCCTTTATGTGTTGATGTTGAATGTTTGTGATAAACTGAAGGGTGAAGTGTTCCTTTATGTGTTGATGTTTAATGTTTGTGATGAACTGAAGGATGAAGTGTTCCTTTATGTGTTGATGTTTAATGTTTGTGATAAACTGAAGGATGAAGTGTTCCTTTATGTGTTGATGTTTAATGTTTGTGATGAACTGAAGGATGAAGTGTTTCTTCATGTTTTGATGATGAATGTTTATGATAAAATGAAGGATGAAGTGTTCCTTTATGTGTTGATGTTTAATGTTTGTGATAAACTGAAGGATGAAGTGTTTCTTTATGTGTTGATGATGAATGTTTGTTCCTTTATGTGTTGATGTTGAATGTTTGTGATAAAATGAAGGATGAAGTGTTTCTTCATGTTTTGATGATGAATGTTTGTGATAAAATGAAGGATGAAGTGTTCCTTTATGTGTTGATGTTTAATGTTTGTGATGAACTGAAGGATGAAGTGTTTCTTTATGTGTTGATGATGAATGTTTGTTCCTTTATGTGTTGATGTTGAATGTTTGTGATAAAATGAAGGATGAAGTGTTTCTTTATGTGTTGATGTTGAATGTTTGTGATAAACTGAAGGGTGAAGTGTTCCTTTATGTGTTGATGATGAATGTTTGTGATAAACGGAAGGGTGAAGTGTTCCTTTATGTGTTGATGATGAATGTTTGTGATAAACTGAAGGGTGAAGTGTTCCTTTATGTGTTGATGATGAATGTTTGTGATAAACTGAAGGGTGAAGTGTTCCTTTATGTGTTGATGATGAATGTTTGTGATAAACTGAAGGATGAAGTGTTCCTTTATGTGTTGATGATGAATATTTATGATAAACTGAAGGATGAAGTGTTCCTTTATGTGTTGATGATGAATGTTTGTGATAAACTGAAGGATGAAGTGTTCCTTTATGTGTTGATGATGAATATTTATGATAAACTGAAGGATGAAGTGTTCCTTTATGTGTTGATGATGAATGTTTGTGATAAACTGAAGGATGAAGTGTTCCTTTATGTGTTGATGTTGAATGTTTGTGATAAACTGAAGGGTGAAGTGTTCCTTTATGTGTTGATGATGAATATTTATGATAAACTGAAGGATGAAGTGTTCCTTTATGTGTTGATGTTGAATGTTTGTGATAAACTGAAGGGTGAAGTGTTCCTTTATGTGTTGATGTTTAATGTTTGTGATGAACTGAAGGATGAAGTGTTCCTTTATGTGTTGATGTTTAATGTTTGTGATAAACTGAAGGATGAAGTGTTCCTTCATGTGTTGATGTTTAATGTTTGTGATGAACTGAAGGATGAAGTGTTTCTTCATGTTTTGATGATGAATGTTTATGATAAAATGAAGGATGAAGTGTTCCTTTATGTGTTGATGTTTAATGTTTGTGATAAACTGAAGGATGAAGTGTTTCTTTATGTGTTGATGATGAATGTTTGTTCCTTTATGTGTTGATGTTGAATGTTTGTGATAAAATGAAGGATGAAGTGTTTCTTCATGTTTTGATGATGAATGTTTGTGATAAAATGAAGGATGAAGTGTTCCTTTATGTGTTGATGTTTAATGTTTGTGATAAACTGAAGGATGAAGTGTTTCTTTATGTGTTGATGATGAATGTTTGTTCCTTTATGTGTTGATGTTGAATGTTTGTGATAAAATGAAGGATGAAGTGTTTCTTCATGTTTTGATGATGAATGTTTGTGATAAAATGAAGGATGAAGTGTTCCTTTATGTGTTGATGTTTAATGTTTGTGATAAACTGAAGGATGAAGTGTTTCTTTATGTGTTGATGATGAATGTTTGTTCCTTTATGTGTTGATGTTGAATGTTTGTGATAAAATGAAGGGTGAAGTGTTCCTTTATGTGTTGATGTTTAATGTTTGTGATAAAATGAAGGATGAAGTGTTTCTTTATGTGTTGATGATGAATGTTTGTGATAAACGGAAGGGTGAAGTGTTCCTTTATGTGTTGATGATGAATGTTTGTGATAAACTGAAGGGTGAAGTGTTCCTTTATGTGTTGATGATGAATGTTTGTGATAAACTGAAGGGTGAAGTGTTCCTTTATGTGTTGATGATGAATGTTTGTGATAAACTGAAGGGTGAAGTGTTCCTTTATGTGTTGATGTTGAATGTTTGTGATAAACTGAAGGGTGAAGTGTTCCTTTATGTGTTGATGATGAATGTTTGTGATAAACTGAAGGGTGAAGTGTTCCTTTATGTCATGATGTTGAATGTTTGTGATAAACTGAAGGGTGAAGTGTTCCTTTATGTGTAGATGTTGAATGTTTGTGATAAACTGAAGGATGAAGTGTTCCTTTATGTGTTGATGATGAATGTTTGTGATAAACTGAAGGATGAAGTGTTCCTTTATGTGTTGATGATGAATATTTATGATAAACTGAAGGATGAAGTGTTCCTTTATGTGTTGATGATGAATGTTTGTGATAAACTGAAGGATGAAGTGTTCCTTTATGTGTTGATGTTTAATGTTTGTGATAAACTGAAGGATGAAGTGTTTCTTTATGTGTTGATGATGAATGTTTGTTCCTTTATGTGTTGATGTTGAATGTTTGTGATAAAATGAAGGATGAAGTGTTTCTTTATGTGTTGATGTTGAATGTTTGTGATAAACTGAAGGGTGAAGTGTTCCTTTATGTGTTGATGATGAATGTTTGTGATAAACGGAAGGGTGAAGTGTTCCTTTATGTGTTGATGATGAATGTTTGTGATAAACTGAAGGGTGAAGTGTTCCTTTATGTGTTGATGATGAATGTTTGTGATAAACTGAAGGGTGAAGTGTTCCTTTATGTGTTGATGATGAATGTTTGTGATAAACTGAAGGGTGAAGTGTTCCTTTATGTGTTGATGTTGAATGTTTGTGATAAACTGAAGGGTGAAGTGTTCCTTTATGTGTTGATGATGAATGTTTGTGATAAACTGAAGGGTGAAGTGTTCCTTTATGTCATGATGTTGAATGTTTGTGATAAACTGAAGGATGAAGTGTTCCTTTATGTGTTGATGTTGAATGTTTGTGATAAACTGAAGGATGAAGTGTTCCTTTATGTGTTGATGATGAATGTTTGTGATAAACTGAAGGATGAAGTGTTCCTTTATGTGTTGATGATGAATGTTTGTGATAAACTGAAGGGTGAAGTGTTCCTTTATGTCATGATGTTGAATGTTTGTGATAAACTGAAGGATGAAGTGTTCCTTTATGTGTATATGTTTAATGTTTGTGATAAACTGAAGGGTGAAGTGTTCCTTTATGTGTAGATGTTGAATGTTTGTGATAAACTGAAGGATGAAGTGTTCCTTTATGTGTTGATGATGAATGTTTGTGATAAACTGAAGGATGAAGTGTTCCTTTATGTGTTGATGATGAATATTTATGATAAACTGAAGGATGAAGTGTTCCTTTATGTGTTGATGATGAATGTTTGTGATAAACTGAAGGATGAAGTGTTCCTTTATGTGTTGATGTTGAATGTTTGTGATAAACTGAAGGGTGAAGTGTTCCTTTATGTGTTGATGTTGAATGTTTGTGATAAACTGAAGGGTGAAGTGTTCCTTTATGTGTTGATGTTGAATGTTTGTGATAAACTGAAGGGTGAAGTGTTCCTTTATGTGTTGATGTTGAATGTTTGTGATAAACTGAAGGGTGAAGTGTTCCTTTATGTGTTGATGTTGAATGTTTGTGATAAACTGAAGGATGAAGTGTTCCTTTATGTGTTGATGATGAATGTTTGTGATAAACTGAAGGATGAAGTGTTCCTTTATGTGTTGATGTTGAATGTTTGTGATAAACTGAAGGGTGAAGTGTTCCTTCATGTGTTGATGTTTAATGTTTGTGATGAACTGAAGGATGAAGTGTTCCTTTATGTGTTGATGTTTAATGTTTGTGATAAACTGAAGGATGAAGTGTTCCTTTATGTGTTGATGTTTAATGTTTGTGATGAACTGAAGGATGAAGTGTTTCTTCATGTTTTGATGATGAATGTTTGTGATAAAATGAAGGATGAAGTGTTCCTTTATGTGTTGATGTTTAATGTTTGTGATGAACTGAAGGATGAAGTGTTCCTTTATGTGTTGATGTTTAATGTTTGTGATGAACTGAAGGATGAAGTGTTTCTTCATGTTTTGATGATGAATGTTTGTGATAAAATGAAGGATGAAGTGTTCCTTTATGTGTTGATGTTTAATGTTTGTGATAAACTGAAGGATGAAGTGTTTCTTTATGTGTTGATGATGAATGTTTGTTCCTTTATGTGTTGATGTTGAATGTTTGTGATAAAATGAAGGATGAAGTGTTTCTTCATGTTTTGATGATGAATGTTTATGATAAAATGAAGGATGAAGTGTTCCTTTATGTGTTGATGTTTAATGTTTGTGATAAACTGAAGGATGAAGTGTTCCTTTATGTGTTGATGATGAATATTTATGATAAACTGAAGGATGAAGTGTTCCTTTATGTGTTGATGATGAATGTTTGTGATAAACTGAAGGATGAAGTGTTCCTTTATGTGTTGATGTTGAATGTTTGTGATAAACTGAAGGGTGAAGTGTTCCTTTATGTGTTGATGTTGAATGTTTGTGATAAACTGAAGGGTGAAGTGTTCCTTTATGTGTTGATGTTGAATGTTTGTGATAAACTGAAGGATGAAGTGTTCCTTTATGTGTTGATGTTGAATGTTTGTGATAAACTGAAGGGTGAAGTGTTCCTTCATGTGTTGATGTTTAATGTTTGTGATGAACTGAAGGATGAAGTGTTCCTTTATGTGTTGATGTTTAATGTTTGTGATAAACTGAAGGATGAAGTGTTCCTTTATGTGTTGATGTTTAATGTTTGTGATGAACTGAAGGATGAAGTGTTTCTTCATGTTTTGATGATGAATGTTTGTGATAAAATGAAGGATGAAGTGTTCCTTTATGTGTTGATGTTTAATGTTTGTGATAAACTGAAGGATGAAGTGTTTCTTTATGTGTTGATGATGAATGTTTGTTCCTTTATGTGTTGATGTTGAATGTTTGTGATAAAATGAAGGATGAAGTGTTTCTTTATGTGTTGATGTTGAATGTTTGTGATAAACTGAAGGGTGAAGTGTTCCTTTATGTGTTGATGATGAATGTTTGTGATAAACTGAAGGGTGAAGTGTTCCTTTATGTGTTGATGATGAATGTTTGTGATAAACTGAAGGGTGAAGTGTTCCTTTATGTGTTGATGATGAATGTTTGTGGTAAACTGATGGGTGAAGTGTTCCTTTATGTCATGATGTTGAATGTTTGTGATAAACTGAAGGGTGAAGTGTTCCTTTATGTGTTGATGATGAATGTTTGTGATAAACTGAAGGATGAAGTGTTCCTTTATGTGTTGATGATGAATGTTTGTGATAAACTGAAGGGTGAAGTGTTCCTTTATGTGTTGATGATGAATGTTTGTGATAAACTGAAGGATGAAGTGTTCCTTTATGTCATGATGTTGAATGTTTGTGATAAACTGAAGGGTGAAGTGTTCCTTTATGTGTTGATGATGAATATTTATGATAAACTGAAGGATGAAGTGTTCCTTTATGTGTTGATGTTGAATGTTTGTGATAAACTGAAGGGTGAAGTGTTTCTTTATGTGTTGATGTTGAATGTTTGTGATAAACTGAAGGGTGAAGTGTTCCTTTATGTGTTGATGTTGAATGTTTGTGATAAACTGAAGGGTGAAGTGTTCCTTTATGTGTTGATGATGAATGTTTGTGATAAACGGAAGGGTGAAGTGTTCCTTTATGTGTTGATGATGAATGTTTGTGATAAACTGAAGGGTGAAGTGTTCCTTTATGTGTTGATGATGAATGTTTGTGATAAACTGAAGGGTGAAGTGTTCCTTTATGTGTTGATGATGAATGTTTGTGGTAAACTGAAGGGTGAAGTGTTCCTTTATGTCATGATGTTGAATGTTTGTGATAAACTGAAGGATGAAGTGTTCCTTTATGTGTTGATGTTGAATGTTTGTGATAAACTGAAGGATGAAGTGTTCCTTTATGTGTTGATGTTGAATGTTTGTGATAAACTGAAGGATGAAGTGTTCCTTTATGTGTTGATGTTGAATGTTTGTGATAAACTGAAGGGTGAAGTGTTCCTTTATGTGTTGATGTTGAATGTTTGTGATAAACTGAAGGATGAAGTGTTCCTTTATGTGTTGATGATGAATGTTTGTGATAAACTGAAGGGTGAAGTGTTCCTTTATGTGTTGATGATGAATGTTTGTGATGAACTGAAGGATGAAGTGTTCCTTTATGTGTTGATGATGAATGTTTGTGATAAACTGAAGGATGAAGTGTTCCTTTATGTCATGATGTTGAATGTTTGTGATAAACTGAAGGGTGAAGTGTTCCTTTATGTGTTGATGATGAATATTTATGATAAACTGAAGGATGAAGTGTTCCTTAATGTGTTGATGTTGAATGTTTGTGATAAACTGAAGGGTGAAGTGTTTCTTTATGTGTTGATGTTGAATGTTTGTGATAAACTGAAGGGTGAAGTGTTCCTTTATGTGTTGATGTTGAATGTTTGTGATAAACTGAAGGGTGAAGTGTTTCTTTATGTGTTAATGTTGAATGTTTGTGATGAACTGAAGGATGAAGTGTTCCTTTATGTGTTGATGATGAATGTTTGTGATAAACTGAAGGGTGAAGTGTTCCTTTATGTGTTGATGATGAATATTTATGATAAACTGAAGGATGAAGTGTTCCTTTATGTGTTGATGATGAATGTTTGTGATAAACTGAAGGATGAAGTGTTCCTTTATGTGTTGATGTTGAATGTTTGTGATAAACTGAAGGGTGAAGTGTTCCTTTATGTGTTGATGATGAATATTTATGATAAACTGAAGGATGAAGTGTTCCTTTATGTGTTGATGTTGAATGTTTGTGATAAACTGAAGGATGAAGTCTTCCTTTACGTGTTGATGATGAATGTTTGGTGATAAACTGAAGTGTTAGAGATACAAGTTTCTCACAGGTCAGCAATGCTACAAACATCTGATCATTTTATAGAATATGATGCAGATGTAGATTAAACTAGGAGTTATAATGATACATATATATATATATGTGTATATATATATATATATATATATATATGTATATATATATATATATACAGTATATATGTATATATATATATATATATATATAGGGAGAGAGAGAGAGGGGAGGTAAGTTATTGTGAGTGATATATTTATTTATATTTATCATTATTATATAACAATTTAATTGTATTATTGTGTTTATATTAATTTTAAAATTATTGTATCCTTTTGTATTTTGATTTTTTGCCAACATTGTCTTTATTCAAACTAAACGAAACATTGATCTGAATTGATTACTATCAGAATGTTAATGAATATGTTCATTAATCTGTCTGTACTGGTTTCACTGGGGAAGTCTCTGTGCGTCCTGGGTCGGCATGGGGGGGGGGAGGGCTCTGGGTCGTGACGGAGAAGAGAAGCCGGAAAACACGACTCCTGCAGCGGGGAGAGGAGGGGCGGGTCCTCGCAGGTCTCTGGGGGGCTTCCTGGGACCCCCGGTCCGTCTGAGCTTTAATGGGACTGTCAGCATTAATGTGGGTTTCCATGGAAACGAGGCGTCACGACACGCAGAGGCGGACGAGGCTCAGTATAAAAGAGACGAGACCACCAGACCTGAGACCACCAGACCTGAGACCACCGGAGACTAGACCACCGTACCCGAGACCACCGGAGACTAGACCACCGTACCTCCACCAGCCTGCTGCCTCCAACCGAGTCCTCCGCTGCCTGCACCAGACGTTCTGCACCTCATCACTGTCATCAGGTGAGAGAACGTGTGATAGTCTGTCTGCTTTTATTTTGTTAAAATGAGGCGAGTTTTAATTTGTTCTTCTCTCAGAAAAAAATAGGTTTAATTTGAAAGTTTCGTTTCATCTATATTTATAAATATTGTTTATTAATTAATCAATATATTTAGGTTGTTGTTTCACGTCTTTATAGTTTCTCATTAGATGTTTTTAATAAAATAACATTTATATGCACTAACTGACCTTTAGCTGGGAGATCAATACCAGTTATTAAAGGTTATTAACTTTAAACATCATGAAGTTATTTTAGATCAACGGATGTTTAACTTTAACACAAGCTAACCTGTCTGTCTGTCTGTCTCTCTGTCTGTCTGTCTGTCTGTGTCTGTCTGTCTGTCTGTCTGTCTGTCTGTCTCTCTGTCTGTCTGTCTCTCTGTCTGTCTGTCTCTCTGTCTCTCTGTCTGTCTCCCTCTCTGTCTGTCTGTCTCTCTGTCTGTCTGTCTCCCTGTCTCCCTCTCTGTCTGTCTGTCTGTCTGTCTCTCTGTCTGTCTGTCTCCCTGTCTCCCTCTCTGTCTGTCTGTCTGTCTGTCTGTCTGTCTGTCTGTCTGTCTGTCTGTCTGTCTCTCTGTCTGTCTGTCTCCCTGTCTCCCTCTCTGTCTGTCTGTCTCCCTGTCTCCCTCTCTGTCTGTCTCTCTGTCTCTCTGTCTGTCTGTCTGTCTGTCTGTCTGTCTGTCTCCCTGTCTCCCTCTCTGTCTCCCTCTCTGTCTGTCTGTCTCCCTGTCTCCCTCTCTGTCTGTCTGTCTCCCTGTCTCCCTCTCTGTCTCCCTCTCTGTCTGTCTCCCTGTCTCCCTCTCTGTCTCCCTCTCTGTCTGTCTGTCTCCCTGTCTCCCTCTCTGTCTGTCTCCCTGTCTCCCTCTCTGTCTCCCTCTCTGTCTGTCTGTCTGCAGTGATCCGGATCAAAGCTTGATGATGAAATCGTCTCCAGATGAGATCAGACTTACTGACGGTGAGTTCAAACCTTTAAACAGTCAGGAAAGAGTTAGATGTTGTATTTATAGATAATATTAGTAATCGCATATTAATTCAATAACATCCTACAGCAACAGGCGCTCTGATTGGCTGTCCAGTCTCTAGTCATTCTGGAGGCCGAGAACAGACATTTAAAGAGTCAGTAGTCTGTTCTTCTTCGTGGGTTCTGGTGTCCACAGACCTGGTTCTCTGGTGTCCACAGACCTGGTTCTCTGGACTCGAGCTGACCCCCCTCTCCTTGCCCCCCCACCCCCCCTCAGGTCCTCGTGTGATCCGCCGGGTCTCCACCAACAGTCGGGAACGTTGGCGGCAGCAGAACGTTAACGGAGCGTTCGCCGAGCTGCGGAGTCTCGTCCCCACACACCCCCCCGACAGGAAGCTCAGCAAGAACGAGATCCTGCGCCTCGCCCTCCGGTACATCCACTTCCTGGACCGGGTTCTGACAGACCAGGACCTTAGGGGGGGCCGCCGGGGCCGGGCGGGGAGCGTGGAGGAGGAGTCTCCGTCCTCCAGCTGTGAGAGCTCAGCTGACGGAGACTCAGACGGTCTGATGGAGGACCAGGGCTGTGGGGGTCTCCTGCAGTACCTCCACCTGCCAACCAGCTGCTGATCAGACGGACCTGATCCAGCAGAGGACCAGACTGGTCCACCGTGTTGGTCCAGGACTCTATGATTAAAACCCAGCAGACTTTAAAAACACACGTTGATGTTTTGGGTCAGAGGTCGTGTGATATTCACATCAGTATGTTTTTATCTGCTGACTCAGCAGAAGAATCAGTAACCAGATTCAGTTCTTTTCATGTTGAAGGAACTTTTGGTGATTTTTTGTGATGTAAAATGTTTCCGTGAAAACACAGATGAATAAACATGAATGTAGTTCTACACTGTGTTGTTGTTGTTGTTGTCTCCGCCAGGCATGAGGCTGGAGAGAAGTTATGAGTGAGTGAGTGTTCACCTCAGTGTCCGTCCACTCGTCTCTTATTGTGTCTTCTTCTCAAACACCTCTGGTGGTTTCAGAGACTCTCTTTGTCAGAACACCTTTTATCATCTTTTTTATCTTTTTATTATTCATCATTTCTGTTAATGTTCACTAGTGAAACACAGCGGAGAGATAGTCTGAGACCACACAAAGCTCGCTAATGGCTAACCGCTAACAGAACTACAGAACACACGCTGATGCATTTGTCCACCAATCAGCTGAATGAGTGACCTCGCTGCTTGTTGTCATCCGGTTTCTGCAGTCAGACCTGGACTGAGTGAAACGTTCAATACCTGATACCGACACTTATAATCAGCTAATCATATCAATGAAACACGTCATGTGACTATGATGTCACACCGACAGAGCAGGAAGTGATGAAAGCGTCAGGCAGCTGACTGGACCAGGACCAAAGTAGTCGTGGACTTCTGTCCTGTATCCAGAGGTCTGCTGGTCCAGAATAAGAAACACAGAACATTATAGTGGCAGGTTGAAGGCTTTAGTTTGGACTCTAAGACATGATGTGTCATCCTGGTTTGGGATCCTGAGAGGCCTCAGAGGAGGACCATGAAGAGTCTGGATCCAGGGGCGGACTGGGGGAAAAAAGTGGCCCAGGAGTTTTACTGTCAGACCGGCCCACTCAATACACGGCGCGTTGCCCACTCAATGCATCGCACGTATCGACCAGTCAGTGTATGGGTCAGTACCCATACACTGAACATTATTTTGGATGATTACAAAGAAATTACATCATATAAGTTTTTTTTTACAACATTTGGATCCACCAATTTGCCTGGATGGACACATTGAATAAAATGATACTGGCTATTGTAACACTCCAAGGTAGGTATAGTTTGCTAGATGAATATGCTGAACTCTGGCCTAGTATCAGATGATTATACACAGTGGAGCTGGTGGAACATGTTCTCTGTAGGGCTGTGCCTCATCCAATCAATGTCAGCAAACATCCCAGAATGATTTAATGCAAAACATTAAGGTATCAAACACGTATTACTACTTTACAGTTAAATATTTAACCTTTATTCCAACATGAAAAAAAGCAGAAAATAACGCTTTGATAAACACGTCAGGACATCTTATTTTAGTCTCGGTATCATATAATAACATATATATCATATGATAATATTGACTATAATATAAAACACACACACAATATAATGATGTATTTATAACAGTGGCGGGACGTCAGGGCCTGCAAGGCCTTCTCTGCTGGCCTAAACAGAATCACAAAGTTATATATATTTTATAATTTAATAATTGTTCTTAAATACACTACATGTATTATAATTTATAAACATATTTTCCCCATTATCTTATGTTCTCATTGCACAGCTACTGTCTTCCTCAGTTGCTCTGCTTCCAGTGCAGCTTGTTTTAAGTAGAGCTTTTATCCAATCAGATCTCACCTCTGTGTCTCTAGGTAAGAACAGAGACAGAGGCCTGCAGACTCACAAGTGAATCCATGTGCAGTTTAAGTGAATGGAGACGATATTGTTGATTGTCATAGTGTTCAACCAATCAGATCTTTAGTTTGACATGTTGGGCGTATTCTTTGACGTGTCAGCACCTGCTAGCCGGCCTGTAGCTACGTCAGCATTAGTGCAGCTCAGTGTTCATGTGCAGCTCTGCCGCGAGGTGCAGAGTGTGCTGTGATTGGTCAGTGGGCGAGCACGTGACTATCGTGAAACGAAACTTAACAGCAGAGGCTGTCGGTAGTGAATCACATCACGTGATGCAGCTCAGCCAATCAAATATGGGCATTCTGACTGAGTGAGATGCACCATGACACAGGGGGCTGAGACGAGGAAAGACATTGCAGAGCAGTACGTTCAAGTTGTGAAAGTAAAATCCTCTAATAATCTCTTTGGGTCGTGGCTTGTCATTAAGGAGTGACGGTGGATCCCACAGCCAGACCAGCTAAGAACATTATATTTTCCTGAATTTAGGCTTTTGCATTTTCTAAATGCTCTAGCATTATTCAAACGACTTGTACCGAACGGTTTAATACGAAGATGTACATAGTTACAGCCTTAAAAATGAATAATAGCTGTGGCTCCATCATGTGGTTATAAGGTGGTATTTCAGCTGCAGGACAGCAGTGAAGGCCCAGGTATAAAATGCTCGGCCTGCCACTGCTCTGTACAGATGTTCATGCTGCTCGCAGATGTCACCGTGTTGGATGGGTAATGCTTGTGGTTGCTTTGTCGCATCACACACCACAGCCTTCAGACTGCAGACAGCTCAGAGACTGCTGTACAGCTTCGGCCTGCCATGGACTGATACTGCCTGTGTGCTGCTGAGGAGGGCCGGACGCTTAGGTTGTGACAAACACCTGTTCCTGCTTCAGCCCCAGTCAGTGGATCTAACTGGTCTGACACCGTTCTACCAGTCCGTCTTACAGGCGTGGCAAGTCTTCACAGTCCCTCAGAGAGCTGTGACGACACCACTGATCAACATCCGGTCCAGCAGGCTGCTGCTCAGGCTGGTGGAGGAGGTCTGTGCCTCCCTGCCAGAGGGAAGAGACCGTACACTATCTGACCAATGGGACGATGAAGGAGTGAGGGTGTCGAGGCAGACCGAGTTGTTTGGCAGGGGATCCTCCCCATGGGGTTGTTGGTGGTCCCTGTATAACCCCCTGTGACTGACAAAGAACACTGAACTCTGTGAACATGTGGAGTCTGAAAGACATTCTGGTTTCAGTCAGAGACAAACTCTGGTTCTCAACTTGTGTTTTCTTTAGTATTTCAATTTAAATTTTTTTGTTTTTTGCATGAATTAGTTTTGTTGTAGCTTTTGATCAACTGTAAACGGAATTTAATAAGAAATAAAGATACCTTTAAACCTCTCTCTCTCTCGGTGCATGCTGGGAGTGAGCGTGTGTGAGTGAGTCGCTGAGCGAGTGGGTTTTCGACCTTTTTTTTTCTTTTCCCTATGTGTATTACTTTAATGTGGTTTGTTGGTTGGTTCTTCACTTTAAGTTAAGTTTAATCTTTTTTTGGGGAGTTTGGGTGTTTGTTTGGTGTTTTTTCTCCTGCCGGTGTCTCGCCGGTCGGCGTCCTAAGACGCCATGGTAAATGGAGATACTTTGTCCCACCTCACGCGAAAGCATGGCATTAAGATCAGCGTGGGCTTTCCGTGCAGCGTGGAGGACATTGGGCTGGCTGTGGGGGAGATGGTCGGGCACAGCAGCGTAAAGTCGGCCGCTCTGATGAACAGCGCCGTGGTCATTTTCCTGGACCGGGTGGAGAAGGTGAACCGAGTCATCAAGACGGGCCTCATGGTAAACGACATGTATGTTCAGGTGTTGCCGCTGATGCAACGGGCCACGAAGGTGGTCTTGTCTAACGTCCCTCCTTTCATCACTGATGAGTTTCTCAGCAGAGAACTCTCCAGACACGGAAAAGTGGTGTCACCGATCAAAAAGATCTTGTCTGGATGTAAGTCTCAGTTGCTGAAGCACGTGGTGTCTCACCGCAGACACCTGTATATGATACTTAACAACCGGGATGAGGAGCTCAACCTCCGCTTCCACGTTAAAGTAGATGATTACGATTACGTGATTTTCGCAACATCGTCAGCGATGAAATGTTTCGGTTGCGGTGAGGAGGGGCATACCGTGAGGGCCTGTCCGAGGTGAGGGGGACCCGGCTCCACCTGGCCCGGGTGTGTCTCCTGCTGCGGGCCCGGCCGCAGGAGCCGGCCGCAGGAGCTGCTGTGCCTGACCTACACGGGGTGAGTATGAGTGATGTGCACGGTGTGAGTGAGAGTGTCCAGCACAGTGAGGGAGAGGCTTTGGGTAAGGTGGGAGATGGTGAGGATGGAGGAGAAGGAAAGAAAACGGGTGGAAACAGTGATAGTGAGAAACCTGTAGACATCACTGAGCAGGTTAGTGGAACACAGGAGTCAGGTGAGGTAAAAGAAGTACAGGCGGGTGGAGAACTGAATGCGTGTATATATATATATATATATATATATATATATATATATATATATATATATATATTACAGCAGTAACAGAAGTATAAAGTAGAATAAAATAAAAATACGGAGTCACTTTACTGATTTTTGTTTGAGGTTCAGACCTCAATCAGATAAAGTGAGACAAGAAAGAGACAGAGGTGGGAACTGAGGGTGAGGACTTCTCTCACACACACACACTCAGACACACTAATTGAAACACGCCCCTTCTGTCCTCTGGGACCTGTTACTGTTATCGTCTCTCTCGGGGCCATCTGATTGGCTGAGATGTTTATCAGTCATTGGCTCCACGCCCACTCATTGGCTTGTTACAGTGACAGGCCCCGCCCCCTCCTGACCTGAGTTCATCCTGACAGACTGAACTGTGGGAAATCAAACCCCCACTGTCTCTCACAGAGAAGATGAATCTATTGATCGGAGTGAAGAGATCAATAAACTACACGATCAGATTAATACAGTGTGGAATAACACCTGAAACACATTTACTCAAGTACATCTCTGAGTATTTCCATGTACTTCTACTTCACTACGTCTCAGAGAGAATTATTGTTCTTATCATTAGTGAATAACTTAAGATGGTTAAAAAAATATGTTAAACGCTTTTTTCTCTTAATGAGTGAAGTATTTAATAAAAGTACTGTGGTGGAAGAAGTACTCAGATACTTGACTTCAGTTCAACAATGCAAAATTACATCAGAAAAATGTACTTAAAGTAAAAGTGCTGTGACCGATGTATTTATAATATTATTAGAGTTAATGTTACTGTTGTAGCTGCTTCAGCTGGAGCTACTGTCATTACTTTACATACGTCAGCTGGTTTAGTCCTGTCGGTAGACATCAGTACTCGTCGGTAGACACAGGTAGCCCTTGGTACCCTTCAGTAGACACCGGTACCATCGGTAGATATCGGTACTCGCCGGTAGACATTGGTACTCGTCGGTAGACATTGGTGCCCGCCGTTTAGACATCGGTCCCCCTCGGTAGACATCGATAGACATCGGTACCCATCGGTAGACATCGGTCCCCCTCGGTAGACATCGGTACCCGTCGGTAGACATCGGTACCCGTCGGTAGACATCGGTACCCGCCGGTAGACATCGGTACCCCTCGGTAGACATCGGTACCCGTCGATAGACATCGGTACTGTCAGTAGACATCGTACCCGTCGGTAGCCATAGGTAGCCCTTGGTACCCTTCAGTAGACACTGGTACCCATCGGTAGACATCAGTACCCGTCGGTAGACATCGGTACCCGCCGCTTAGACATCGGTACCCGTCGGTAGACATCGGTACTCCTCGGTAGACATCGGTACCCATCGATAGACATCGGTACCCTTCAGTAGACATCTGTACCCATCGGTAGACATCAGTACCCGCCGTTTAGATATCGGTACCCGTCGGTAGACATCGGTACTCCTCGGTAGACATCGGTACCCGTCGATAGACATCGGTACCGTCAGTAGGCATCGTACCCGTCGGTAGATATCGGTATTCGTCGGTACCCGTCGGCAGACATCGGTACCTGCCGCTTAGACATCGGTACCCGTCGGTAGACATCGGTACTCCTCGGTAGACATCGGTACCCGTCGGTAGACATCGGTACCCGTCGATAGACAGCGGTACCTGTCGGTAGACATCGGTACCCTTCAGTAGACACTGGAGCCCGTCGGTAGACATTGGTGCCCATCGGTAGACATCGCTGCCTGTCGGTAGACATCGGTACCCGCAGTTTAGACATCGGTACCCCTCGATAGACACTGGTACCCGTCGGTAGATATCGGTACCTGCCGGTAGACATTGGTGCCCGTCGGTAGGCTGCGGTACCCGTCAGTAGACGTTGATACCCGTTGACAGACGTAGGTACCTGTCAAAAGACGTCGTTACCCGTCGGTAGACATCGATACCCAGTGGTGTATAGTAACGAAGTAGAAATACTTCGTTACTGTACTTAAGTCGTTTTTTTGGATATCTGTACTTTACTTTACTATTTATATTTCTGTTGACTTTTACTTTTACTTCACTACATTTTGCAAAGAAAACTGATACTTTGACTCCGATACATTTCCCCTGAAACCTTCGTTACTCGCTACAAAATCAAATCTATCTTTAGAAACAAAATGAATCATGAGACCAACGTCGGGGACTGTGGTGGAACAGAGACTGCAAGCAAGCAGGTTTGGTGAATCAGTGGTCCTAGCTTGCAAGTTAAATCATTGGTTAATCACGTTAATGCGCAATTGCAAACAAGTGCTCTCAAAGCCGCGGTGTTTTGATTCCCAGTGATGCCCAGGATGATATATGCCATAGCTAGCGAGACTACATGAGCAGAATTCCACTCTACGATGACTGATTTCATGATGGAAGCAGAAATGGAAGCACCTGCTACTCCCGCAACAAACTACGGTGGTGACGAAGACCAACACCCGTGGATCGCTAGCGAGTTAGTGAGCTGAGGAAGTGTTGACAGTTGTGAGATTTTGTTGATTTGAGTCATCTTAGCTATAATCATTGCAGCACTAGTTGGCTAACGTTAGCTAATTTAACGTTAGCTAGCCACCACACCATAGGATTGACAGGAGCCGTGAGAGCGCAGCATTAGGGTTAGCATTAGAGTTAGCATTAGCGTTAGCATTAGGGAAATCCTTCCCAGCTGTGCGCAAGCTGTGTGTGAAGCTGAACACACCTCTACCTGCCTCAGCGGCCTGTGAAAGGCTGTTTAGCATCGCAGGACTAGTCTTCAGCCCAAGAAGAGCGAGACTGAATTCTCGCAATTTTGAAAACCAGCTTCTTTTGAAGATGAACAGGACATTTTTCAGGTTCAAGTAATGACTGGGTTGTTACTTTCGGTGCTGCTTTAGTATTGATCATATTTGATATTTGAGTCATGTTGTGGATGATCAGATGGAGTTATGATGGTAGCAGTCGCCCAATTGCAGATTCAGCTTGAGCAAAACCTTTGCCTATTGTGTTCAATTCAGGCCCATAGGAGTTTACAAGGCAGGTGTCCTTTCTCACAACACTGACCTGATGCATCAAGTGGATATTTTCTGCTGAACACAATATTATGCATTTGCCCTCTACATCCTCTAGTCGGAATGAGCATACTTATAAACGCACTGTTACAACTCCTTCATAGGGTCATATTGCTTTTTGGAGAATTATGATGATAAGTTCATAGTAGATGCAAAAGTATACTTATGTACAATATATTATGTTGAACATTGTTGCTCCTGGATGGATCACAGCCAACCCAATTATTGTCAACACAGCTCCATGTCCTTGGTCATGGTGGCCACAGCACTTAAAAGAATAAACTTCATAATTCTCAAAATTCTGACTGTTTTTTATTAACAGTATTTACTTGTACTTTTACTTTCAATACTTAAGTACATTTAATATCAGAAAATTACTTTTGATACTTAAGTACAATAAATATCAGATACTTTAATACTTTTACTCAAGTAGTATTCTAATAGGTGACTTTTACTTTTACTGGAGTCATTTTCCAGTAAGGTGTCTTTACTTTTACTCAAGTATGGCTTTTGGGTACTTTATACACCACTGTCGATACCAGTCGGTAGCATCGATACCTTTCAGTAGACATCGTTTCTCGTAGGTAGACTTCGGTACTCGTTGGTACAAGTCAGTTGACATCGGTATCTGTCGGTAGACATTTTAACCTGTCGGTAGACATCGGTACCGGTTGATGGTAATGATCTGTTAAATTGACTCAACTCTAAACTTTAAACTCGGTAAATCAGGACAAAGAAAACTGTTTAGAAACTCTTCAGTTTTATTGTTTCCATTAACACCCCCCCCCTCCAAAAAAAAAAGAAAAGCTTCTAAAAGTCGAGTCGTTGCTTCGTCGATCTTCAAAAAGTAACAAACAAAAACACAAAGTGACACCTGACTCTGGATCAGATTACATCATGGATTATTAGTAAAAACAGGAACTCTGAATTGAAATCAGCTTCACTTTTTCCTCCGTTAGTCTTTAATTGATTCGACTGGTTTAATTAACCAGCAGAGAAAGAGTCATCATGTGCGCTCTTATTGTGAAAGTTTAACTTCCTCTTTCAATCATAATACATCTGTTTGAACTGGAATAAAAAGGCGTCGACCTGCAGAGAAAAACATGCAGCATTCTGGGAAATAACTCCTGATTTATGACATAAAATACTAAAGTTTCATTATTTCTGTTTCTCACACAGGTTCTCTGTTCAGCAGCTGATTCTCAAATGTCAGATTTCCCTGAATGCACCAGCATGGAGCCTTTTTCAGTGGTGAAAGTAACTTAGTACATTTACTCAAGTACCGTTCTGAAGTACAGTTTTGAGGTACTTGTACTTTACTTGAGTATTTCCATTTTATACCATCTCAGAGGGAAATTTTGTCCTTTTTGAAAACCATGAGGTCATTTTCTCTCTGCAGAAAGTTTAATTCTCTGAAGTAAATTTTTTATCAAAATAGATTGAAATCAATGTAAAAACTGAGGGAGGATTTATTTTAATATTAATATTTAAGAGATAAAAAGTGACAAAGCAGCAGCGTAAAGTAAATAGCAGTCGTTAAGCTTCATGAAGGAATACACTTTAAAAAACACACAGTGGTGAAGCCGCATTTAAAAACCTTTAAACGTCTCAGCTGTTCAAGTCAAAGCAAAGTTTCTGTCCAATCGTTCATCATGTCAGCGTCTCCATGGCGATCTCTTTGTTTGTACAGCAGTCATGTCGTCCGTTTAGGCTCCGCCTCCGTCCTGAAACACAGTGCTCGCTGTCGGTCTACAGGTCACCGCCTCGCTGACCTCCTGAAAACACAACAACACACTGTCAATCAGGGAGCAAGCCCCGCCCACTGACACTCTGACATCAAAACTTCACTGACATCATCTAATCTTCACTGACATCATCTAAACTTCACTGACATCATCTAAACTTCACTGACATCATCTAATCTTCACTGACATCATCTAATCTTCACTGACATCATCTAAACTTCACTGACATCATCTAAACTTCACTGACATCATCTAATCTTCAGGTGAGATCATCTAATCTTCACTGACATCATCTAATATTCAGCTGAGATCATCTAAACTTCACTGACATCATCTAAACTTCACTGACATCATCTAATATTCACTGACATCATCTAAACTTCACTGACATCATCTAAACTTCACTGACATCATCTAATCTTCACTGACATCATCTAATCTTCACTGACATCATTTAAACTTCACTGACATCATCTAAACTTCACTGACATCATCTAATCTTCAGCTGAGATCATCTAATCTTCACTGACATCATCTAATATTCAGCTGAGATCATCTAAACTTCACTGACATCATCTAAACTTCACTGACATCATCTAATCTTCACTGACATCATCTAATCTTCACTGACATCATCTAATCTTCAGGTGAGATCATCTAATCTTCACTGACATCATCTAATATTCAGCTGAGATCATCTAAACTTCACTGACATCATCTAATCTTCAGCTGAGATCATCTAAACTTCACTGACATCATCTAAACTTCCATCATCTAAACTTCACTGACATCATCTAATCTTCACTGACATCATCTAATCTTCACTGACATCATCTAATATTCACTGACATCATCTAAACTTCACTGACATCATCTAATCTTCACTGACATCATCTAAACTTCACTGACATCATCTAATCTTCACTGACATCATCTAATCTTCACTGACATCATCTAAACTTCACTGACATCATCTAAACTTCACTGACATCATCTAAACTTCACTGACATCTAATCTTCACTGACATCATCTAATCTTCACTGACATCATCTAAACTTCACTGACATCATCTAAACTTCACTGACATCATCTAAACTTCACTGACATCTAATCTTCACTGACATCATCTAATCTTCAGATGAGATCATCTAAACTTCACTGACATCATCTAATATTCACTGACATCATCTAATCTTCACTGACATCATCTAAACTTCACTGACATCATCTAATCTTCACTGACATCATCTAAACTTCACTGACATCATCTAATCTTCAGCTGAGATCATCTAAACTTCACTGACATCATCTAATATTCACTGACATCTAATATTCACTGACATCATCTAATCTTCACTAACATCATCTAATCTTCAGCTGAGATCA
Organism: Anarhichas minor; assembly: GCF_050575085.1. NCBI lineage: Eukaryota > Metazoa > Chordata > Actinopteri > Perciformes > Anarhichadidae > Anarhichas > Anarhichas minor. Next base: position 601,158 of record NW_027466516.1, read on the forward strand.
TCTAAACTTCACTGACATCATCTAATATTCACTGACATCTAATCTTCACTGACATCATCTAAACTTCACTGACATCATCTAATCTTCACTGACATCATCTAATCTTCACTGACATCATCTAATATTCAGCTGAGATCATCTAAACTTCACTGACATCATCTAATCTTCACTGACATCATCTAATCTTCACTGACATCATCTAATATTCAGCTGAGATCATCTAAACTTCACTGACATCATCTAAACTTCACTGACATCATCTAATCTTCACTGACATCATCTAATCTTCACTGACATCATCTAAACTTCACTGACATCATCTAATCTTCAGCTGAGATCATCTAAACTTCACTGACATCATCTAAACTTCCATCATCTAAACTTCACTGACATCATCTAATCTTCACTGACATCATCTAATCTTCACTGACATCATCTAATATTCAGCTGAGATCATCTAAACTTCACTGACATCATCTAATCTTCAGCTGAGATCATCTAAACTTCACTGACATCATCTAATATTCACTGACATCATCTAATATTCACTGACATCATCTAAACTTCACTGACATCATCTAATCTTCACTGACATCATCTAAACTTCACTGACATCATCTAATCTACACTGACATCATCTAAACTTCACTGACATCATCTAATCTTCAGCTGAGATCATCTAAACTTCACTGACATCATCTAATCTTCACTGACATCATCTAAACTTCACTGACATCATCTAATATTCACTGACATCATCTAATATTCACTGACATCATCTAATCTTCACTGACATCATCTAATCTTCAGCTGAGATCATCTAAACTTCACTGACATCATCTAATATTCACTGACATCATCTAATCTTCACTGACATCATCTAAACTTCACTGACATCATCTAATCTTCACTGACATCATCTAAACTTCACTGACATCATCTAATCTTCACTGACATCATCTAATCTTCAGATGAGATCATCTAAACTTTACTGACATCATCTAAACTTCACTGACATCATCTAATCTTCACTGACATCATCTAATATTCAGCTGAGATCATCTAAACTTCACTGACATCATCTAAACTTCACTGACATCATCTAATCTTCACTGACATCATCTAATCTTCACTGACATCATCTAATATTCAGCTGAGATCATCTAAACTTCACTGACATCACCTAATCTTCACTGACATCATCTAAACTTCACTGACATCATCTAATCTTCACTGACATCATCTAATCTTCACTGACATCATCTAATATTCAGCTGAGATCATCTAAACTTCACTGACATCACCTAATCTTCACTGACATCATCTAAACTTCACTGACATCATCTAATCTTTACTGACATCATCTAAACTTCACTGACATCATCTAATCTTCACTGACATCATCTAATCTTCACTGACATCATCTAATCTTCACTGACATCATCTAAACTTCACTGACATCATCTAATCTTCAGCTGAGATCATCTAAACTTCACTGACATCATCTAAACTTCCATCATCTAAACTTCACTGACATCATCTAATCTTCACTGACATCATCTAATCTTCACTGACATCATCTAATATTCAGCTGAGATCATCTAAACTTCACTGACATCATCTAATCTTCACTGACATCATCTAAACTTCACTGACATCATCTAATCTTCACTGACATCATCTAATCTTCACTGACATCATCTAAACTTCACTGACATCATCTAAACTTCACTGACATCTAATCTTCACTGACATCATCTAATCTTCAGCTGAGATCATCTAAACTTCACTGACATCATCTAATCTTCACTGACATCATCTAATCTTCAGCTGAGATCATCTAAACTTCACTGACATCATCTAATCTTCACTGACATCATCTAAACTTCACTGACATCATCTAATCTTCAGCTGAGATCATCTAAACTTCACTGACATCATCTAAACTTCACTGACATCATCTAATCTTCACTGACATCATCTAATATTCAGCTGAGATCATCTAAACTTCACTGACATCATCTAAACTTCACTGACATCATCTAATCTTCACTGACATCATCTAATCTTCACTGACATCATCTAATATTCAGCTGAGATCATCTAAACTTCACTGACATCACCTAATCTTCACTGACATCATCTAAACTTCACTGACATCATCTAAACTTCACTGACATCTAATCTTCACTGACATCATCTAATCTTCAGCTGAGATCATCTAAACTTCACTGACATCATCTAATATTCACTGACATCATCTAAACTTCACTGACATCATCTAATCTTCACTGACATCATCTAAACTTCACTGACATCATCTAATATTCACTGACATCATCTAATATTCACTGACATCATCTAAACTTCACTGACATCATCTAATCTTCACTGACATCATCTAAACTTCACTGACATCATCTAATCTTCAGCTGAGATCATCTAAACTTCACTGACATCATCTAATCTTCAGCTGAGATCATCTAAACTTCACTGACATCATCTAATCTTCACTGACATCATCTAAACTTCACTGACATCATCTAATATTCACTGACATCATCTAATATTCACTGACATCATCTAATCTTCACTGACATCATCTAATCTTCAGCTGAGATCATCTAAACTTCACTGACATCATCTAATATTCAATGACATCATCTAATCTTCACTGACATCATCTAAACTTCACTGACATCATCTAATCTTCACTGACATCATCTAAACTTCACTGACATCATCTAATCTTCACTGACATCATCTAATCTTCACTGACATCATCTAATCTTCACTGACATCATCTAATCTTCAGCTGAGATCATCTAAACTTCACTGACATCTAATATTCACTGACATCATCTAATCTTCACTGACATCATCTAAACTTCACTGACATCATCTAATCTGCACTGACATCATCTAAACTTCACTGACATCATCTAATCTTCACTGACATCATCTAAACTTCACTGAGATCATCTAATCTTCACTGACATCATCTAATCTTCACTGACATCATCTAAACTTCACTGACATCATCTAATCTTCAGCTGAGATCATCTAAACTTCACTGACATCATCTAAACTTCACTGACATCATCTAATCTTCACTGACATCATCTAATCTTCACTGACATCATCTAAACTTCACTGACATCATCTAATCTTCAGCTGAGATCATCTAAACTTCACTGACATCATCTAAACTTCCATCATCTAAACTTCACTGACATCATCTAATCTTCACTGACATCATCTAATCTTCACTGACATCATCTAATATTCAGCTGAGATCATCTAAACTTCACTGACATCATCTAATCTTCACTGACATCATCTAAACTTCACTGACATCATCTAAACTTCACTGACATCATCTAATCTTCACTGACATCATCTAAACTTCACTGACATCATCTAAACTTCACTGACATCATCTAATCTTCACTGACATCATCTAAACTTCACTGACATCATCTAAACTTCACTGACATCATCTAATCTTCACTGACATCATCTAATATTCAGCTGAGATCATCTAAACTTCACTGACATCATCTAAACTTCACTGACATCATCTAATCTTCACTGACATCATCTAAACTTCACTGACATCATCTAATCTTCAGCTGAGATCATCTAAACTTCACTGACATCATCTAATCTTCCATCATCTAAACTTCACTGACATCATCTAAACTTCACTGACATCATCTAATCTTCAGCTGAGATCATCTAAACTTCACTGACATCATCTAATCTTCCATCATCTAAACTTCACTGACATCATCTAAACTTCACTGACATCATCTAATCTTCACTGACATCATCTAAACTTCACTGACATCATCTAATCTTCACTGACATCATCTAATATTCAGCTGAGATCATCTAAACTTCACTGACATCATCTAATCTTCACTGACATCATCTAAACTTCACTGACGTCATCTAATCTTCACTGACATCATCTAATCTTCACTGACATCATCTAAACTTCACTGACATCATCTAAACTTCACTGACATCTAATCTTCACTGACATCATCTAATCTTCAGTTGAGATCATCTAAACTTCACTGACATCATCTAATATTCACTGACATCATCTAATCTTCACTGACATCATCTAATCTTCACTGACATCATCTAAACTTCACTGAGATCATCTAAACTTCACTGACATCATCTAAACTTCCATCATCTAAACTTCACTGACATCATCTAATCTTCACTGACATCATCTAATATTCAGCTGAGATCATCTAAACTTCACTGACATCATCTAATCTTCACTGACATCATCTAAACTTCACTGACATCATCTAATCTTCACTGACATCATCTAATCTTCACTGACATCATCTAAACTTCACTGACATCATCTAAACTTCACTGACATCATCTAATCTTCAGCTGAGATCATCTAAACTTCACTGACATCATCTAATCTTCACTGACATCATCTAATCTTCACTGACATCATCTAAACTTCACTGACATCTAATCTTCACTGACATCATCTAATCTTCAGCTGAGATCATCTAAACTTCACTGACATCATCTAATCTTCACTGACATCATCTAATCTTCACTGACATCATCTAAACTTCACTGACATCATCTAATCTTCAGCTGAGATCATCTAAACTTCACTGACATCATCTAAACTTCCATCATCTAAACTTCACTGACATCATCTAATCTTCACTGACATCATCTAATCTTCACTGACATCATCTAATATTCAGCTGAGATCATCTAAACTTCACTGACATCACCTAATCTTCACTGACATCATCTAAACTTCACTGACATCATCTAATCTTCACTGACATCATCTAAACTTCACTGACATCATCTAATCTTCACTGACATCATCTAAACTTCACTGACATCATCTAATCTTCACTGACATCATCTAAACTTCACTGACATCATCTAATCTTCAGCTGAGATCATCTAAACTTCACTGACATCATCTAATATTCACTGACATCATCTAATATTCACTGACATCATCTAAACTTCACTGACATCATCTAATCTTCACTGACATCATCTAAACTTCACTGACATCATCTAATCTACACTGACATCATCTAAACTTCACTGACATCATCTAATCTTCAGCTGAGATCATCTAAACTTCACTGACATCATCTAATCTTCACTGACATCATCTAAACTTCACTGACATCATCTAATATTCACTGACATCATCTAATATTCACTGACATCATCTAATCTTCACTGACATCATCTAATCTTCAGCTGAGATCATCTAAACTTCACTGACATCATCTAATATTCACTGACATCATCTAATCTTCACTGACATCATCTAAACTTCACTGACATCATCTAATCTTCACTGACATCATCTAATCTTCACTGACATCATCTAATCTTCAGCTGAGATCATCTAAACTTCACTGACATCATCTAAACTTCACTGACATCATCTAATCTTCACTGACATCATCTAATATTCAGCTGAGATCATCTAAACTTCACTGACATCATCTAAACTTCACTGACATCATCTAATCTTCACTGACATCATCTAATCTTCACTGACATCATCTAATATTCAGCTGAGATCATCTAAACTTCACTGACATCACCTAATCTTCACTGACATCATCTAAACTTCACTGACATCATCTAATCTTCACTGACATCATTTAATCTTCACTGACATCATCTAATCTTCACTGACATCATCTAATATTCAGCTGAGATCATCTAAACTTCACTGACATCACCTAATCTTCACTGACATCATCTAAACTTCACTGACATCATCTAATCTTTACTGACATCATCTAAACTTCACTGACATCATCTAATCTTCACTGACATCATCTAATCTTCACTGACATCATCTAAACTTCACTGACATCATCTAATCTTCAGCTGAGATCATCTAAACTTCACTGACATCATCTAAACTTCCATCATCTAAACTTCACTGACATCATCTAATCTTCACTGACATCATCTAATCTTCACTGACATCATCTAATATTCAGCTGAGATCATCTAAACTTCACTGACATCATCTAATCTTCACTGACATCATCTAAACTTCACTGACATCATCTAATCTTCACTGACATCATCTAGTCTTCACTGACATCATCTAATCTTCACTGACATCATCTAAACTTCACTGACATCATCTAATCTTCAGCTGAGATCATCTAAACTTCACTGACATCATCTAATCTTCCATCATCTAAACTTCACTGACATCATCTAAACTTCACTGACATCATCTAATCTTCACTGACATCATCTAAACTTCACTGACATCATCTAATCTTCACTGACATCATCTAATATTCAGCTGAGATCATCTAAACTTCACTGACATCATCTAATCTTCACTGACATCATCTAAACTTCACTGACATCATCTAATCTTCACTGACATCATCTAATCTTCACTGACATCATCTAAACTTCCATCATCTAAACTTCACTGACATCATCTAATCTTCACTGACATCATCTAATATTCAGCTGAGATCATCTAAACTTCACTGACATCATCTAATCTTCACTGACATCATCTAAACTTCACTGACATCATCTAATCTTCACTGACATCATCTAATCTTCACTAACATCATCTAAACTTCACTGACATCATCTAAACTTCACTGACATCATCTAATCTTCACTGACATCATCTAATCTTCAGCTGATATCATCTAAACTTCACTGACATCATCTAATATTCACTGACATCATCTAATCTTCACTGACATCATCTAATCTTCACTGACATCATCTAAACTTCACTGAGATCATCTAAACTTCACTGACATCATCTAAACTTCCATCATCTAAACTTCACTGACATCATCTAATCTTCACTGACATCATCTAATATTCAGCTGAGATCATCTAAACTTCACTGACATCATCTAATCTTCACTGACATCATCTAAACTTCACTGACATCATCTAATCTTCACTGACATCATCTAATCTTCACTGACATCATCTAAACTTCACTGACATCATCTAAACTTCACTGACATCTAATCTTCACTGACATCATCTAATCTTCAACTGAGATCATCTAAACTTCACTGACATCATCTAATCTTCACTGACATCATCTAATCTTCACTGACATCATCTAAACTTCACTGACATCATCTAATCTTCAGCTGAGATCATCTAAACTTCACTGACATCATCTAAACTTCCATCATCTAAACTTCACTGACATCATCTAATCTTCACTGACATCATCTAATCTTCACTGACATCATCTAATATTCAGCTGAGATCATCTAAACTTCACTGACATCACCTAATCTTCACTGACATCATCTAAACTTCACTGACATCATCTAATCTTCACTGACATCATCTAATCTTCACTGACATCATCTAATCTTCACTGACATCATCTAATATTCAGCTGAGATCATCTAAACTTCACTGACATCACCTAATCTTCACTGACATCATCTAAACTTCACTGACATCATCTAATCTTCACTGACATCATCTAAACTTCACTGACATCATCTAATATTCACTGACATCATCTAATATTCACTGACATCATCTAATCTTCACTGACATCATCTAATCTTCAGCTGAGATCATCTAAACTTCACTGACATCATCTAATATTCACTGACATCATCTAATCTTCACTGACATCATCTAATCTTCAGATGAGATCATCTAAACTTCACTGACATCATCTAATATTCACTGACATCATCTAAACTTCACTGACATCATCTAATCTTCACTGACATCATCTAAACTTCACTGACATCATCTAATCTTCACTGACATCATCTACACTTCACTGACATCATCTAATCTTCACTGACATCATCTAAACTTCACTGACATCATCTAATCTTCAGCTGAGATCATCTAAACTTCACTGACATCATCTAATATTCACTGACATCATCTAATATTCACTGACATCATCTAAACTTCACTGACATCATCTAATCTTCACTGACATCATCTAAACTTCACTGACATCATCTAATCTACACTGACATCATCTAAACTTCACTGACATCATCTAATATTCACTGACATCATCTAATATTCACTGACATCATCTAATCTTCACTGACATCATCTAATCTTCAGCTGAGATCATCTAAACTTCACTGACATCATCTAATATTCACTGACATCATCTAATCTTCACTGACATCATCTAAACTTCACTGACATCATCTAATCTTCACTGACATCATCTAAACTTCACTGACATCATCTAATCTTCACTGACATCATCTAATCTTCAGCTGAGATCATCTAAACTTCACTGACATCATCTAAACTTCACTGACATCATCTAATCTTCACTGACATCATCTAATATTCAGCTGAGATCATCTAAACTTCACTGACATCATCTAAACTTCACTGACATCATCTAATCTTCACTGACATCATCTAATCTTCACTGACATCATCTAATATTCAGCTGAGATCATCTAAACTTCACTGACATCACCTAATCTTCACTGACATCATCTAAACTTCACTGACATCATCTAATCTTCACTGACATCATCTAATCTTCACTGACATCATCTAATCTTCACTGACATCATCTAATATTCAGCTGAGATCATCTAAACTTCACTGACATCACCTAATCTTCACTGACATCATCTAAACTTCACTGACATCATCTAATCTTTACTGACATCATCTAAACTTCACTGACATCATCTAATCTTCACTGACATCATCTAATCTTCACTGACATCATCTAAACTTCACTGACATCATCTAATCTTCAGCTGAGATCATCTAAACTTAACTGACATCATCTAAACTTCCATCATCTAAACTTCACTGACATCATCTAATCTTCACTGACATCATCTAATCTTCACTGACATCATCTAATATTCAGCTGAGATCATCTAAACTTCACTGACATCATCTAATCTTCACTGACATCATCTAAACTTCACTGACATCATCTAATCTTCAGCTGAGATCATCTAAACTTCACTGACATCATCTAATCTTCACTGACATCATCTAAACTTCACTGACATCATCTAATCTTCACTGACATCATCTAATCTTCACTGACATCATCTAAACTTCACTGACATCATCTAAACTTCACTGACATCTAATCTTCACTGACATCATCTAATCTTCAGCTGAGATCATCTAAACTTCACTGACATCATCTAATCTTCACTGACATCATCTAATCTTCACTGACATCATCTAAACTTCACTGACATCATCTAATCTTCAGCTGAGATCATCTAAACTTCACTGACATCATCTAAACTTCACTGACATCATCTAATCTTCACTGACATCATCTAATATTCAGCTGAGATCATCTAAACTTCACTGACATCTTCTAAACTTCACTGACATCATCTAATCTTCACTGACATCATCTAATCTTCACTGACATCATCTAATATTCAGCTGAGATCATCTAAACTTCACTGACATCACCTAATCTTCACTGACATCATCTAAACTTCACTGACATCATCTAATCTTCACTGACATCATCTAATCTTCACTGACATCATCTAATATTCAGCTGAGATCATCTAAACTTCACTGACATCACCTAATCTTCACTGACATCATCTAAACTTCACTGACATCATCTAATCTTCACTGACATCATCTAAACTTCACTGACATCATCTAAACTTCACTGACATCATCTAAACTTCACTGACATCTAATCTTCACTGACATCATCGAATCTTCAGCTGAGATCATCTAAACTTCACTGACATCATCTAATATTCACTGACATCATCTAAACTTCACTGACATCATCTAATCTTCACTGACATCATCTAAACTTCACTGACATCATCTAATCTTCAGCTGAGATCATCTAAACTTCACTGACATCATCTAATATTCACTGACATCATCTAATATTCACTGACATCATCTAAACTTCACTGACATCATCTAATCTTCACTGACATCATCTAAACTTCACTGACATCATCTAATCTACACTGACATCATCTAAACTTCACTGACATCATCTAATCTTCAGCTGAGATCATCTAAACTTCACTGACATCATCTAATCTTCACTGACATCATCTAAACTTCACTGACATCATCTAATATTCACTGACATCATCTAATATTCACTGACATCATCTAATCTTCACTGACATCATCTAATCTTCAGCTGAGATCATCTAAACTTCACTGACATCATCTAATATTCACTGACATCATCTAATCTTCACTGACATCATCTAAACTTCACTGACATCATCTAATCTTCACTGACATCATCTAAACTTCACTGACATCATCTAATCTTCACTGACATCATCTAATCTTCACTGACATCATCTAATCTTCACTGACATCATCTAATCTTCAGCTGAGATCATCTAAACTTCACTGACATCATCTAATCTTCACTGACATCATCTAATCTTCACTGACATCATCTAAACTTCACTGACATCATCTAATCTTCATTGACATCATCTAAACTTCACTGACATCATCTAATCTTCACTGACATCATCTAATCTTCACTGACATCATCTAATCTTCACTGACATCATCTAATCTTCAGCTGAGATCATCTAAACTTCACTGAGATCATCTAATATTCACTGACATCATCTAATCTTCACTGACATCATCTAAACTTCACTGACATCATCTAATCTTCAGCTGAGATCATCTAAACTTCACTGACATCATCTAATATTCACTGACATCATCTAATCTTCACTGACATCATCTAATCTTCAGCTGAGATCATCTAAACTTCACTGACATCATCTAATCTTCACTGACATCATCTAAACTTCACTGACATCATCTAATCTTCACTGACATCATCTAATCTTCACTGACATCATCTAATCTTCAGCTGAGATCATCTAAACTTCACTGAGATCATCTAAACTTCACTGACATCATCTAAACTTCACTGACATCATCTAATCTTCACTGACATCATCTAATCTTCACTGACATCATCTAAACTTCACTGACATCATCTAATCTTCAGCTGAGATCATCTAAACTTCACTGACATCATCTAAACTTCCATCATCTAAACTTCACTGACATCATCTAAACTTCACTGACATCATCTAATCTTCACTGACATCATCTAATCTTCACTGACATCATCTAAACTTCACTGACATCATCTAATCTTCAGCTGAGATCATCTAAACTTCACTGACATCATCTAAACTTCCATCATCTAAACTTCACTGACATCATCTAAACTTCCATCATCTAAACTTCACTGACATCATCTAATCTTCACTGACATCATCTAATCTTCACTGACATCATCTAATATTCAGCTGAGATCATCTAAACTTCACTGACATCATCTAATCTTCACTGACATCATCTAAACTTCACTGACATCATCTAAACTTCACTGACATCATCTAATCTTCACTGACATCATCTACACTTCACTGACATCATCTAAACTTCACTGACATCATCTAATCTTCACTGACATCATCTAAACTTCACTGACATCATCTAAACTTCACTGACATCATCTAATCTTCACTGACATCATCTAATCTTCAGCTGAGATCATCTAAACTTCACTGAGATCATCTAATATTCACTGACATCATCTAATCTTCACTGACATCATCTAAACTTCACTGACATCATCTAATCTTCAGCTGAGATCATCTAAACTTCACTGACATCATCTAATATTCACTGACATCATCTAATCTTCACTGACATCATCTAATCTTCAGCTGAGATCATCTAAACTTCACTGACATCATCTAATCTTCACTGACATCATCTAAACTTCACTGACATCATCTAATCTTCACTGACATCATCTAATCTTCACTGACATCATCTAATCTTCAGCTGAGATCATCTAAACTTCACTGAGATCATCTAAACTTCACTGACATCATCTAAACTTCACTGACATCATCTAATCTTCACTGACATCATCTAATCTTCACTGACATCATCTAAACTTCACTGACATCATCTAATCTTCAGCTGAGATCATCTAAACTTCACTGACATCATCTAAACTTCCATCATCTAAACTTCACTGACATCATCTAAACTTCACTGACATCATCTAATCTTCACTGACATCATCTAATCTTCACTGACATCATCTAAACTTCACTGACATCATCTAATCTTCAGCTGAGATCATCTAAACTTCACTGACATCATCTAAACTTCCATCATCTAAACTTCACTGACATCATCTAATCTTCACTGACATCATCTAATCTTCACTGACATCATCTAAACTTCCATCATCTAAACTTCACTGACATCATCTAATCTTCACTGACATCATCTAATCTTCACTGACATCATCTAATATTCAGCTGAGATCATCTAAACTTCACTGACATCATCTAATCTTCACTGACATCATCTAAACTTCACTGACATCATCTAAACTTCACTGACATCATCTAATCTTCACTGACATCATCTACACTTCACTGACATCATCTAAACTTCACTGACATCATCTAATCTTCACTGACATCATCTAAACTTCACTGACATCATCTAAACTTCACTGACATCATCTAATCTTCACTGACATCATCTAATATTCAGCTGAGATCATCTAAACTTCACTGACATCATCTAAACTTCACTGACATCATCTAATCTTCACTGACATCATCTAAACTTCACTGACATCATCTAATCTTCAGCTGAGATCATCTAAACTTCACTGACATCATCTAATCTTCCAGCATCTAAACTTCACTGACATCATCTAAACTTCACTGACATCATCTAATCTTCACTGACATCATCTAAACTTCACTGACATCATCTAATCTTCACTGACATCATCTAATATTCAGCTGAGATCATCTAAACTTCACTGACATCATCTAATCTTCACTGACATCATCTAATCTTCACTGACATCATCTAAACTTCCATCATCTAAACTTCACTGACATCATCTAATCTTCACTGACATCATCTAATATTCAGCTGAGATCATCTAAACTTCACTGACATTATCTAATCTTCACTGACATCATCTAAACTTCACTGACATCATCTAATCTTCACTGAGATCATCTAATCTTCACTGACATCATCTAAACTTCACTGACATCATCTAAACTTCACTGACATCTAATCTTCACTGACATCATCTAATCTTCAGCTGAGATCATCTAAACTTCACTGACATCATCTAATATTCACTGACATCATCTAATCTTCACTGACATCATCTAATCTTCACTGACATCATCTAAACTTCACTGAGATCATCTAAACTTCACTGACATCATCTAAACTTCCATCATCTAAACTTCACTGACATCATCTAATCTTCACTGACATCATCTAATATTCAGCTGAGATCATCTAAACTTCACTGACATCATCTAATCTTCACTGACATCATCTAAACTTCACTGACATCATCTAATCTTCACTGACATCATCTAATCTTCACTGACATCATCTAAACTTCACTGACATCATCTAAACTTCACTGACATCTAATCTTCACTGACATCATCTAATCTTCAACTGAGATCATCTAAACTTCACTGACATCATCTAATCTTCACTGACATCATCTAATCTTCACTGACATCATCTAAACTTCACTGACATCATCTAATCTTCAGCTGAGATCATCTAAACTTCACTTACATCATCTAAACTTCCATCATCTAAACTTCACTGACATCATCTAATCTTCACTGACATCATCTAATATTCAGCTGAGATCATCTAAACTTCACTGACATCACCTAATCTTCACTGACATCATCTAAACTTCACTGACATCATCTAATCTTCACTGACATCATCTAATCTTCACTGACATCATCTAATCTTCACTGACATCATCTAATATTCAGCTGAGATCATCTAAACTTCACTGACATCACCTAATCTTCACTGACATCATCTAATCTTCACTGACATCATCTAATATTCAGCTGAGATCATCTAAACTTCACTGACATCATCTAATCTTCACTGACATCATCTAAACTTCACTGACATCATCTAAACTTCACTGACATCATCTAATCTTCACTGACATCATCTACACTTCACTGACATCATCTAAACTTCACTGACATCATCTAATCTTCACTGACATCATCTAAACTTCACTGACATCATCTAAACTTCACTGACATCATCTAATCTTCACTGACATCATCTAATATTCAGCTGAGATCATCTAAACTTCACTGACATCATCTAAACTTCACTGACATCATCTAATCTTCACTGACATCATCTAAACTTCACTGACATCATCTAATCTTCAGCTGAGATCATCTAAACTTCACTGACATCATCTAATCTTCCAGCATCTAAACTTCACTGACATCATCTAAACTTCACTGACATCATCTAATCTTCACTGACATCATCTAAACTTCACTGACATCATCTAATCTTCACTGACATCATCTAATATTCAGCTGAGATCATCTAAACTTCACTGACATCATCTAATCTTCACTGACATCATCTAATCTTCACTGACATCATCTAAACTTCCATCATCTAAACTTCACTGACATCATCTAATCTTCACTGACATCATCTAATATTCAGCTGAGATCATCTAAACTTCACTGACATCATCTAAACTTCACTGACATCATCTAATCTTCACTGAGATCATCTAATCTTCACTGACATCATCTAAACTTCACTGACATCATCTAAACTTCACTGACATCTAATCTTCACTGACATCATCTAATCTTCAGCTGAGATCATCTAAACTTCACTGACATCATCTAATATTCACTGACATCATCTAATCTTCACTGACATCATCTAATCTTCACTGACATCATCTAAACTTCACTGAGATCATCTAAACTTCACTGACATCATCTAAACTTCCATCATCTAAACTTCACTGACATCATCTAATCTTCACTGACATCATCTAATATTCAGCTGAGATCATCTAAACTTCACTGACATCATCTAATCTTCACTGACATCATCTAAACTTCACTGACATCATCTAATCTTCACTGACATCATCTAATCTTCACTGACATCATCTAAACTTCACTGACATCATCTAAACTTCACTGACATCTAATCTTCACTGACATCATCTAATCTTCAACTGAGATCATCTAAACTTCACTGACATCATCTAATCTTCACTGACATCATCTAATCTTCACTGACATCATCTAAACTTCACTGACATCATCTAATCTTCAGCTGAGATCATCTAAACTTCACTTACATCATCTAAACTTCCATCATCTAAACTTCACTGACATCATCTAATCTTCACTGACATCATCTAATCTTCACTGACATCATCTAATATTCAGCTGAGATCATCTAAACTTCACTGACATCACCTAATCTTCACTGACATCATCTAAACTTCACTGACATCATCTAATCTTCACTGACATCATCTAATCTTCACTGACATCATCTAATCTTCACTGACATCATCTAATATTCAGCTGAGATCATCTAAACTTCACTGACATCACCTAATCTTCACTGACATCATCTAAACTTCACTGACATCATCTAATCTTCACTGACATCATCTAAACTTCACTGACATCTAATATTCACTGACATCATCTAATAGTCACTGACATCATCTAATCTTCACTGACATCATCTAATCTTCAGCTGAGATCATCTAAACTTCACTGACATCATCTAAACTTCACTGACATCATCTAATCTTCACTGACATCATCTAATCTTCACTGACATCATCTAATCTTCACTGACATCATCTAATCTTCACTGACATCATCTAAACTTCACTGACATCATCTAATATTCACTGACATCATCTAATATTCACTGACATCATCTAATCTTCACTGACATCATCTAATCTTCAGCTGAGATCATCTAAACTTCACTGACATCATCTAAACTTCACTGACATCATCTAATCTTCACTGACATCATCTAAACTTCACTGACATCATCTAATCTTCACTGACATCATCTAAACTTCACTGACATCATCTAAACTTCACTGACATCATCTAATCTTCACTGACATCATCTAATCTTCACTGACATCATCTAAACTTCACTGACATCATCTAATCTTCAGCTGAGATCATCTAAACTTCACTGACATCATCTAAACTTCCATCATCTAAACTTCACTGACATCATCTAAACTTCACTGACATCATCTAATCTTCACTGACATCATCTAATCTTCACTGACATCATCTAAACTTCACTGACATCATCTAATCTTCAGCTGAGATCATCTAAACTTCACTGACATCATCTAAACTTCCATCATCTAAACTTCACTGACATCATCTAATCTTCAATGACATCATCTAATCTTCACTGACATCTAATATTCAGCTGAGATCATCTAAACTTCACTGACATCATCTAATCTTCACTGACATCATCTAAACTTCACTGACATCATCTAAACTTCACTGACATCATCTAATCTTCACTGACATCATCTAAACTTCACTGACATCATCTAAACTTCACTGACATCATCTAATCTTCACTGACATCATCTAAACTTCACTGACATCATCTAAACTTCACTGACATCATCTAATCTTCACTGACATCATCTAATATTCAGCTGAGATCATCTAAACTTCACTGACATCATCTAAACTTCACTGACATCATCTAATCTTCACTGACATCATCTAAACTTCACTGACATCATCTAATCTTCAGCTGAGATCATCTAAACTTCACTGACATCATCTAATCTTCCATCATCTAAACTTCACTGACATCATCTAAACTTCACTGACATCATCTAATCTTCACTGACATCATCTAAACTTCACTGACATCATCTAATCTTCACTGACATCATCTAATCTTCACTGACATCATCTAAACTTCCATCATCTAAACTTCACTGACATCATCTAATCTTCACTGACATCATCTAATATTCAGCTGAGATCATCTAAACTTCACTGACATCATCTAATCTTCACTGACATCATCTAAACTTCACTGACATCATCTAATCTTCACTGACATCATCTAATCTTCACTGACATCATCTAAACTTCACTGACATCATCTAAACTTAACTGACATCTAATCTTCACTGACATCATCTAATCTTCAGCTGAGATCATCTAAACTTCACTGACATCATCTAATATTCACTGACATCATCTAATCTTCACTGACATCATCTAATCTTCACTGACATCATCTAAACTTCACTGAGATCATCTAAACTTCACTGACATCATCTAAACTTCCATCATCTAAACTTCACTGACATCATCTAATCTTCACTGACATCATCTAATATTCAGCTGAGATCATCTAAACTTCACTGACATCATCTAATCTTCACTGACATCATCTAAACTTCACTGACATCATCTAATCTTCACTGACATCATCTAATCTTCACTGACATCATCTAAACTTCACTGACATCATCTAAACTTCACTGACATCTAATCTTCACTGACATCATCTAATCTTCAGATGAGATCATCTAAACTTCACTGACATCATCTAATCTTCACTGACATCATCTAATCTTCACTGACATCATCTAAACTTCACTGACATCATCTAATCTTCACTGACATCATCTAATCTTCACTGACATCATCTAAACTTCACTGACATCATCTAATCTTCAGCTGAGATCATCTAAACTTCACTGACATCATCTAAACTTCCATCATCTAAACTTCACTGACATCATCTAATCTTCACTGACATCATCTAATCTTCACTGACATCATCTAATATTCAGCTGAGATCATCTAAACTTCACTGACATCACCTAATCTTCACTGACATCATCTAAACTTCACTGACATCATCTAATCTTCACTGACATCATCTAATCTTCACTGACATCATCTAATATTCAGCTGAGATCATCTAAACTTCACTGACATCACCTAATCTTCACTGACATCATCTAAACTTCACTGACATCATCTAATCTTCACTGACATCATCTAAACTTCACTGACATCATCTAATATTCACTGACATCATCTAATCTTCACTGACATCATCTAATCTTCAGCTGAGATCATCTAAACTTCACTGACATCATCTAATATTCACTGACATCATCTAATCTTCACTGACATCATCTAAACTTCACTGACATCATCTAATCTTCACTGACATCATCTAATCTTCACTGACATCATCTAATCTTCACTGACATCATCTAATCTTCAGCTGAGATCATCTAAACTTCACTGACATCATCTAAACTTCACTGACATCATCTAATCTTCACTGACATCATCTAATATTCAGCTGAGATCATCTAAACTTCACTGACATCATCTAAACTTCACTGACATCATCTAATCTTCACTGACATCATCTAATATTCAGCTGAGATCATCTAAACTTCACTGACATCACCTAATCTTCACTGACATCATCTAAACTTCACTGACATCATCTAATCTTCACTGACATCATCTAAACTTCACTGACATCATCTAATATTCACTGACATCATCTAATATTCACTGACATCATCTAATCTTCACTGACATCATCTAATCTTCAGCTGAGATCATCTAAACTTCACTGACATCATCTAATATTCACTGACATCATCTAATCTTCACTGACATCATCTAAACTTCACTGACATCATCTAATCTTCACTGACATCATCTAATCTTCACTGACATCATCTAATCTTCACTGACATCATCTAATCTTCAGCTGAGATCATCTAAACTTCACTGACATCATCTAAACTTCACTGACATCATCTAATCTTCACTGACATCATCTAATATTCAGCTGAGATCATCTAAACTTCACTGACATCATCTAAACTTCACTGACATCATCTAATCTTCACTGACATCATCTAATCTTCACTGACATCATCTAAACTTCACTGACATCATCTAATCTTCACTGACATCATCTAAACTTCACTGACATCATCTAATCTTCAGCTGAGATCATCTAAACTTCACTGACATCATCTAAACTTCCATCATCTAAACTTCACTGACATCATCTAAACTTCACTGACATCATCTAATCTTCACTGACATCATCTAATCTTCACTGACATCATCTAAACTTCACTGACATCATCTAATCTTCAGCTGAGATCATCTAAACTTCACTGACATCATCTAAACTTCCATCATCTAAACTTCACTGACATCATCTAATCTTCACTGACATCATCTAATCTTCACTGACATCATCTAATATTCAGCTGAGATCATCTAAACTTCACTGACATCATCTAATCTTCACTGACATCATCTAATATTCAGCTGAGATCATCTAAACTTCACTGACATCACCTAATCTTCACTGACATCATCTAAACTTCACTGACATCATCTAATCTTCACTGACATCATCTAAACTTCACTGACATCATCTAATATTCACTGACATCATCTAATATTCACTGACATCATCTAATCTTCACTGACATCATCTAATCTTCAGCTGAGATCATCTAAACTTCACTGACATCATCTAATATTCACTGACATCATCTAATCTTCACTGACATCATCTAAACTTCACTGAGATCATCTAAACTTCACTGACATCACCTAATCTTCACTGACATCATCTAAACTTCACTGACATCATCTAATCTTCACTGACATCATCTAAACTTCACTGACATCATCTAATCTTCACTGACATCATCTAATATTCACTGACATCATCTAATCTTCACTGACATCATCTAATCTTCACTGACATCATCTAATCTTCACTGACATCATCTAATCTTCAGCTGAGATCATCTAAACTTCACTGACATCATCTAAACTTCACTGACATCATCTAATCTTCACTGACATCATCTAATATTCAGCTGAGATCATCTAAACTTCACTGACATCATCTAAACTTCACTGACATCATCTAATCTTCACTGACATCATCTAATCTTCACTGACATCATCTAAACTTCACTGACATCATCTAATCTTCAGCTGAGATCATCTAAACTTCACTGACATCATCTAAACTTCCATCATCTAAACTTCACTGACATCATCTAAACTTCACTGACATCATCTAATCTTCACTGACATCATCTAATCTTCACTGACATCATCTAAACTTCACTGACATCATCTAATCTTCAGCTGAGATCATCTAAACTTCACTGACATCATCTAAACTTCCATCATCTAAACTTCACTGACATCATCTAATCTTCACTGACATCATCTAATCTTCACTGACATCATCTAATATTCAGCTGAGATCATCTAAACTTCACTGACATCATCTAATCTTCACTGACATCATCTAAACTTCACTGACATCATCTAATCTTCACTGACATCATCTAAACTTCACTGACATCATCTAATCTTCACTGACATCATCTAAACTTCACTGACATCATCTAATCTTCACTGACATCATCTTATCTTCACTGACATCATCTAATCTTCACTGACATCATCTAATCTTCAGCTGAGATCATCTAAACTTCACTGACATCATCTAATCTTCACTGACATCATCTAATATTCAGCTGAGATCATCTAAACTTCACTGACATCATCTAATCTTCACTGACATCATCTAAACTTCACTGACATCATCTAATCTTCACTGACATCATCTTATCTTCACTGACATCATCTAATCTTCACTGACATCATCTAATCTTCACTGACATCATCTAAACTTCACTGACATCATCTAAACTTCACTGACATCATCTAATCTTCACTGACATCATCTAAACTTCACTGACATCATCTAATCTTCAGCTGAGATCATCTAAACTTCACTGACATCATCTAAACTTCCATCATCTAAACTTCACTGACATCATCTAAACTTCACTGACATCATCTAATCTTCACTGACATCATCTAATCTTCACTGACATCATCTAAACTTCACTGACATCATCTAATCTTCAGCTGAGATCATCTAAACTTCACTGACATCATCTAAACTTCCATCATCTAAACTTCACTGACATCATCTAATCTTCACTGACATCATCTAATCTTCACTGACATCATCTAATATTCAGCTGAGATCATCTAAACTTCACTGACATCATCTAATCTTCACTGACATCATCTAAACTTCACTGACATCATCTAAACTTCACTGACATCATCTAATCTTCACTGACATCATCTAAACTTCACTGACATCATCTAAACTTCACTGACATCATCTAATCTTCACTGACATCATCTAAACTTCACTGACATCATCTAAACTTCACTGACATCATCTAATCTTCACTGACATCATCTAATATTCAGCTGAGATCATCTAAACTTCACTGACATCATCTAAACTTCACTGACATCATCTAATCTTCACTGACATCATCTAAACTTCACTGACATCATCTAATCTTCACTGACATCATCTAAACTTCACTGACATCATCTAATCTTCAGCTGAGATCATCTAAACTTCACTGACATCATCTAATCTTCCATCATCTAAACTTCACTGACATCATCTAATCTTCCATCATCTAAACTTCACTGACATCATCTAATCTTCACTGACATCATCTAAACTTCACTGACATCATCTAATCTTCAGCTGAGATCATCTAAACTTCACTGACATCATCTAAACTTCACTGACATCATCTAATCTTCACTGACATCATCTAAACTTCACTGACATCATCTAATCTTCAACTGAGATCATCTAAACTTCACTGACATCATCTAATCTTCCATCATCTAAACTTCACTGACATCATCTAAACTTCACTGACATCATCTAAACTTCACTGACATCATCTAATCTTCACTGACATCATCTAAACTTCACTGACATCATCTAATCTTCACTGACATCATCTAAACTTCACTGACATCATCTAATCTTCACTGACATCATCTAATATTCAGCTGAGATCATCTAAACTTCACTGACATCATCTAATCTTCACTGACATCATCTAAACTTCACTGACATCATCTAAACTTCACTGACATCATCTAATCTTCACTGACATCATCTAATATTCAGCTGAGATCATCTAAACTTCACTGACATCATCTAAACTTCACTGACATCATCTAATCTTCACTGACATCATCTAAACTTCACTGACATCATCTAATCTTCAGCTGAGATCATCTAAACTTCACTGACATCATCTAATCTTCCATCATCTAAACTTCACTGACATCATCTAAACTTCACTGACATCATCTAATCTTCACTGACATCATCTAAACTTCACTGACATCATCTAATCTTCACTGACATCATCCAATATTCAGCTGAGATCATCTAAACTTCACTGACATCATCTAATCTTCACTGACATCATCTAAACTTCACTGACATCATCTAATCTTCACTGACATCATCTAATCTTCACTGACATCATCTAAACTTCCATCATCTAAACTTCACTGACATCATCTAATCTTCACTGACATCATCTAATATTCAGCTGAGATCATCTAAACTTCACTGACATCATCTAATCTTCACTGACATCATCTAAACTTCACTGACATCATCTAATCTTCACTGACATCATCTAAACTTCACTGACATCATCTAAACTTCACTGACATCTAATCTTCACTGACATCATCTAATCTTCAGCTGAGATCATCTAAACTTCACTGACATCATCTAATATTCACTGACATCATCTAATCTTCACTGACATCATCTAATCTTCACTGACATCATCTAAACTTCACTGAGATCATCTAAACTTCACTGACATCATCTAAACTTCCATCATCTAAACTTCACTGACATCATCTAATCTTCACTGACATCATCTAATATTCAGCTGAGATCATCTAAACTTCACTGACATCATCTAAACTTCCATCATCTAAACTTCACTGACATCATCTAATCTTCACTGACATCATCTAATCTTCACTGACATCATCTAATATTCAGCTGAGATCATCTAAACTTCACTGACATCATCTAAACTTCACTGACATCATCTAATCTTCACTGACATCATCTAAACTTCACTGACATCATCTAATCTTCACTGACATCATCTAAACTTCACTGACATCATCTAATCTTCAATGACATCATCTAATCTTCACTGACATCATCTAATCTTCACTGACATCATCTAATCTTCAGCTGAGATCATCTAAACTTCACTGACATCATCTAAACTTCACTGACATCATCTAATCTTCACTGACATCATCTAATATTCAGCTGAGATCATCTAAACTTCACTGACATCATCTAAACTTCACTGACATCATCTAATCTTCACTGACATCATCTAATCTTCACTGACATCATCTAAACTTCACTGACATCATCTAATCTTCAGCTGAGATCATCTAAACTTCACTGACATCATCTAAACTTCCATCATCTAAACTTCACTGACATCATCTAAACTTCACTGACATCATCTAATCTTCACTGACATCATCTAATCTTCACTGACATCATCTAAACTTCACTGACATCATCTAATCTTCAGCTGAGATCATCTAAACTTCACTGACATCATCTAAACTTCCATCATCTAAACTTCACTGACATCATCTAATCTTCACTGACATCATCTAATCTTCACTGACATCATCTAATATTCAGCTGAGATCATCTAATCTTCACTGACATCATCTAAACTTCACTGACATCATCTAAACTTCACTGACATCATCTAATCTTCACTGACATCATCTAAACTTCACTGACATCATCTAAACTTCACTGACATCATCTAATCTTCACTGACATCATCTAAACTTCACTGACATCATCTAAACTTCACTGACATCATCTAATCTTCACTGACATCATCTAATATTCAGCTGAGATCATCTAAACTTCACTGACATCATCTAAACTTCACTGACATCATCTAATCTTCACTGACATCATCTAAACTTCACTGACATCATCTAATCTTCACTGACATCATCTAAACTTCACTGACATCATCTAATCTTCAGCTGAGATCATCTAAACTTCACTGACATCATCTAAACTTCACTGACATCATCTAATCTTCCATCATCTAAACTTCACTGACATCATCTAATCTTCACTGACATCATCTAAACTTCACTGACATCATCTAATCTTCAGCTGAGATCATCTAAACTTCACTGACATCATCTAAACTTCACTGACATCATCTAATCTTCACTGACATCATCTAAACTTCACTGACATCATCTAATCTTCAACTGAGATCATCTAAACTTCACTGACATCATCTAATCTTCCATCATCTAAACTTCACTGACATCATCTAAACTTCACTGACATCATCTAATCTTCACTGACATCATCTAAACTTCACTGACATCATCTAATCTTCACTGACATCATCTAATATTCAGCTGAGATCATCTAAACTTCACTGACATCATCTAATCTTCACTGACATCATCTAAACTTCACTGACATCATCTAAACTTCACTGACATCATCTAATCTTCACTGACATCATCTAATATTCAGCTGAGATCATCTAAACTTCACTGACATCATCTAAACTTCACTGACATCATCTAATCTTCACTGACATCATCTAAACTTCACTGACATCATCTAATCTTCATCTGAGATCATCTAATCTTCACTGACATCATCTAATCTTCACTGACATCATCTAAACTTCACTGACATCATCTAATCTTCATCTGAGATCATCTAATCTTCACTGACATCATCTAATCTTCACTGACATCATCTAAACTTCACTGACATCATCTAAACTTCCATCATCTAAACTTCACTGACATCATCTAAACTTCACTGACATCATCTAATCTTCACTGACATCATCTAATCTTCACTGACATCATCTAAACTTCACTGACATCATCTAATCTTCAACTGAGATCATCTAAACTTCACTGACATCATCTAAACTTCCATCATCTAAACTTCACTGACATCATCTAATCTTCACTGACATCATCTAATCTTCACTGACATCATCTAATATTCAGCTGAGATCATCTAAACTTCACTGACATCATCTAATCTTCACTGACATCATCTAAACTTCACTGACATCATCTAAACTTCACTGACATCATCTAATCTTCACTGACATCATCTAAACTTCACTGACATCATCTAAACTTCACTGACATCATCTAATCTTCACTGACATCATCTAAACTTCACTGACATCATCTAAACTTCACTGACATCATCTAATCTTCACTGACATCATCTAATATTCAGCTGAGATCATCTAAACTTCACTGACATCATCTAAACTTCACTGACATCATCTAATCTTCACTGACATCATCTAAACTTCACTGACATCATCTAATCTTCACTG
The DNA here is from genome assembly GCF_050575085.1 of Anarhichas minor. Lineage (NCBI taxonomy): Eukaryota > Metazoa > Chordata > Actinopteri > Perciformes > Anarhichadidae > Anarhichas > Anarhichas minor. The sequence goes on from NW_027466516.1 coordinate 626,512, forward strand.
ACATCATCTAAACTTCACTGACATCATCTAATCTTCAGCTGAGATCATCTAAACTTCACTGACATCATCTAAACTTCACTGACATCATCTAATCTTCCATCATCTAAACTTCACTGACATCATCTAATCTTCACTGACATCATCTAAACTTCACTGACATCATCTAATCTTCAGCTGAGATCATCTAAACTTCACTGACATCATCTAAACTTCACTGACATCATCTAATCTTCACTGACATCATCTAAACTTCACTGACATCATCTAATCTTCAACTGAGATCATCTAAACTTCACTGACATCATCTAATCTTCCATCATCTAAACTTCACTGACATCATCTAAACTTCACTGACATCATCTAATCTTCACTGACATCATCTAAACTTCACTGACATCATCTAATCTTCACTGACATCATCTAATATTCAGCTGAGATCATCTAAACTTCACTGACATCATCTAATCTTCACTGACATCATCTAAACTTCACTGACATCATCTAAACTTCACTGACATCATCTAATCTTCACTGACATCATCTAATATTCAGCTGAGATCATCTAAACTTCACTGACATCATCTAAACTTCACTGACATCATCTAATCTTCACTGACATCATCTAAACTTCACTGACATCATCTAATCTTCATCTGAGATCATCTAAACTTCACTGACATCATCTAATCTCCCATCATCTAAACTTCACTGACATCTAAACTTCACTGACATCATCTAATCTTCACTGACATCATCTAAACTTCACTGACATCATCTAATCTTCACTGACATCATCTAATATTCAGCTGAGATCATCTAAACTTCACTGACATCATCTAATCTTCACTGACATCATCTAAACTTCACTGACATCATCTAATCTTCACTGACATCATCTAAACTTCACTGACATCATCTAATCTTCACTGACATCATCTAATCTTCAGCTGAGATCATCTAAACTTCACTGACATCATCTAAACTTCACTGACATCATCTAATCTTCACTGACATCATCTAATATTCAGCTGAGATCATCTAAACTTCACTGACATCATCTAAACTTCACTGACATCATCTAATCTTCACTGACATCATCTAATCTTCACTGACATCATCTAAACTTCACTGACATCATCTAATCTTCACTGACATCATCTAAACTTCACTGACATCATCTAAACTTCCATCATCTAAACTTCACTGACATCATCTAAACTTCACTGACATCATCTAATCTTCACTGACATCATCTAAACTTCACTGACATCATCTAATCTTCACTGACATCATCTAATCTTCACTGACATCATCTAAACTTCACTGACATCATCTAAACTTCCATCATCTAAACTTCACTGACATCATCTAAACTTCACTGACATCATCTAATCTTCACTGACATCATCTAATATTCAGCTGAGATCATCTAAACTTCACTGACATCATCTAAACTTCACTGACATCATCTAATCTTCACTGACATCATCTAATCTTCACTGACATCATCTAAACTTCACTGACATCATCTAATCTTCAGCTGAGATCATCTAAACTTCACTGACATCATCTAAACTTCCATCATCTAAACTTCACTGACATCATCTAATCTTCAGCTGAGATCATCTAAACTTCACTGACATCATCTAAACTTCCATCATCTAAACTTCACTGACATCATCTAATCTTCACTGACATCATCTAAACTTCCATCATCTAAACTTCACTGACATCATCTAAACTTCACTGACATCATCTAATCTTCAGCTGAGATCATCTAAACTTCACTGACATCATCTAAACTTCACTGACATCATCTAATCTTCACTGACATCATCTAAACTTCCATCATCTAAACTTCACTGACATCATCTAAACTTCACTGACATCATCTAATCTTCAGCTGAGATCATCTAAACTTCACTGACATCATCTAAACTTCCATCATCTAAACTTCACTGACATCATCTAATCTTCACTGACATCATCTAATCTTCACTGACATCATCTAATATTCAGCTGAGATCATCTAAACTTCACTGACATCATCTAATCTTCAATCATCTAAACTTCACTGACATCATCTAATCTTCACTGACATCATCTAATCTTCACTGACATCATCTAATCTTCACTGACATCATCTAATCTTCAGCTGAGATCATCTAAACTTCACTGACATCATCTAATCTTCACTGACATCATCTAATCTTCACTGACATCATCTAATCTTCAGCTGAGATCATCTAAACTTCACTGACATCATCTAAACTTCACTGACATCATCTAAACTTCACTGACATCATCTAATCTTCACTGACATCATCTAATCTTCACTGACATCATCTAAACTTCACTGACATCATCTAATCTTCAGCTGAGATCATCTAAACTTCACTGACATCATCTAAACTTCCATCATCTAAACTTCACTGACATCATCTAAACTTCACTGACATCATCTAATCTTCACTGACATCATCTAATCTTCACTGACATCATCTAAACTTCCATCATCTAAACTTCACTGACATCATCTAAACTTCACTGACATCATCTAATCTTCAGCTGAGATCATCTAAACTTCACTGACATCATCTAAACTTCCATCATCTAAACTTCACTGATATCATCTAATCTTCACTGACATCATCTAATCTTCACTGACATCATCTAATATTCAGCTGAGATCATCTAAACTTCACTGACATCATCTAATCTTCACTGACATCATCTAAACTTCACTGACATCATCTAAAGTTCACTGACATCATCTAATCTTCACTGACATCATCTAAACTTCACTGACATCATCTAAACTTCACTGACATCATCTAATCTTCACTGACATCATCTAATATTCAGCTGAGATCATCTAAACTTCACTGACATCATCTAAACTTCACTGACATCATCTAATCTTCACTGACATCATCTAAACTTCACTGACATCATCTAATCTTCACTGACATCATCTAATCTTCACTGACATCATCTAATCTTCAGCTGACATCATCTAAACTTCACTGACATCATCTAATCTTCAGCTGAGATCATCTAAACTTCACTGACATCATCTAATCTTCAGCTGAGATCATCTAAACTTCACTGACATCATCTAATCTTCACTGACATCATCTAAACTTCACTGACATCATCTAATCTTCAGCTGAGATCATCTAAACTTCACTGACATCATCTAAACTTCCATCATCTAAACTTCACTGACATCATCTAATCTTCACTGACATCATCTAAACTTCACTGACATCATCTAATCTTCAGCTGAGATCATCTAAACTTCACTGACATCATCTAAACTTCCATCATCTAAACTTCACTGACATCATCTAATCTTCACTGACATCATCTAATCTTCACTGACATCATCTAAACTTCACTGACATCATCTAAACTTCACTGACATCTAATCTTCACTGACATCATCTAAACTTCACTGACATCATCTAATCTTCACTGACATCATCTAAACTTCACTGACATCATCTAATATTCAGCTGAGATCATCTAAACTTCACTGACATCATCTAAACTTCACTGACATCATCTAATCTTCACTGACATCATCTAAACTTCACTGACATCATCTAATCTTCACTGACATCATCTAAACGTCACTGACATCATCTAATCTTCAGCTGAGATCATCTAAACTTCACTGACATCATCTAATCTTCACTGACATCATCTAAACTTCACTGACATCATCTAATCTTCAGCTGAGATCATCTAAACTTCACTGACATCATCTAAACTTCACTGACATCATCTAAACTTCACTGACATCATCTAAACTTCACTGACATCATCTAAACTTCACTGACATCATCTAAACGTCACTGACATCATCTAATCTTCAGCTGAGATCATCTAAACTTCACTGACATCATCTAATCTTCACTGACATTATCTAAACTTCACTGACATCATCTAATCTTCAGCTGAGATCATCTAAACTTCACTGACATCATCTAATCTTCACTGACATCATCTAAACTTCACTGACATCATCTAAACTTCACTGACATCATCTAAACTTCACTGACATCATCTAAACTACACTGACATCATCTAAACGTCACTGACATCATCTAATCTTCAGCTGAGATCATCTAAACTTCACTGACATCATCTAATCTTCACTGACATCATCTAAACTTCACTGACATCATCTAATCTTCACTGACATCATCTAAACTTCACTGACATCATCTAAACTTCACTGACATCATCTAATCTTCACTGACATCATCTAAACTTCACTGACATCATCTAAACTTCAGCTGAGATCTGTTTTGGTGATAAAATGTGTTTTTGGTGAACCCACCGTACATCATTGATTTCCCAGAATGCATTTTGAAACCCACCTGCTCATGTATTAATTATTGATTATTGCAGCATTAATAAATGACTCAGTGACGTCAACAATAATAATTATTGGCATCATAAACCTGTCGTTTTGGTGAAACATGTCTTCATATAAGAGAACACGTTGAAGCAGACTCCATTTAAAAAACAACCTTTTGTAAAATCAGATGAAATTACTCAAAACATCAGAAAATGAATCTGCAACTATTCTGTCGGTAGATTAATTGTGTCAGATGTTTTTTAAGACAAAATGATAAAATATATTCTGATTCCAGCTTCTCAAATAGGACGAAAATGAAACATTAGTCAGAAACAAGTAAACATTTGTATCAATCATTTTAAATATGAATTGAGAAAATCAGCTCCAGATGATAATCATCATTAGTTGAAGCCTTCAATAGAAGAACATGTTTCTCTAATAGTTTTTAATTTTGAGACACAATATTATTTTGAGAGTAAAGTTAGTTTAAAGGTAGTTATTATCTATATATCTATACATCATAGATCAATGACCTGGACATATTGTTGAACTTGTTTATCTATATATTCTATATTGATCTTTTCCTCCGCATGTTTCTGCTCAGTTGAATAATAATAATAATGATAATAATATTTAATGTCACTGCAGTGACAAACTCTCACCAGCAGGTGGAGCTGAACCTCCTGTTTCATTAGTAATCAACGTTTCTTCTCTAATAAATCTCAGGTTGTTTCTCACCAACAACGATCTCTAATAAAAATAGAAATACTTATTGAATGGCAGATTTTTTTCACTTTAGTTTTTAGTAAAATAAGTGATGCGTTCAGGTGCAGAAGGAGTTTTTCGGTACTTACAGGTCATCAGATGCAGAGCGCTGCAGACGAGCAGGAAGAGAGGAGCAGAGAGAGGAGAGGAGGAGGAGGAGTCCTGCTGCTGGGTCTCCTGAGGAGCTTCAGAGTCCACGTCTTGACACTTCAGACTGTACACACACACACACACACACACAGACACACACACACACACACACACACACACACACACACACACACACACACACACACAGACACACACACTCAGACACACAGACACACACAGACACAGACACACATCAGAATCTATTGTCTCAGATGTGCAGACTGGTTCTAGTCTCTTCTATTGAACTCTTCCCATCGTACGAGTCTGACTGACGACGTTACAGCGACTCTTAAAGAAGCGCATCATTTAAACATCAGTGTGAGTCCCAGCTGGTGCTACAGGTGAACACACAGCTGAGGCGTGTCAGACTGAGCTCACGTGGCTCTAACTGATGGATGCATGACTTCAGTGAGACCAGAGAGGCGGATGTGGACTCACAGCTGTTTGTGCAGGTACTGCTGCCTGGACTCACAGGCCCTGGTCTGACTCTGAGCCGCCAGCATCCGGCTCTCAGCAGCAGCTCTGAGGCTGGAGCAGGACTCGGTCAGGTGACCCGCCTCGGTCAGGTTCTGCTGCAGGGCCTCCATGTGCTCTGAGAGGAACACAACCAGCGGCACAGTGTCAACATTAAAACATCTTTCTATCTGACAACAAACACAACGTCATTTATTTATTGTAATTTAGTGTTTTTTAAATCTTTAAAATCCTTCAGATCTCAGTCCTGGTCTCTGTGGCCCCCTGTGGCCAGACCATGTAACTGCAGCTGGGTTTGAACTAGAGTTCCCAGAATTCAGTTGGAACTCAATCAGATGAATTATGAATTAGTTTCCTCTTCAAACAAACATCTATATTAATATGAATATGTTCAATTCAACATTATGTGTTTTGATCTTTGATTTATTTGTAATTATATTCACGTTATGAACTAAAGGACAGATGATGTTTTTATTAATAACATGTTATAGAAATATTTAGACTTCGCTCTGGTTTCCTGACTCCACTTCAAGCTTTTACTCTGATAGGACACGCATCACTTCCTGCCCATGAGATGTGACTGAAAGCCTCTGCAGCATCCTGAGTGAGCGGCCTGATGGAGAACATCACCTCATCAGCACCGATGTCACTGAGACCAGCCGCCAGCTCTCATCTTCCTCTACTTCAGCTTGTTTTGTGATTCTGGATCTGATCCAGAACCAAGACCTGATCCAGAATCAGGTTCTGGACCTGATCCTGGATCAGATCCAGAACCTGATCCTGGATCTGGTCCCGGATCTGATCTCTAGGATCTGACACAGTGAGAAGTGAAATAACATTTTGTTCGTGTTTTCTGTCTTCTATAAATCTCGTTTATTTCTTTTAGACAGTTTATCAGCAGTAAAATATAACGAAGTACATTTATACAAGTACTGAGCTTTAAGTACACCTTAGAGGTACAGTACAGTACTGGAGGTACTTCTCCTCTACTACATCTCATCATTTTATTCAGTAAAACATTAAAACAATACTAATACTACTAACAGAATATACAAGTTGTTACAATGAATATATATAAATCAGGAATAAAACTCCATTAATACATTAAAATGGAGACATTCTGCATAAGGAGTACTATATATATATATATATTAATGTTAATATTTGTGTATAATGTGAAGCAGCTACAACTTACTTTCATTGAGTAAAATAACAAATACACTTTGTATTTGTACTCTGTGGTACTAGTACACAGCACAGGCTGTGAGTACCTGAAGTAAAGGAGCTGAATATATGAATGTGTATTTATATATAATATATATAAATGTGTGACTCTCTTGTTCCACACTGAGTGACGTTGATCACAAACACAATGCTTCTCTCATATCTGCTTCTTACAGGATTCCATCATTTCCCTCCGACTATTCACAGCAGGAAGTCTCCTCATTAACCTCTTTCCTCACTTCCCATCATGCACCTGTTCTTGCTCTGTTGTTCTTAGCTGTGACTTCATCACCAATCGTCTCAGAGTTCAAACATGAAGCTGAAAACCTTAAATAAAGATTAGATAAAGAAAATATGTTTTCTGATATACTTTATTCATTCATTCTTTCCGTGTAGATTTGATTTCCTTCATTATTGAATGTTACTGTACTGCAGTGTGTTTCCTGTTTACAGATGTGTGGCTTCTGTCTGATAATTAAAGGACTCTTTCTCTCTTGGAGTTGTTTTTCTTTGCTGTTTTTAAACCGACCAATGGGGTGTGTTTATTTACTGTGACTCACAGGTCGCCATGCTGACGGAGGTTTTCCTACCTTCCTGCAGAGCGATCTGAGCCGTGAGGTTGACCTCCGTCTGACGGAGCTGCTGCACGCTCTCCAGCAGCACGCTGATGTTCCTGTTCAGGACCGCCTGCAGCACCACAAAAGAAGAAGATCACGTTTCATCACAGACAACATCTCTGTGTTTTAATGCAGCTTCTAGTCTGTAACATGACAACATGTGAGCTCTGTGATTGGTTTATAAATGTTACCTCGAAACAAAGTCGAAACAAAGTCGGAACAAAGCCGAAACAACGCCGAAACAACGTCGGAACGTCGAAACAATGTCGAAACAAAGTCGAAACAACGTCGGAACAACGTCGGAACAACGTCGGAACAACGTCGGCACAACGTCGAAACAACGTCAGAACAACGTCGGAACAACGTCGGAACAAAGTCGGAACAAAGTCGGAACAACGTCGGAACAACGTCGGAACAACGTCGGAACAACGTCGGAACAAAGTCGAAACAACGTCGGAACAACGTCGGAACAACGTCGGAACAAAGTCTGAACAAAGTCGAAACAAAGTCGAAACAAAGTCGGAACAACGTCGGAAACAAAGTCGAAACAACGTCGAAACAACGTCGGAACAACGTCGGAACAACGTCGGAACAAAGTCGGAACAAAGTCGGAACAACGTCGGAACAACGTCGGAACAACGTCGGAACAACGTCGGAACAAAGTCGAAACAACGTCGGAACAACGTCGGAACAACGTCGGAACAAAGTCGAAACAAAGTCGAAACAAAGTCGAAACAAAGTCGGAACAACGTCGGAAACAAAGTCGAAACAACGTCGGAAAAACGTCGGAACAACCTCGAAACAACGTCGAAAAAACGTCGGAACAACGTCGGAACAAAGTTGAAACAAAATCGGGACAAAGTCGGGACAAAGTCGGGACAAAGTCGAAACAACGTCGAAACAAAGTCGAAACAACGTCGAAACAAAGTCGAAGCAACGCCGAAACAACGGCGAAACAACGCCGGAACAACGTCGGAACAACGCCGGAACAAAGTCGGAACAAAGTCGGAACAAAGTCGAAACAACGTCGGAACAACGTCGGAACAACGTCGGAACAAAGTCGGAACAAAGTCGGAACAACGTCGAAACAACGTCGGAACAACGTCGGAACAACGTCGAAACAACGTCGAAACAAAGTCGAAACAACGTCGAAACAACGTCGAAACAACGTCGAAAACAACGTCGAAACAACGTCGGAAAAAAGTCAAAACAACGTCGAAACAACGTCGAAACAACGTCGAAACAACGTCGAAACAACGTCGAAACAACGTCGAAACAACGTCGGAAAAAAGTCGGAACAACGTCGGAACAACGTCGGAACAACGTCGGAACAATGTCGGAACAACGTCGGAACAACCTTGAAACAACGTCGAAAAAACGTCGGTTCATGGTTCATATTACCATCATATGTTCCCACTGATCGTCTACTCCTCATATCTAAAAGTGACTTCAGTAACAGAACTGTGTGACCAGCTTCATGAGATTCTTTTGCACCTGGACTCAAAGAACAGAGTTGAGATTAAAGTCATGTGTGTGTGAGTCTAACTTTAGATCTGGGTCACAGTCTCAGTCTCAGGGTTTAGTCCCATCATCACCAAGTCTGCTTTAAAGCATTTTTATGTACTATTATTTCTTTAAATTCTCATCATCATGTAGTACTGCAGCTTTCCTTTCCATCTAATAACTGAGAGGCTGCTCTTAAAACTAAACATCTTTAACAACAAACAACCAGATTCAAGATCCCTCAACTCCGCCGAGATTTGCCAGACCAGACCAAAACCAAACAGACCAGTCCAGTCCAGTACAGTCTGGACCGGACTGTGCCAGGCTGCTGTCTACCCTCAGGGTTCAGGTGGGGATTGAAAGCAGGACGTCTGCGTCCGCTGAGTCGATGCTGAGAACGGATTTTATAAACATTCCTTTTGTTGAACGCAGAAGTTAAAGTTAGATCAGCTCTTTAAACAAAGTCCAGCTCTTAAAGGAACAGTACAAACAAATGTCTTCACCCTGAGAGAATTTTAATCCCATTAACATAGTTACACTGAGTACTCATACTGTGTACTCACACTGTGTACTCACACTGCGTACTAACACTGCATACTTACATTGCCTACTCATACTGCGCACTCACACTGCATACTAACACTGCGTACTAACACTGCATACTCATACTGTGCACTCACACTGCACACTCACACTGCGCACTCACACTGCATACTAACACTGCATACTTACATTGCCTACTAACACTGCATACTCATACTGCGCACTCACACTGCATACTAACACTGCGTACTAACACTGCATACTCATACTGCGTACTCACACTGCGTACTAACACTGCATACTTACATTGCCTACTAACACTGCATACTCATACTGCGCACTCACACTGCATACTCACGGTCAGGCTCCTACTTATGTAGCTGATCTACTTCACCCATATTCACCCGCCCGCACTCTCAGGTCAAACGCTCTAGGTCTTCTGTCAGTCCCACACACACGATTTAAGACCCGTGGTGACCGAGCCTTTGAGGCAGTGGCCCCGAGGCTCTGGAATGCTCTGCCTGCAACTCTACGCCTCGCAGATACTGTGAATACTTTTAAAAAACAGCTCAAAACCCACCTTTTTAGGCTGGCGTTTGAGTAAAAACCCTTGTCCTAGACCTGCTCTTAAAATGTTTTAATTTTTATTATTTTATTTTTTATTTTTTATTTAATTTTTCTCTGTGTATGTAATTTATTGACCCTAGGGTCACATTGTGTTTTTTATGCTTTTAGATTTCTGCTCTGTTAAGCACTTTGTGATGTTATGTCTGTGAAAAGCGCTCTATAAATAAATTTCATTCATTCATTCATTCATTCATACTCACACTGCGTACTAAGACTGCATAATCATACTGCACACTCACACACTGCATACTCACACTGCACACTCATACTGTGTACTAACACTGCATACTAATACTGTATACTCATACTGCATACTAATACTGCATACTCATACTGTGTACTAACACTGCATACTTACAGTGCATACTCACAGTGCATACTCACACTGCATACTTATACGGCGCACTCACACTGCATACTAATACTGCATACTCATACTGCACACTCACACTGCGCACTAACCATGCATACTCACACTGCGCACTCACACTGCATACTCACACTGTACTGACACTGCATACTCATACTGTGTACTTACACTGCATACTAACATTGCATACTTACAGTGCATACTCACACTGCACACTCACACTGCATACTAATACTGCATACTTACACTGCATACTCACACTTCACACTCACACTGCGTACTAACACTGCATACTCATACTGTGGACTCACACTGTGTACTCACACTGCACACTCACACTGCGCACTCACACTGCACACTAACACTGCGTACTAACACTGCATACTCACACTGCGCACTCACACTGTGTACTAACACTGCATACTCATACTGTGGACTCACACTGCACACTCACACTGCATACTAACACTGCATACTTAAAGTGCGTACTCACACTGCATACTAACACTGCGTACTAATACTGCATACTCACACTGCGTACTCATACTGCGCACTTACACTGCATACTCATATTGCATACTTACATTGTGTACTTCGTGTGTACTCACACTGCGTACCATTGCGTACTTACAGTGTTTACTCACACTGCGTACCATTGCGTAGTTACACTATGTACTAACACTACATACTCACAGTGTGCTAATAATGCTAATGTACAACATCATCATCATCAAACTTCTGTCTGTTTGATTTTATAAAATAAATGTGTCTGTTTTGTCTCTGTGAACCTTTACAAACGTCTTAAAGGAACTGACTCAAGGACTCATGATACATCCTGAACAACCTCCAGGACCTCCTGAAGAATCAAGAACCAATGTCATCAAGGACATCTAGAACCAAGAACCAAGGTGTCCTTTGGAAATCCTCAAAGGCTCCAGAGCTTCACTAGAAACCTTTGACCTCAGAAACATCCTCAAGGAACCGCTACAACCATATAAAGGCTGCTACCTCTCTCCTCACAGGTTTCTATGGATCCTGGTTTTATCTGGACCCTGGTCCTGCTGACAGCCACTGCTACTATCATTATTATTATTATTGGTCACATTACTGTTAATATTACCGATACCATTACTTCTTTTATTATCATTGTTATTCTGCTACTATTATTAGTAGTCGTAATGTTACCATCATTATTCTACTTACTACTCTCATGATATGAATCATTTATGTCATATGTATTGAATGTGTTGTAACTCTGTGATGTTGTTCATTCTGTACACATGACATCTAAAAGGGTTTTTGGGGAGTTTTTCCTTCACTGATGTGAGGGTCAAAGGACAGATTGAGGCTTTACAAAACAAACTGAATTGAAATACTAAAGATTATCTGTGCTGGTGTCACTTCCTTCATGTCAATATTTCACCACATGTCTTTTTAAATGATTTATTATATTTTAATGAATTGAACTTGAACTCATTTTCCACTGTGAACTTTCTACACTCTGAAAACAGACTTTTGTTTCACTCTGAAGTCTTTTGGGGATTTTTCTCGCTGCTGATTTGAGTCCAAACTAACAGGAAGTGATGCAACAGGAAGCAGCGGTGAGCTGAACGCGTTACTGCGTCGGTGTTTGCATCCACAGACTAAGTGTGAAATAGTCTCCGACCTCTCACACCGCTGTTTTTACTGTTCACTTCGTTTACTAAAACTACGACTAGAGATGTTCGTCAACAACCTTACTCTCCGTGATCGAGATGAGAAGACGTCATCAAACTGGGACGATCAACACACACATGTGCAAACATCTGGTGATGAGGTTTTAGACCCGTCATTATTATATATATTATATTATATATATATATTTATTAACTGAGCAATAGATCAATCGTACAGCGGTCATCTGCACTTTAACACATAATGTACGTTTTTAGGTTAGTAAGGAGGGAAGGAAGGAAAGGAAGGGAGGAAGGAAGGAAAGGAAGGGAGGAAAGGTAAGTAGGCCGTCCTTATGAGGGAAAATATTCACCACCATTCAAAGGAGAAACATGTGACCTCCAATGACAGACGCACTAACAAACATTCAAATAATCAAAGTCAACAAGTTAGAAGACTAAACAACATGAGAACAAACTGATAGAAGATCAATAGAGATCAATAGAGATCAATAGAGATCAATAGAGATCAATAGAGATCAATATAGATCAATAGAGATCAAGAGAGATCAAGAGAGATCAATAGAGATCAAGAGAGATCAAGATAGATCAAGAGAGATCAATAGAGATCAATAGAGATCAATATAGATCAATATAGATCAATAGAGATCAAGAGAGATCAAGAGAGATCAATAGAGATCAAGAGAGATCAAGATAGATCAAGAGAGATCAATAGAGATCAATAGAGATCAATATAGATCAATATAGATCAATAGAGATCAAGAGAGATCAAGATAGATCAAGAGAGATCAATATAGATCAATAGAGATCAAGAGAGATCAATAGAGATCAATAGAGATCAAGAGAGATCAATAGAGATCAATATAGATCAAGAGAGATCAAGAGATATCAAGAGAGATCAATAGAGATCAATATAGATCAAGATAGATCAATAGAGATCAAGACAGATCAATATAGATCAATAGAGATCAATAGAGATCAATAGAGATCAATAGAGATCAATAGAGATCAAGAGAGATCAAGAGAGATCAAGAGAGATCAAGAGAGATCAATAGAGATCAAGAGAGATCAATAGAGATCAAGAGAGATCAAGAGAGATCAATAGAGATCAATAGAGATCAAGAGAGATCAATACCTGTTCTCTACCTATTCAGGTACTCTGTTCTCTACCTGCTCAGGTACTCTGTTCACTACCTGCTCAGGTACTCTGTTCTCTACCTGTTCAGGTACTCTGTTCACTACCTGTTCAGGTACTCTGTTCCCTGAACATAGTGAAGTATTTAGCAGATATTTCCTTCATGAGGTGGTGGAGACTAAACCAGAGCTGCTGATGGATCATCCTGCTGATGTGGAGACAGATGAAGACCATGGACTTGGACTGAAAGCTCCTGGACTGAGATGATATTTAACAAGAACAGAACCTCTGTTGGCTCATGAGCACCATGTGTCCTGTTTTCATAACGCGTGGTCACAATGCAGTGTTGGCAAGGAATTCTGGGTATCGTAGTCCCACTTTACTCGCCACATGTCTGTGAGCAGGAAAGTGCTTCATGCTTCTGCACACTTTCTGTTTCTATAAATAAAAAGGTTGAGACTCCACAGTGACGAAGAGTTTCCCTTCAGCAAATACTGAGACTTTCATAGGATGAGCAGCAATAAAGAGGTCAGCAGGGGAGGAGTCAGACTGAGGAGAACTAAGGGAGCAGAGAGGGAGGAGTGGATGAGAGGTGAAGTAAGGACGGGGGAATGAGTCAGGAGGGAGGAGGGAGGAGGAGGAGGGGGAGGGAGGAGGGAGGAGGCAAACACTCACTTTTTCCAACCAACAACTGTTGGAAATGTTGGAAGCACTAAACTCTTAACAGTTTAAACACTCGGCCTACTGGGAGGGAAAAACTACTGAGAGTCTTTACTAGAGGGTCTCCCAACATGGAAACACTGGAGTAAAGAGGAGGAGGAGGAGGAGGAGGAGGAGGAGGAGGAGGAGGAGAATCGCTCTCTGTTCACATCACAGCTTGTTTTCACACATTAACATGTGTGGAGGTTTTTAAAGACTCGTGTTTGTTACTTTCAGATAATCAGTGAAGACTTCGCTGCTCTTCCTCTTCCTGTGAACGTATTGATCTGAGATCTGAGATCTGAGTGATTGATGGAAGCTGGTAGTGTTTGCTACTTTCAGTATCACTTTGGTTATTCGTGGTAACTTTACACTGTAAAAAACATCTCCTGTACATGAAGTTAAAGTTTCACCTTTAACCTTCATGCTTCATAATCTGATCTTCAGCAGCAACATGTGAACACAATGAAATAAAGTTAGTTTGAGCTGTGAGAGGAGCTCAGTGTTGTTTCACATCATGTGACTCATCTGGGACACTAACCGTCTTAAATTAGAACTAAAGAGGATTTCTATGAACTGACTCCTGTTATGATTATGAATAAATCTGCTCGTCTCTATTTCATATCTCAGTAAAGTGAAAATCTGTTTGTTTTGGTTTTTAAATATTAAATATGCGTTTCACTGTTTTATGACATTTATAGACAAAACAATGAATGGATTAATCAAGAACATGATCATAATAATAATAAACTATTATTTGGCCTAAACATATTGCATGCTGGGAAGTGTGATGGTGGTTTAAATGAACAGGAAGCAGGCTGGAGTCTATCCCGGCATGCACTGGGTGAGATTGTTTGTCTACGATCAGTTTTATTCAAATCCAACATTAAGGATTTAAAACTAATCTAAAAACAAACTTCAGTGGTTTTTGTCTCGTGTAAAAATGAAATGAATCTGATATTAATAAATACATTCATAGTATTGATGAACACAAACGGAAGACTTTCAGACAGAAAAACTATCAAATGTAAACTTTAGCTTCATATTTTTAAACCTTGGAGACAAATTTCCACTGAGAGAACAAAGACGAGAGTTCAGGAACTCTTTTTCTTCATTCAGTTTAAGTTTAAATCAAGTTTCTAGAAACAGATTATTTCTGAATCTGGATGAATGAAAAGAGAAGAACTCACGTTTTCCTGCCGGCTCTCCTCCAGCGTGGCGTTGGTGGCGTTGAGGCGTCCCAGCAGCAGCAGGTTCTGGACTCTCTGGCGGTCCTGGTCCTGCCGGGCCTCCTCCAGCAGCTCCTCCAGAGCCACCTTGTTCTTGCTCCACACCACCTTGGCGCCCTCCATCTTCTCGGTTACCTCCTGCAGCTCTGCTCGGCACACGGCCGAGCTCTTCAGGTCCGGAGACGTCCCCCACACCACGATGATGATCAGAGAGACCAGGGACCAGAACGCCAGGAGGGCCAGAACCACGTTCTTGGCCGTCTGGGAGGACTTGGACGAGGCCGCCATGAGGAAGAGGATGGAGATGAAGGTTGATGAAGACGAGCTGTGGAGGCAGCAGCTGCTCTCAGTGAGTCTCTCAGGTCGGAGTGATGTAGACTTTCCCCTTCAGGCAGGAACTCAGGGAGGGGCTCCCTCACAGGGCGACGGCAAACCTCGGCCACACCCCTTGCCCCTCCCCCAAACCTCCCGCTGCCTCCCCACCCAAAGCCTCACCCTGCTCCTCCCCTCCATGTCCGTGTTATCGTGCCCAGAGAGGACGATCAACAGGAAAGTCACACACACCTCACACATAGACCACACTTTCCGTGTGTGTGTGTGTGTGTGTGTGTGTGAGAGAGAGAGAGAGAGAGTGTGTGTGTGTGTGTGTGTGTGTGAGAGAGAGAGAGAGAGAGAGAGAGTGTGTGTGTGTGTGAGAGAGAGAGAGAGAGAGAGAGTGTGTGTGTGTGTGTGAGAGAGAGAGTGTGTGTGTGTGTGAGAGAGAGAGAGAGAGAGAGAGTGTGTGTGTGTGAGAGAGAGAGAGAGAGAGAGAGAGTGTGTGTGTGTGTGAACACTGAGGCTTTCTGTTTCTATTTCCTAGCCTCACAACATGAACCTGGATGAACTCTGGAACGCAAACTATGTGGATCTTTGGCAGAAGAGTTCAGTCCAAGAAACGAAACACAGAGAGACAGAAGTAAAGACAGAAGTAGAGACAGAAGTAGAGACAGAAGTAGAGACAGAAGTAAAGACAGAAGTAGAGACAGAAGTAGAGACAGAAGTAGAGACAGAAGTAAAGACAGAAGTAGAGACAGAAGTAAAGAGAGAAGTAGAGACAGAAGTAGTGACAGAAGTAAAGACAGAAGTAGAGACAGAGGTAGAGACAGAAGTAAAGACAGAAGTAGAGACAGAAGTAGAGACAGAAGTAAAGACAGAAGTAGAGACAGAAGTAGAGACAGAAGTAAAGACAGAAGTAAAGACAGAAGTAGAGACAGAAGTAAAGACAGAAGTCGAGACAGAAGTAGAGACAGAAGTAGAGACAGAAGTAGAGACAGACGTAGAGACAGAATTAGAGACAGAAGTAGAGACAGAATTAGAGACAGAAGTAGAGACAGAAGTAGAGACAGAAGTAGAGACAGACGTAGAGACAGAAGTAGAGACAGAAGTAAAGACAGAAGTAGAGACAGAAGTAGAGACAGAAGTAAAGACAGAAGTAGAGACAGAAGTAAAGACAGAAGTAAAGACAGAAGTAGAGACAGAAGTAAAGACAGAAGTAGAGACAGTAGTAGAGACAGCAGTAAAGACAGAAGTAAAGAAAGAAGTAGAGACAGAAGTAGAGACAGAAGTAAAGACAGAAGTAAAGGCAGACGTAGAGACAGAAGTAGAGACAGAAGTAAAGACAGAAGTAGAGACAGACGTAGAGACAGAAGTAAAGACAGAAGTAGAGACAGAAGTAAAGACAGAAGTAGAGACAGAAGTAGAGACAGAAGTAGTGACAGAAGTAAAGACAGAAGTAGAGACAGAGGTAGAGACAGAAGTAAAGACAGAAGTAGAGACAGAAGTAAAGACAGAAGTAGAGAAATAAGTAGAGACAGAAGTAAAGACATAAGTAGAGACAGAAGTAGAGACAGAAGTACAGACAGAAGTAAAGACAGAAGTAAAGACAGAAGTAGAGACAGATGTAGAGACAGAATTAGAGACAGAAGTAGAGACAGAAGTAAAGACAGAAGTCGAGACAGAAGTAAAGACAGAAGTAGAGACAGAAGGAAAGACAGAAGTAGAGACAGAATTAGAGACAGAAGTAGAGACAGAAGTAAAGACAGAAGTAGAGACAGAAGTAGAGACAGACGTAGAGACAGAAGTAGAGACAGAAGTAAAGACAGAAGTAGAGACAGAAGTAGAGACAGAAGTAAAGACAGAAGTAAAGACAGAAGTAGAGACAGAAGTAAAGACAGAAGTAAAGACAGAAGTAGAGACAGAAGTAGAGACAGAAGTAAAGACAGAAGTAGAGACAGAAGTAGAGACAGAAGTAAAGACAGAAGTAAAGACAGAAGTAGAGACAGAAGTAAAGACAGAAGTCGAGACAGAAGTAGAGACAGAAGTAGAGACAGCAGTAAAGACAGAAGTAGAGAAAGAAGTAGAGACAGAAGTAGAGACAGAAGTAAAGACAGAAGTAAAGGCAGACGTAGAGACAGAAGTAGAGACAGAAGTAAAGACAGAAGTAGAGACAGACGTAGAGACAGAAGTAAAGACAGAAGTAGAGACAGAAGTAAAGACAGAAGTAGAGACAGAAGTAGAGACAGAAGTAGAGACAGAAGTAAAGACAGAAGTAGAGACAGAAGGAAAGACAGAAGTAGAGACAGAAGTAAAGACAGAAGTAGAGACAGAAGTAGAGAAATAAGTAAAGACAGAAGTAAAGACAGAAGTAAAGACAGAAGTAGAGACAGAAGTAGAGACAGAAGTAAAGACAGAAGTAAAGACAGAAGTAGAGACAGAAGTAGAGACAGAAGTAAAGACAGAAGTAAAGACAGAAGTAGAGACAGAAGTAGAGACAGAAGTAAAGACAGAAGTAGAGACAGAAGTAGAGACAGAAGTAGAGACAGAAGTAAAGATAGAAGTAGAGACAGAAGTAGAGAAAGAAGTAGAGACAAGTAGAGACAGAAGTAGTGACAGAAGTAAAGACAGAAGTAGAGACAGAGGTAGAGACAGAAGTAAAGACAGAAGTAGAGACAGAAGTAGAGACAGAAGTAGAGACAGAAGTAAAGACAGAAGTAGAGACAGAAGTAGAGACAGAAGTAAAGACAGAAGTAGAGACAGAAGTAGAGACAGAAGTAAAGAGAGAAGTAGAGGAAGAAGTAGAGACAGAAGTAGTGACAGAAGTAAAGACAGAAGTAGAGACAGAGGTAGAGACAGAAGTAAAGACAGAAGTAGAGACAGAAGTAAAGACAGAAGTAGAGACAGAAGTAGAGACAGAAGTAAAGACATAAGTAGAGACAGAAGTAGAGACAGAAGTACAGATAGAAGTAAAGACAGAAGTAGAGACAGATGTAGAGACAGAAGTAAAGACAGAAGTAGAGACAGAAGTACAGACAGAAGTAAAGACAGAAGTAGAGACAGAAGTAAAGACAGAAGTAAAGACAGAAGTAGAGACAGAAGTAAAGACAGAAGTCGAGACAGAAGTAGAGACAGCAGTAAAGACAGAAGTAGAGAAAGAAGTAGAGACAGAAGTAGAGACAGAAGTAAAGACAGAAGTAGAGAAAGAAGTAAAGACAGACGTAGAGACAGAAGTAGAGACAGAAGTAGAGAAAAAAGTACAGACAGAAGTAAAGACAGAAGTAGAGACAGAAGTAAAGAGAGAAGTAGAGACAGAAGTAGAGACAGAAGTAGTGACAGAAGTAAAGACAGAAGTAGAGACAGAGGTAGAGACAGAAGTAAAGACAGAAGTAGAGACAGAAGTAGAGACAGAAGTAAAGACATAAGCAGAGACAGAAGTAGAGACAGAAGTAGAGACAGAAGTAAAGAGAGAAGTAGAGAAAGAAGTAGAGACAGAAGTAAAGACAGAAGTAGAGACAGAAGTAAAGAGAGAAGTAGAGACAGAAGTAGAGACAGAAGTAGTGACAGAAGTAAAGACAGAAGTAGAGACAGAGGTAGAGACAGAAGTAAAGACAGAAGTAGAGACAGAAGTAAAGACAGAAGTAGAGACAGAAGTAGAGACAGAAGTAAAGACAGAAGTAGAGACAGAAGTACAGACAGAAGTAAAGACAGAAGTAGAGACAGAAGTAAAGACAGAAGTAGAGAAAGAAGTAGAGACAGAAGTAGAGACAGAAGTAAAGACAGAAGTAGAGACAGAAGTAGAGACAGAAGTAAAGACAGAAGTAGAGACAGAAGTAGAGACAGAAGTAAAGACAGAAGTCGAGACAGAAGTAGAGACAGAAGTAGAGACAGCAGTAAAGACAGAAGTAGAGAAAGAAGTAGAGACAGAAGTAGAGACAGAAGTAGAGACAGAAGTAGAGACAGATGTAGAGACAGAAGTAGAGACAGAAGTAGAGACAGAAGTACAGACAGAAGTAAAGACAGAAGTAGAGACAGAAGTAAAGACAGAAGTAAAGACAGAAGTAGAGACAGAAGTAAAGACAGAAGTCGAGACAGAAGTAGAGACAGCAGTAAAGACAGAAGTAGAGAAAGAAGTAGAGACAGAAGTAGAGACAGAAGTAAAGACAGAAGTAGAGAAAGAAGTAAAGACAGACGTAGAGACAGAAGTAGAGACAGAAGTAGAGAAAGAAGTAGAGACAGAAGTAAAGACAGAAGTAGAGACAGAAGTAAAGAGAGAAGTAGAGACAGAAGTAGAGACAGAAGTAGTGACAGAAGTAAAGACAGAAGTAGAGACAGAGGTAGAGACAGAAGTAAAGACAGAAGTAGAGACAGAAGTAGAGACAGAAGTAAAGACATAAGCAGAGACAGAAGTAGCGACAGAAGTAGAGACAGAAGTAGAGAAAGAAGTAGAGACAGAAGTAAAGACAGAAGTAGAGACAGAAGTAAAGAGAGAAGTAGAGACAGAAGTAGAGACAGAAGTAGTGACAGAAGTAAAGACAGAAGTAGAGACAGAGGTAGAGACAGAAGTAAAGACAGAAGTAGAGACAGAAGTAAAGACAGAAGTAGAGACAGAAGTAGAGACAGAAGTAAAGACAGAAGTAGAGACAGAAGTACAGACAGAAGTAAAGACAGAAGTAGAGACAGAAGTAAAGACAGAAGTAGAGACAGAAGTACAGACAGAAGTAAAGACAGAAGTAGAGACAGAAGTAAAGACAGAAGTAGAGAAAGAAGTAGAGACAGAAGTAGAGACAGAAGTAAAGACAGAAGTAGAGACAGAAGTAGAGACAGAAGTAAAGACAGAAGTAGAGACAGAAGTAGAGACAGAAGTAAAGACAGAAGTCGAGACAGAAGTAGAGACAGAAGTAGAGACAGCAGTAAAGACAGAAGTAGAGAAAGAAGTAGAGACAGAAGTAGAGACAGAAGTAAAGACAGAAGTAAAGACAGACGTAGAGACAGCAGTAAAGACAGAAGTAAAGACAGAAGTAGAGACAGATGTAGAGACAGAAGTAAAGACAGAAGTAGAGACAGAAGTAAAGACAGAAGTAGAGACAAAAGTAGAGACAGACGTAGAGACAGAAGGAAAGGCAGAAGTAGAGACAGAAGTAAAGACAGAAGTATAGACAGAAGTAGAGACAGCAGTAAAAACAGAAGTAGAGAAAGAAGTAGAGACAGAAGTAGAGACAGAAGTAAAGACAGAAGTAGAGAAAGAAGTAAAGACAGACGTAGAGACAGAAGTAGAGACAGAAGTAGAGAAAGAAGTAGAGACAGAAGTAAAGACAGAAGTAGAGACAGAAGTAAAGAGAGAAGTTGAGACAGAAGTAGAGACAGAAGTAGTGACAGAAGTAAAGACAGAAGTAGAGACAGAGGTAGAGACAGAAGTAAAGACAGAAGTAGAGACAGAAGTAGAGACAGAAGTAAAGACATAAGTAGAGACAGAAGTAGAGACAGAAGTAGAGACAGAAGTAGAGAAAGAAGTAGAGACAGAAGTAAAGACAGAAGTAGAGACAGAAGTAAAGAGAGAAGTAGAGACAGAAGTAGAGACAGAAGTAGTGACAGAAGTAAAGACAGAAGTAGAGACAGAGGTAGAGACAGAAGTAAAGACAGAAGTAGAGACAGAAGTAAAGACAGAAGTAGAGACAGAAGTAGAGACAGAAGTAAAGACAGAAGTAGAGACAGAAGTACAGACAGAAGTAAAGACAGAAGTAGAGACAGAAGTAAAGACAGAAGTAGAGAAAGAAGTAGAGACAGAAGTAAAGACAGAAGTAGAGACAGAAGTAGAGACAGAAGTAAAGACAGAAGTAGAGACAGAAGTAGAGACAGAAGTAAAGACAGAAGTCGAGACAGAAGTAGAGACAGAAGTAGAGACAGCAGTAAAGACAGAAGTAGAGAAAGAAGTAGAGACAGAAGTAGAGACAGAAGTAAAGACAGAAGTAAAGACAGACGTAGAGACAGCAGTAAAGACAGAAGTAAAGACAGAAGTAGAGACAGATGTAGAGACAGAAGTAAAGACAGAAGTAGAGACAGAAGTAAAGACAGAAGTAGAGACAAAAGTAGAGACAGAAGTAGAGACAGAAGGAAAGACAGAAGTAGAGACAGAAGTAAAGACAGAAGTATAGACAGAAGTAGAGAAATAAGTAAAGACAGAAGTAAAGACAGAAGTAAAGACAGAAGTAGAGACAGAAGTAAAGATAGAAGTAGAGACAGAAGTAAAGACAGAAGTAGAGACAGAAGTAGAGACAGAAGTAGAGACAGACGTAGAGACAGAATTAGAGACAGAAGTAGAGACAGAATTAGAGACAGAAGTAAAGACAGAAGTAGAGACAGAAGTAAAGACAGAAGTAGAGACAGAAGTAGAGACAGAAGTAAAGACAGAAGTAAAGACAGAAGTAGAGACAGAAGTAAAGACAGAAGTAAAGACAGAAGTAGAGACAGAAGTAAAGACAGAAGTAGAGACAGAAGTAGAGACAGCAGTAAAGACAGAAGTAGAGAAAGAAGTAGAGACAGAAGTAGAGACAGAAGTAAAGACAGAAGTAAAGACAGACGTAGAGACAGAAGTAGAGACAGACGTAGAGACAGAAGTAAAGACAGAAGTAGAGACAGAAGTAAAGACAGAAGTAGAGACAGAAGTAAAGACAGAAGTAGAGACAGAAGGAAAGACAGAAGTAGAGACAGAAGTAAAGACAGAAGTAAAGACAGAAGTAGAGACAGAAGTAGAGACAGAAGTAAAGACAGAAGTAAAGACAGAAGTAGAGACAGAAGTAGAGACAGTCATCCTCTTTACACAGTAGCTCTCACTCTTTCCTGACTTTCTGCCAGATGCTGGTACACAGCTGTTATAGGCCCCGCCCCCACCAGTCTGTCTGAGCTGTGATTGGCTCAAGACATGACTCCTGGAAACAGCCAAACAACATCTGTATTTCCTGCCAGGAGCCCCAACTCCTCAGGGCCACACCCAGTTAACTGTGATGATCATAATAATAATAATAATAATGTTGTGATAATAATAATAATAATATAATGATGATAATAATAAAGATAATAATACTCATAATTATGATATAGTGATCACAATAGTGATAACAATAATAATATAGTGACAGTAATATTAATAATAAAATAATATAATAATAATAATCCACATGTTTAACCTGATGGTGGCGCTAGAGCAGTGGTTCTCAAACTCTTTCTGTCGCGCCCCACTTTGGAGGAAGACACATGTTCATGCCCCACCGCCCCACCATTGTAACAAAATGCTCCATGTTGAACTTTTATTGAAATAACAACATTTTGTGACTCCTCCATCTGTGCTTTTTCAAATAATAGAATAAAGAAAATTGCAATCACTTTTAAGTAAACCAGATCGCTCCATCAGACAAAAACAAACACAATGTAATCACTTTGTTAGAACAATGCAAATAAAGTTCAATCTCTGCAAGAAATAACTAATATTTGGTAAAAAATAGCTTATTGTTGCTGCAATTCACCTGTTTTACACTGAATATCTTTCCAAGATAATAACAATAAAGTGCAGCCTGTGAAAAACTAAACAAAACAAGTTCAAATATTTGAGCCATCAAGTGTCATCAGTATTAGTGGCAATGAGCTGCTTTCCACTACACATCTTTTTTAAACGGGGTTGCAGACTTGATACGGCCACTCTCACCTCATGCTCCATGTTGAGCTGAGATCAGTATTTAGTTTTGTTTGAGGCAACAGCAGAACAGCCGACCTCACAGAGGTAGGATGTGAAGGGAAGCAGAATGCCCACAGCCCTCTGTCCGATGAGTTGAAGGCTCCTCTCCACACCGAGCCAGAGCTCACTCAGTGTTTGAGCTGTGAACCTCAGCCTCCGGGTAGAGTCGCACCTCATCTCCATAATGTCTCTTCATTTTGCACACTGAGCTACACATGTGAGTTGCCAACGATCTTGGCCGTCGCGCAAGCGTAACCTGTTAACGGCGTAACGTAAAGATTTACACGAAAGTACAGGCATTTCGCCATGTATTTATTAATGACTTAGTTTTATGTCCGTGAACTTTGTATTTTTGTAATATGTGAAGTTCTCAATAAAGTTCTTGAAATAAAATAATTCCGCATTTCCCCCTGCGCCCCACCTGTAATACCACTGCGCCCCACTAGAGGGGCGCGCCCCACAGTTTGAGAACTGCTGTGCTAGAGGAACAGAGAGTCACTAAAGGTACTTAGCTTCATCCTGAGGGCAACATGAGATCTTTCAGTCTATATCAAAGTGGAGGACAAAAATACTTTTCATATCACTGTAAAGTGATATGAGGAGAATCATTAATATGAAATGTTTCCATCCACCTCACAGGAAACACTTCCACACCAGTGCAGCTGGTCAATAGAGGCGCTAGGGCGCTGCCCCAGCTTGAGCCACAACAAATAAAATTAAAATAAATAATAATAATAATAAACTATACAAATTGTCAATATTTGTGTTTTTGAAATATGGAATCACCCAGTAATATGTGTAAAATATGATATCTGCGGTAAATATATGCTTTTCCTGCGTGTCCTCTCCGCGTGTGCAGGTCCTCTCCGCGTGTGCACGTCTCAGCAGCTCTGGGGCGCTGGAGAAACTGCCCAGAAGAGGCGGGTCTATAAAGCAGTTTAGCCAATTGCTGATTAAAGATATAAATGTGTGACATACAATTTAGCCAATAAATAGCCCTCAGATAGATTCAGCTGCGCGTTCCCGTCCGGACGAGTCTCTACAGGCGAGCGCGAGACCCGTTTGAGAGGAGAACTTTGAGGAGAACCTTCAGGCCAAAGAGCTGATATCAGATCAGCCTGACCTCACAACCAGACAGCAGACTAGCAGCAAAGGGAAGCAGTACATGAAGCTTCTCCACTAGCTGAACACCAGACAGGTTTGACTAGCTGGATGACGTCATGCTAATAACTTATTTAGCTTTTTAAAACAACGGGGACAGATCCAGCACGGACAGTTAGGGAGTGAGAGACATGAAGCACCTGCTGAGACATGATATATAGTTATAAATACATCATTATATATGTGTGTGTGTGTGTGTTTTATATTATAGTGAATATTATTATATGATATATATATTATTATATGATATATACATTATTGTATGATATATATATTATTATATTATTATATGATATATATATTATTATATGATATATATATTATTATATTATTATATGATATATATATATTATTATATTATACTGAGACTAAAATAAGATGTCCTGACGTGTTTATCAAAGTGTTATTTTCTGCTTTTTTTCATGTTGGAATAAAGGTTAAATATTTAACTGTAAAGTAGTAATACGTGTTTGATATCTTAATGTTTCTGGATTAAATCATTCTGGGATGTTTGCTGAGATTGATTGGATGTGGCTCAGCCCTACAGAGAACATGTTCCACCAGCTCCACTGTTCACACATATTCATTCTGTGTTTATGTGCATAAACATCTGGAGGGAAACAGACTGTAAACATCAGGAGATTCTCTGGCTCCAGATCAAAGTCATGTGACCTCCGATATGCAGAAAGTCCAGATAGCTGAGACACAGAACCTCTGGTGACAAGAAGCTGCTCATCAGCAGCATCACAATATAAAAACAGAACAGACGTGTTAGCGTTAGCTGCAGGAACTAACGTGCTAACAACAGCATTCCGTTATTATCTTGTGTCTCATAAACAGATATCGTGGTGACACAATGTTGGAAACAAAAAGTGATATTTATGGTCGGGGATGATTTTGATTCTTTGAGGGGCGGAGTCTAATAAATCATCTGATTGTTTGAGGGGCGGAGTCTAATAAATCATCTGATTCTGTTGCCACAAGAGACATAAAACATGTGAGTGTTGCAGCAGAGGAGGGAGTGTCTGCTGATTTATATCTGCTCTCACAGTTCATCACATATTCATATCTGATCATGTTAAAGGTGTTCTGTGGCTCCTCCATGAGGCTGAAACGCCTCATTACACCTGAACGCATCACATCATCATATCAGAGCTGAGATCTGTTGACCAATCACACACTGTACACACACCTGTTAGTGGTCAACACAGACAGACAGACAGAGAGAGATTTAGATTTTTATAAAACTTTATTTAAAACAATACGAAAGAGCAAAACATTGTTGTCATGGCAATAATCAGAACAAATCAACAAACAAATAAAAAACAAAAAAACAAAAACAGTTTCTCTTCACATTGTATTAAAGGAGTGTTAAGCACTAGTTCGTCTCCAGACACACAACATATTATCTCATTGTAGCACCATGTTTCATTAAAATCCTGCATGTTGTTCACTGTTAAAATATCTAAAATCAACCAAACATGTCTGACCAGAGACATGAAGACAGGGAGAGCTTCCTGTGCTGCTCTGTCCTCTACTCGGTTCTTCCTGCTTGTGTAAACACACAGTTTATTCTCTCCAACCAAGTGGTTCAACAGCTTCCACTTGGAGGAGTTCACTTTTTTATAGCCGACTCCTAGAATGAAGGTGGTCCTGGACCAGGTCTCACCAAAGCCTTTAGAAACATCCTGCAGTGTGTTAGAAAGGTTACAGAGTCTGTCACAGTGATAGAAACAGAGGAACACGGTCTCTACCTCCTCACAGAATGGACCATGGCTACAAACAGACCGTGTAGGATCCTCCACTGTAGACCAGTTCTCTTGTTAACAGGAGGTTTATAGCCCGAGTAGAGAAGTGTGACTTTTGTTAAAACCCTTTAAAACCTGACCTTCAATGTTCGCTCTGATTTTACACAACATGGGTTCATGCCAGCGCATACAGCATCCCTGAGAGAGAGCAGCCCAGTCTCACCCCTCTAGACACTCTAAAGGGGGCGCTAAGACCTCCATTAATGTTCAGCACACTCTCAATGTCCTGGTACAAAACCTTGATCATAGCTATGAGACCTGGGCTGAGGCCAAAACTCTCTAGAGTCTTCCAGAGGTAAAGGTGCTCAACACGTATACTGTCTCTTGTCTCCATTCATCCTCCTCCAGACATCGACCACCTCATGCTCCTCTAACAGCTGCCTCAGTGCTGAAGGCCCGTGAGGTTCCAGTTGGTTCCTGTCTATTGACTCATTCTCAGTGCAGTTAAAATAAAAAGTCCTCCACATTCACTCTGCCCAACACACTGCTTAAGACCTTTAAAACACACACTGGTTCAGGTCCAGACACAGCAGCATACACGTTCATGAAGACACAATGTAAATGCTCAAGTTTTGCCCTCACCAGCAGCAGCCTGCCCTCCACAACCTGCTCCACCTCTAGAGACTCTGGGGCAAATCTTTTGGAGAGCAGGATCCCCCCCCCCCCCCCCCCCCCCCAACTGGGGGTGCTCCTGTGGCTCAGCACCACCTTGCCCCCCCACTCTCTCTTCCATTCAGTCTCGTTGGCCGAGTCACTGAGTCTCTTGTAGAAACATCACGTCTGTCCCTTTGATCTTCATCAGCTGATCGAGTAGAGACCTCTTCACTGAGTCTCTGGCTCCATTTACATTTAAGGTGTTTATGTTTAAAAGACTCATAGTTACATAAATTAAAACCAACAAACAGAACATTATCTTTGGCTTGAACTTAGTCTGTGAGACCTTATTCATAATCATTCCGTCATCATTGTTAAACTCTTTGTTTATCTTCTGAACTATTCTCTTTAGTCTGTAGACTTCCTGCTCTGTGAAGCCTCCTCTGTCTTTACTGCTCATGTGTAACCTCGCAGCATTGGAGAGTTTCTCTTTGTCAGAGAAATACTCCTCTACTTTGACTTCACACCTTTTGTTTTCTGTAGAAACACCTTTATCTTCCCCACACTGTACCCTCGAGAGCTCCTACGGGTGCCTGCCCTGTATTCAGAGGACTCACTGTCAGCAGCAGATGCTTTGAGCTGCTCCTCGTCTGCTTCCATGTCCACCTCACTACCTGTCTCCACCTGTCCTCCAGTACTCTCCCTCACCTCCTGGGCCTCACTTGTTTCCTCCTCCCTCACCTCCTGGGCCCCACCCGTCTTCGCCACCCTCACGTCCTGGGTCCTACTTGTCTCCTCCACCCTCGCCTCCTGTAACCCACTTGTTTCCTCCACCCTCACCTCCTGTACCCCACTTGTTTCCTCCACCCTCACCTCCTGAGCCCCACCGTCTCCTCCACCCTCGCCTCCTGTGCTCCACTTGTTCCCTCTTGTCCGTCCTGCTTGTCCCCTCTGCCCTCCTCAGTACCTTTCTGGTTCTGGTCTTTATTTGAGCCGTTTTCCCAGGACAAGCTCTGCTCAGATGTCCTTCTTTTCCACAACTGAAGCATTTAAAATCATTAGTCTTTGCAAAGAGGACGTAGTCAAAGTCGTCTACAGTGATTTTGAAACTGAGGTTGACCACTCTGCTCCTGTTGTTGGGGATCATGAGGACATGTCTCCTGTGAGACACTACGTGCTTTAACAGCAGAGACTTAAAGCCAGAGGACACTCTCCTAACCGGAGACACCACCTTCCCATGTTTGGACAGCTCTTTGATTATTGCATCGTTTCTTATGAATGGTGGCACGTTAGACACGGTGACTTTCACTTCCGGTGAGCCGAGAGGATACGTGGGCAGAAAGTGTTCACCCACGGAGATCCCGGTCATCAACACCACTCTTGCAGCTTCTAAACTATCTAGAAAGATGACCACAGCGCTGTTCATCCGCGCTGTGGACTTCACGTGGCTGTGGCCGACAAGCTCCCCCACTGCCAGGCTGCATTCGTCTAAGTACACAAAAAAAAACGTGAACCCTGCACACCCCACTACACTATCATATACAACATTACACTGTGAAGAAAAATATCTAAAAAACGCTATTAATAGCTTTCAAAACCATGCTCCGTCAACTCCGTGCACCTTCCACTCAGAGAGAGAGAGAGATATTGTTGTGTATTGATGTTATTGTATGTTAAATTTGTTGATGCTTTGGCAATACTGTTTTTTAAACTTTCATGCCAATAAAGCAAAATTTGAATTTGAATTGAATTTGAATTTGAGAGAGACAGAGAGAGAGAGACAGAGAGAGAGACAGAGAGAGAGACAGAGAGAGACAGAGACAGAGATTTTTTTTTTTGATTTTCAAATATCTTTATTTCTAAATCAATTTCGTTTACAGAGTTTTACTGTTTATCAAAACAACCTTAATTCATGCAAAAAACAACAACCAAAAACTAAAGAAAAATTTAAGAAAAAACACAAATCATAAGTTGAGAACCAGAGCATTGTCTCTGACTGAACACAGAACGTCGTTCAGAGCCCAAATGTTCACAAAGAGTTCAGTTTTCTTTGTCAGTCTGTAGAAACCAAACTCCACCCTGAGCCGAGCAGCCAGCAGTCCGGTCAGCATCAAGCTCACGTCCTCTGACCCTACACCCCTCACACGGTTTTTCCTTGTTTTCCAAATTGCTAGTTTGGCCAGTCCTGAAAGGAAATTAATTAGTGTGTGGACAGATATGTTTTTGGCAGAGTAGTTTGGACCATAGATAAAAAGACAGAAAGAAAAGTGTTCTCCTAAGCCCTGAAACCACGCCTTCAGGCGGCTGAAGAGTCTCACCAGCCTGGAGCACTCAACGAACAGATGGTGGATGGTTTCTGTCTGCGAGCAAAAAGGACAGCTGTCCCCTGAGCCAGGATCGAGGTGCACCAGATACCTGTTTGTAGGTCCCATGTACAATCCTCCACTGGAGGTCTCCTGTCCGTTTGTCTACAGAGGGTTTGTACAGGGACCGTCAACAGCCCCTTGGGGAGGATCCCCTGCCAAAAAACTCGGTCCACCTCGACACCCTCACTCCTGCCAGAGAGCGCAAGTTAGAGACCTTCACACTGACCTGATATGCTGCTTTCCTCCCCAGAGTCTCAAAGTCCCCCAACTGGGGTGTCTTTAGAGACAGCAGGATGTCCTCCTCATCCTCCCACTGTCCCACAGCAGGACAGACAGCCAGGGTTGGGAAGACATACTCACATTCACCGTCCCATTGGTCAGATATTGTACGGTCTCCAACAAACGCTCTGAGGACTGCTGGCAGGGAAGCACAGACCTCCTCCACCAGCCTGAGCAGCAGCCTGCTGGACCGGATGTTGATCAGCTCCGCAAGTTGAGGGATGGAGGTCTTCATCAGATGACCCAGCTTCACACAGCCGGCCTCTCCCAGTCTGGATCTCAGGCTGAGGGACGACATGACCTGGGATGTGATGTAGCTGCTTCCAAAAAGCGGCTCCTCAAAGAGCCACATCCCTGGTGTCGTCACAGCTCTCCGATGGACTGTAAAAACCTGCCACGCCTGTAAGACGGACTGATAGAACGGTGTCAGACCAGTTAAATCCACTGACTGGGGCTCAAGTAGGAACAGGTGTTTGTCATAACATAAGCGTCCGGCCCTCCTCAGCAGCACACAGGCAGTATCAGTCCATGGCAGGCCGAAGCTGTACAGCAGTCTCTGAGCTGTCTGCAGTCTGAAGGCTGTGATTCGTGATGCGATGTCCACCAGGCCCTGCCCTCCCTCCTGGACCGGCAGGTACAGCACCGCAGATCTCAGCCAGTGAAGCCCTGATCAGAAGAAGTCCACAACTGTCCTCTGGATGTCTTTAATCAGGCCCTGTGGTGGAGGTAGGACTACCAGTCTGTGCCAAAGGGTCGAGGCAACCGAGTTATTGACAATTAGGACCCTCCCCCTGTAAGAGAGCAGAGGTAGCAGCCATTTCCATTTAGACAATCTGGTACACACTCTCTCCATAGCACCCTCCCAGTTCTGTCTTTGAAACTCCTCTGTTCCCAAAAAAACACCCAAAACCTTCAAGCCCTGCCTTCCCCATCTGATGCTTCCTGGTAGCTTTGGTATTTCTTTGTCTGCCCACTGCCCAACCTGCAAAGCTTCACTTTTTTCCCAGTTTACCTTTGCTGAAGATGCCCTCTCAAACAAATCTAAACTGTTACCTAGGAACTGGATATCCCTCTGGTCTTTGACGAACACATAAATATCATCAGCATATGCTGACACCACCAGCGAGGGCCGCTGAGGCAGCCCAGGTAACATTAGTCCTGATAGACGGGACCTCAACCTATTCAGAAGAGGCTCAATGGCAATGGAATATAGCTGTCCAGAGATAGGACATCCCTGTCTGATGCCTCTCTGGACCTGAACTGGACGGCTCAACGCATCCCCCACCTTCACCAGACAAGTAGCCTCCTTGTACATCAAACCCAACAGTGACACAAAACCTTCCCCAAAACCAAAAGCTCTTAAAGTGGAAAAAAGAAAACTATGATCAACCCTATCAAAAGCCTTCTCCTGGTCTAATGATATAACCCCAACATCAATATTATACAGTTTACAAAGATCCAACAAGTCTCTCATGAGAAAAATGTTATCCATGATGGATCTGTCCGGTACGCAGTAAGACTGGTCTCTGTGAATTATAGACTCCAGAAAGTTCTTAAGTCGGTTGGCGAGCACCTTGGAAAAATGTTTATAGTCTGTGCATAACAACGCCACCGGTCTCCAGTTCTTCAGTAAGGACAAATCTCCTTTTTTGGGTAACAGTGATAGTACTGCATGCCGACATGTCGTCGGTAACAGGCCTGCCTGTGAACACTCCTGCAGCACCTGCCACAGGTCGGCTCCCAAACACTTCCAGAAGTGTTTATAGAAGTCCGCAGGCAGTCCGTCTAGTCCAGGAGCTCTCCCAGCAGCCGTCTGACCCACAGCAGCGGTCAGCTCCTCCAGGGAGATGTTGGCGTCCAGGACAGCTCTGTCCTCGGGGCCCAGCTGAGGAAGGTCCTGAAGCAGCTCGTCAACACTCTCTCTGTGGTTGTCCTCCTTCCTGAAGAGGGCGCTGTAGAAGCTTACGGCATGTTGGTCGGATTCACCGAACTTCGTGGTGATGGTCGGTGAATCCTACTGGGTAAATGTGGCTATTCAATAACCGGTTAATAAAACTATGAGATAGGTAAACCCTGTCCAGCCTGGCTGCCCTAATGTTCCCATCCAACACCTTCACCCATGTGTACTGTCTAGCCCGGGGATGTTTCACCCTCCATACATCCACCACACCTGACTCTGCAATCACCTGTGATAAGATGGCAGATGACTGTGAATGAGGTTCCTCTCCTGTTCTATCCAATAAGGAGTTTATGGTGCAATTCCAGTCCCCCCCCCATCACTACACAGTCGTTGTGATCACACTGCTGCAGGACATCTTTGAGTTTGTGGAAGATGTCTGTTCTGTGTGAGCCCTGGTTTGGAGCATAGATGTTGATAAAAACAAAAGTAATGTTTTGTATTGATGCTCTGACCACTAAAGCCCTGCCTGTCACTATCTCTGTGGAGGAGATGATGTTAACATCCAGCCCAGGTGAGAACAGAACGGCTACACCTGCAGACAGGTTGGTCCCATGAGACAGGACATACTGGCCCTTCCACCACAAACCCCAGTCTACCTCATTATGTGGGTCGCTGTGCGTTTCCTGCAGGAAAACGATGTCTAGTTGTTTCTGTGTGATCATGTCTGCAGTGACCGCCCTCTTCTGTCGGTCCCTCCCACCATTCATATCTAAAGAGCCAACCCTCACCTTGTGCATTGAAAAATGAAAAAGAGCGGTGATGTAGACAGTTAGAAATAACAGTAACAGAAAGATTAAGTGCAACACATTCATCATTGACTCACTTAGAGGTCTTTAACCTTTTCGAACCTTTCCCTTTATCTCCCTTCCTTATCTTCCTGAGATGCGTCATGAGCTTCTTTAGATGGAAACGTTTCTTTCCATCTAAATCCTCCAAATCCACCTCTTTTTGTAATGTCACAACACTTTTAATAAATTTGTCTGCGTCTGGAAAATACTCTAAACGTCTACAGATTGTCCAAACGTGTCGTCCAGGAAGTTATTAATTTCCTCCAGCTTGTACAGATCTCCGCTGTGAGACTGTGAGTCTGTGACAGAGAGACCGTCAGAGTCGTACTCCATCCCCTCCTTGACAACACAAGCCCCCCCACTCTCCTCTGGACCAGCAGCCTGACTCTGGTCAGCTTCAGCTGTCGGCCCTTTACTGCCGCCTGCTACACCTTCCCCCATACCTTCCTCTGCTTCTGCTTCCCTTTCCTCTACTTCTTTCCTTTCCTCTGTTACTTCCATTTCCTCCTTGCCCTCTGCTACTTCCTTTCCCTCCGTTGTGAGACTCAGAACAGCTGAGTTGTCATCAATATTTTTTTCTCCGCCTGAATCAGCTCTCTGTTCCCCGTCCTGACTGTCTGTCTGCCCGCTGAGCCCCTCCTCAGCCTCGGCCCTGGTCAGCGGATCATCGCCCCCCCCGCGGAGCAGCGCACTCCGCCGGCTCGTCATTTGGCGGCCCTTCGGCCGGCCTGTGAGGACAAGCCCCACTTCCCCGCACTCAAAACACCTGATGCTACCTGTGCTAGCGTACACCATGTAGTGTCCCTCCCCGTGTTTCACCCTAAATGAGACCTCTAGCGTCTGTGAAGGACAGGTAAGGAACATGAACACCTGTCTCCTGAAGGACTGGACATGCTTCAGTTTATCACTCTTACATCCCAGACCCACAGTCCTGAAGGGCTGAACGCGAGCAATTTTTTTTGGTCAATGATATCCACGGCCCATTTGGGGCCGTGGATATCATTGTTTCATACAGTTCATAGATTGGTTCAATCAGAAAGAGTGTGATTTTGCTCTGTAGTTCTACTTGCATTCAGTATATGATAACACAAGAGACCAAATTTCAGGGTCATATTGAAATTTGACAACACAAATATGAACTTTTCTCAAAATAAAGAGAGAAATAATTTTCCTGCTTATAAAGGAAAGACGGATAAACTAGCTTTCATATCCGCGTCACTCCCAAATCCTAATTCTTAAAGGGACCGCACACAATGGATGGAGAATGGACCCGACAGTGTCAACTTTATATCGTTAAGTATGATGATAGGCTATTATATAAACCAGAACGCACGCACATATGTAGCATGTTAGAGTTATAAATAACTTGTCCATGTGAGAAACAATAGTTTAATTTAATGACATCACCAAAATCAAAATTACATTTTTTTTTTTTTTTTTTAAGCCAATAATGCCAAATTATTTGGGGGGGCTGAAGAACATTTTAGGGGGGGCTTCAGCCCCCCCTAAAATAGGCCTAACGACGCCCCTGCTCTCCACACTTACCACCACCATGCTCTCAGAGAGAGAGAGAGAGAGAGAGAGAGAGATAGATCACTCTTTTGTAATTATTGATTAATCCAGAGCTGCAGATATTTTAATAATCCAACAATTGTTTAAGTGATATGTTTCTTCTGCGTTTCTTCGTCACATAATAATAAATAAGAAAATAATCTTTTGTTTCAAACTGTTGGTTGGAGACAAAAGACATCTGAAGACGTCACATAAAAGAAAAAGTAATCATTCAATCAATCAAAGTAAAGTCACTAATTACTTTAAACCAATTATTACATCTTTAAAGTGGAACCAACAACTTGTTTACATATTATGAAATATACATATATTTATTCACCCATTCATATCTGTGCACATACTGTACATGTATATATATACATATGTTTATATATACAGTATATATATATACAGTATATGTGTATATATTAGTGCGGCAAGTTAACGTGTTATTATCTCGTTAACGCATTCATTAATTAATGCCGACAATTATTTTATCGGGCGTTAACGCAGTTTTTAAAATGTATTATTAAGCGACATTTTTAACACAAGAACCAGGCAGCGAGCGGTGAACAGCTGTTTGTGTGACATCTCTTCTGTCTCTTCCTGTTTCCTTCACCTACATTCCCCTGGGTCCTAAGTCCCTCCATGTACAGCTTCTTATCACCCTCTATGTACCAACGTACATTTATAACAAATACCACACATATTACGGTAATCAGCGTTACATATATGTCTGACCAAAATACCAAAGAAAGCTAAAAAGCAATGATTCATTTAAATGATTGTTTTAGAGTATTTAAGGGGGCAACTGTGGCTTACTGGGTAGAGAGGGTTGTCCGCCAACCGAAACGTCACCGGTTCGATCCTCGGCTGCACCGTGTCCTGTGTCGAAGTGTCCCTGAGTAAGACACTGTACCCCTAATACCATATATATATACACATATATATATTTATACACATATGCCAAAAAATACCATTTCAGCTTCATCAATATGACAAATTTCTGCTTTTCTTAATAAAACTGAATAAAAACTTGAAACGTCTTGTTTTGTTAAATTAACAGTCAAAACATATTTAATTCACAATCACATAAATAATAAAAAATACAGCAAAAGTTTGAGAAGCTCAACATTTAATTGATTATTAAATCTGTTGTGGATTATAAACGGTTAGTTAATTGTTATGACTTGAATATTTTCATGTATGAAATAAGATGTTATTTTAAACTTCCTGCAGGTGTTCAGTGGTCACATCAACCGTCAGTGATTCAGACCCACAGCAGTTTAAAACAGGAAGTAAACAGGAAGTAGGTGTTAACATGGATCAATATGTGTCTGTGATCAGCTCCTGTCTCTCTGTCTCACTCTCTGTCTGTCTGTCTGTCTCACTGTCTCTCTCTGTCTCACTGTCTGTCTGTCTCTCTGTCTGTCTGTCTGTCTGTCTGTCTCTCTGTCTCACTGTCTGTCTGTCTCTCTGTCTGTCTGTCTCACTGTCTGTCTGTCTCTCTGTCTCACTGTCTGTCTGTCTCTCTGTCTCACTGTCTCTCTGTCTCTCTGTGAGAGTGTTTCAGTTCACAACAACAGTTGATGATGGAGTCTGTGCTGGTCTGTCTGATCCTCTCTCTCAGTGAGTCAATATATGTATTAATATTAATGTCTAAACTATGTTCACATATATGTATTAATATTATTAATGTCTAAACTATGTTCACATATATGTATTAATATTATTAATGTCTAAACTATGTTCACATATATGTATTAATATTAATGTCTAAACTATGTTCACATATATGTATTAATATTAATGTCTAAACTATGTTCACATATATGTATTAATATTATTAATGTCTAAACTATGTTCACATATATGTATTAATATTAATGTCTAAACTATGTTCACATATATGTATTAATATTATTAATGTCTAAACTATGTTCACATATATGTATTAATATTAATGTCTAAACTATGTTCACATATATGTATTAATATTAATGTCTAAACTATGTTCACATATATGTATTAATATTAATGTCTAAACTATGTTCACATATATGTATTAATATTATTGTCTAAACTATGTTCACATATATGTATTAATATTATTAATGTCTAAACTATGTTCACATATATGTATTAATATTAATGTCTAAACTATGTTCACATATATGTATTAATATTAATGTCTAAACTATGTTCACATATATGTATTAATATTATTGTCTAAACTATGTTCACATATATGTATTAATATTAATGTCTAAACTATGTTCACATATATGTATTAATATTAATGTCTAAACTATGTTCACATATATGTATTAATATTATTAATGTCTAAACTATGTTCACATATATGTATTAATATTATTAATGTCTAAACTATGTTCACATATATGTATTAATATTATTGTCTAAACTATGTTCACATATATGTATTAATATTATTAATGTCTAAACTAATATTTAAATACGATCCTCTTTCACTGATTCTTAATCTGGTGATTAAATGCATTAGTTGTCGACAGGCTGAACACTGCTCAGCTCTCAGTGAGCATTTTTCCGTTTAAAAGAAGTTCAGAATTGGTTGAAAGGTGAAAGTTCTTCCGCCGACTATTTCTAGACGTTGATTAAACGTTCACGCTTAGACCAGATTTAAACGTGATTTGCAATACTACAATTTCCGTCCTCTACATTGTGCTAATAATAATATATCATGATTTTAGAGGCTTACTAAGAAACCACATCCACATTTATCAGTTGAAAGCCAGTATTGGACATCACGTTGATATCTGGTCTAAACGTGAACGTTGAATCAACGTCTTCAAATAGTCGCTAAAAAACGTTCACTTTTCAACGTGATTTAACCGTCAAAATGCTGTCAGATCAATATGTAGCAACTAAATACTTAATGTTAGTAACACATCAACAGTTTCCACTTACAGGACAAATGACCAAGTGACAGGCAGCAGTTCATTTGTATTTATTAAAGCACAATATGAATATAAACAATGTTCTTTATATAAAACCATAATCTCCTTTTCCTTCTTTAAATGTAGTTTTCAAAGCCACACAGGAGCCGGTTTCAGGAGATCTGTAAATAAAACAAGTATTATAAAACATATTGACTTTTAGACCAGCTGTGAAGGTCTCTTCACCGGAGACGTCTTATAAACGTGTCTTCAACGGAACGATGCTGACCTGGATATTACACAGTATATACTTTATATTGTTTGTATATTGCTATAAGCCAAACAACAATGTTTTGACCAAGTTTATTAGTACATTACTTCGTTTTACTCACGTCCTCCACATTTAAACTGTGTACAGCCCCACTCGCTGTCCACCGTGTATTTTACATGTGAAATGTCCTAAATACTCTATTTTATAACGTTGGGCTACAGGGACAGTCCACAAAGAAAGTGTCTCCAACATTAACTAACACACATGTCTATGTTTACTGTTCGTAACATGCTAATGCTACAAGCTAGCAGCCTCGCCCGCATGGTGAGCATAACATGATATTAGTGGTATTGTAATGATATTTTGGTTTGCAATACTGGAATAAAGTAGTTCAAGTACTTACAGAGTGTGTCGTTAGCGTGAAGCCTCGTTTATTCCGTCAGCTCGTTCACTTCGCTCATCACTCAGTAGAGCTCGCGAGCTCAAACCTGCCGTGTTTCTATCCATCGCCTCTAACTTAGAATAATGAACAGTCCGTGCGCATGCGTGTTCCAGCAGTAAACACAGAGTTGTATTTTACGTGAACATACAGACAGAATGTGCTCTGCTCTCATTAGATGTCCTGGGAGCTTCTTGTTGACAGCACACAGTCTGTAGTTCTATATTTACGACGTTACGGACTCACTGGGTCCTGTCTGAGGGAGACTTCACATGTTTCATTATGATCTCTCACGTCATTATAACTGTTTGTAGGTTGAACTGTTACTGAAAGCTTTTCTTTGTTGGTGTTATTGATTATGAGTTTGGATGAAGATGTTAGGCTACAGATTGAATGTATTAGAGTGTGATCTGTTGATAAATAAACACAAGTGTATTAAAGTATATATAAATATATAGATTAACTTGTGTTTAAGGTCTCCGGTGTCAGCAGCACGTCTCCGCTCTGCCGGCCTCAGTGAGGGTGAGGGTTGGTGAGGACTTCCTCCTGCACTGCCCCCTGCTGGACTCCTCCTCCTCCAACACCTCCTCCAACACCTCCTCCAACACCTCCTCCAACACCTCCTCCAACACCTCCTCCAACACCTCCTCCACCCTCAGCTGGTACCGGAGGGCAGCGGGTCGTCCTCCGGAGCTGTTGCTGAGCTTCAGGTCCACGAACTCCTCCGACGTGACGTTCGGAGCCGCCGTCGGTCCGCAGAAAGTCTCGACTTCAGCCAACGGATCGCTGCTGCTGCTAGACTCCAGAGAGAGTGACTCAGCAGTTTATTACTGCAGCATCACTCAGGGAGGAGGAGAAGGAGAAGAAGGAGAAGAAGGAGAAGGAGAAGGAGAAGAAGGAGAAGAAACGAGGCCATGACTGTTTTCATATGATGTCATGCAACAGAATAAATTTACATCTCAATGAGCTCATTAAAACGTTTGTTTTTTTGTTTGATCGTATTATATTTTGTTATTATTAGTATTTTAATCTACTTTGAATGAATTAACTATTTCTATTCAGTATTTCAGGTTCAGGTTAAAGTTTAAACCTCAGATAAAAATAAATATACTTTTACTTTTCATACTAACTACATTATGATACTTATGTACTTTTACTTTACTAGTGATTCTACACTGAAGTTTTACTACTTAATGACTTCCGAGTGTTTTTAAAATTACACTAAACAATTTCACCGTAAATTAACGGTAACTTACTGGCAGCAGGGACGCCATTAAGTCACAGGTTCTTTTACGGCACACTTTAATTCTACGGTATCTTACCGTATACTGGATTACGGTATGTGATCATGGGATAACTGGGTTTTACCGTGATTTAACGGTATATGCCAGAATATAACCGTTTACTTACAAAGGGTAATACAACCCAATACTTTTGCATTTAATTCCCAACAAATAAAATAATAACAATAGAGATTCAATACATAATTGTTGCAGTTTAATACATGCTCTCAAATAATAAAGGGACATTTGTATTACATCATAAAACTCACAATGTACTGCACGTTTAGAAGAAAACTAATAAAATCATAAAATCGTTAATGACCAGCTAAACTGAACTCATTAGCATCAACAGTGTAATAGAACTGCTTCACAGTCTGCTTGTTAACAAGTCTTTTACACATTTATAGTTAAATTGAACTGCATGAACTCACATGAATGAAACAATAAGGAGAGAGAACACGGAGGACGTGACTGCAGCGTCTGGCTGGTTTCCTCAATCTCTGATGACGAGTGACTGTAAACAAACACAAGAAAAACTTTAGAAACAAAATGTTCTGAACTTCTGTAAAGTTCTATGCCATCCAGGATACTTAGAAGAAGCTTTGGGTGTGCAACTGTGGGTTTGCATGTGCCTCACATGTGTTAACATATCAGTGCCAGTCTTTGCAAAAAGCTAATACAACAATACCACACAGTTTAATGAACAGACTATGTGATGAGCCGATCACGTTAGGTGAAGAAATGAAGCTAAGACAATGGACCACAGTGGACTAACGTTCAACCAGTGGCGGGCCGTGCATTCTATGCCTGGGCCTCCTGTGCTGTCCTACTACAGTTGAACAGCTACGGTGCAGATACATGAATCCGTGCATGACGGGACGCTGCTTCATTAACGGACAATGCATCGTCAAACCAACGTATTAACACAATGACAACCACAAAGTCATAAGAACCAGTCACATATATTCATATGACAACAAACAACACATCAATCCAGCAGAGCTGCAGCGGATCCACGCATTCCACCACACAAGAGCACGAGCCATCAAATATTATTCATGAAAACGTTACTGCAGATGTAAACAAACAAACGCAGTTTGTCACTTAAAGAATTCTTTGTTGACAAAGAGTTTAATCCCAGTAGGCTACATCTTTCCAGTTCCAGTAAGAAGTCCTCCTCGATTCCCCAGTTCTATTTCGCCGGTCTACGGCGGCCGGTTCGCAGCGGGGCCGGGATCCCTCCTCCGCCGGTGCACCCGCCGGCCCCGACCGCCGGCGGCGGACCGGCACCGGTTGTGGAGCTCCGTTTCCCTCTGTAGATCCACTCGGGTTTCTCCAAAAGTTTTCAAAAGCACCGTAGTGTCCTGCCGTGCTATGGCGTCCTCAGGTTAGCGTAGCGTAGCTCCAAACACCAAGACGCTCAGTTACAATGAAACACATTCAGCCATAAAATGTGCGACGCTGTCAGCCAGGAACACCTTTCATACACATCCTTTGGCTGAGTCAGGGC
Organism: Anarhichas minor; assembly: GCF_050575085.1. NCBI lineage: Eukaryota > Metazoa > Chordata > Actinopteri > Perciformes > Anarhichadidae > Anarhichas > Anarhichas minor. The sequence continues at coordinate 666,862 of NW_027466516.1, forward strand.
TGCTGTTATAATGTTATAATTTCTTCCATATCTTTCAATTTGAACTCTTACTCCTCCAACTAACTTCTGCCAGCTTCCTTAAATTTCACATTAGTCAGGCGCTGGCCCACTGACCAATCACGCACACGTTAATGCAGACGTACTTAGCAGGCTACCTGGGTAGGAGTGACACGTCAAAGAATACGCCCAACATGTCAAACTAAAGATCTGATTGGTTGAACACTATGACAATCAACAATATCGTCCCCATTCACTTAAACTGCACATGGATTCACTTGTGAGTCTGCAGGCCTCTGTTCTTACCTAGAGACACAGAGGTGAGATCTGATTGGATAAAAGCTCTACTTAAAACAAGCTGCACTGGAAGCAGAGCAACTGAGGAAGACAGTAGCTGTGCAATGAGAACATAAGATGATGGGAACATTATCTTTATAAATGATAATACATTTACATAATACGGGGAGAGGGAAGTCTGGGTCAGCCTGCTTGACTTGCGGCCACCGCGACCCAACCCCGGATAAGCGGAGGAAAATGGATGGATGGATGGATGATAATACATGTAGTGTATTTAAGAGAAATTATAAAATAGATATCACTTTGTGATTGTTTTTAGGCCAGCAGAGAAGGCTTAGCAGGCCCTGACCGCCCACCACTGCGTTCAACACTAAAATGAGTTTGATCTGGTGTTATTGTTGCTCCTGGGATAACACACACGTAACGTTACCGTTAGCGTTACCTCAACTGTTCACTGTCTTGAACACACGTCGGTGATCTCTCCATTTTGATAATCGTCCCATTTGCGGTCCTACAGTTAACAGACAGCTAACAGACAGACAGATAGATAGACAGACAGGTAACAGACAGCTCACAGACATGTATCTGAATCACGTTGTGTAAAGCTTGCTCTCTTTTCCTTCATGGCGGTAAACAGTCACATAATTCCACTGCAGGTGTTGCTGCGACGCCATTTTAATTTGTTGACACTCCGCCTGGCTAATAGCGTTAACATTAGCAACACCGGAAAACTAGCTAACTCTGCTGTTAACTGTTCTGCCTCTTCATAGTTTCACCTTTTATTACATAATATTACGATACTACTTTTAAATCAGATTCACCTGGTTTCTCTGAGGTAGACCCCATCTGACTGCAGTACCCCCTCTCACCGTGTAGACTGTTGTTACATACAGGGGGGCGCTGTTTCACCGGTACGATGAGACTTCAACCTGCTTTATTAATACAGACATTTATTTAGAAAAGAGGAAACTCAGGAGCAACACAGTTACCTTTCAACACTGAAACCTCCTGGTCAACTAGGTGTAATAGAGGGATCGAATCCCTGGAGAGACATTCAACACAGAGGCAGAATGTTCAAATAATACTGATCATAATAATAGTGAAAACAGACCTTTGGTAGAAATGTTTCTGACAGTTTGTTTTAAGGATCAATAATAATAAAAAAATGTTTTTCTGTCTCCAGCTGAGTGAATTAACGGTTGATCTGATCCCAGAGCAGCTCCTCTGGAGACGTCTCTGTTCTGCTCCAACAGTCTTCTTCTCTTCTTCTTCTTCTTCTTCTTCTTCTTCTTCTTCTTCTTCTGCTTCTCTTCTTCTTTTCCTCTTCCTCTTCTTCTCCTCTTCTTCTTCTTCTTCTTCTTCTTCTTCTTCTCTTCTTCCTGCAGACTTCAGACCGACTGCAGCCGCAACTACAAGGACAAAGTTATTGAAAGGTAGAAATACTTTAAAATACTTTAATTTAAGGTTAAGAAACATCTTTAGGACTTTAAATCAGGATCAAAACTTTAGTTTAAGGTAAGAATCATCAGGTGGGATTTTAATTAAGATAAAGCACATTCTTGTTTTCGTACATTATGAAAACCTTTAAATAAAAATAACATTTATTTAAAGTAAAGTGAGATGTGAGGACTTTAAAGAACCAAAGTATTTATTACAAGTACTTTTATTTCAGTGTAATTGATCCTCAGCAGTGTTGACTTCATGGACACGACTCTGAACTTCATCCTCCTCCTGCGGTGAGAACGATATATTATGTATATTATGTATATTATGTATATTATATGATACATATTGTGACCATATATATATATTATGTATATTATATGATATATATTGTGACCGTATATGTATATTATGTATATTATATGATATATATTGTGACCGTATATATATATTATGTATATTATATGATACATATTGTGACCGTATATATATATATTATGTATATTATATGATATATATTGTGACCGTATATGTATATTATATATATTATGTATATTATATGATATATATTGTGACCGTATATATATATTATGTATAATATATGATATATATTGTGACCGTATATATATATATTATGCATATTATATGATATATATTGTGACCGTATATGTATATTATGCATATTATGTATATTATATGATATATATTGTGACCGTATATATATATAATGTATATTATATGATATATATTGTGACCGTATATATATTATGTATATTGTGACTGTATATATATTATGTATATTGTGACCGTATATATTATATGTATATTGTGACCGTATATATAATATATATTGTGACCGTATATATATTATGTATATTGTGACCGTATATATTATATATATTGTGACCGTATATATATTATATATATTGTGACCGTATATATATTATGTATATTGTGACCGTATATATTATATATATTGTGACCGTATATATATTATGTATATTGTGACCGTATATATTATATATATTGTGACCGTATATATATTATATATATTGTGACCGTATATATGATATATATTGTGACAGTATATATATTTTATATATATTGTGACCGTATATATATTATATATATTGTGACCGTATATATGATATATATTGTGACAGTATATATATTTTATATATATTGTGACCGTATATATATTATATATATTGTGACCGTATATATATTATATATATTGTGACCGTATATATGATATATATTGTGACCGTATATATATTTTATATATATTGTGACCGTATATATATATTATGTATATTGTGTTTCCTGCTCTAGATGTTGGTGTGTTGGCTCTCGGCCCAGCAGACAGTCGGTCTCCTTCTCCATGGTCTTCAGTGGTGGGACTCAGCTGCTGGTCGAAGGTGACGAAGAAGCAGCCGATTGTGATGAAGATGATCATTTTCATCATCATCACCCTAACGAGACAGAAGGTATAGGCTCCAAAACATACAAGATAAAATTAGATGATCAAAACAACTGCAACAAATTATCATCATCAAGAGAAAGCTACAAATAAGTTTTGACTCTCTTTGTAGTCGTTTTGTGTAGCTTTGTGGTTGTTTTGTGTCTCTTTGTGTTTTTTTGTGTCCCTTTGTAGTTTTTTTGTGTCTCTTTGTGGTTTTTTTGTGTCTATTTGTGGTTGTTTTGTTTCTCTTTGTGGTTGTTTTGTGTCTCTTTGTGGTTGTTTTTTGTCTCTGTGTTTTTTTGTCTCCGTGTTTTTTTTGTGTTTCCTTGTGGTTGTTTTGTGTCTCTTTGTGGTTGTTTTTTGTCTCTGTGTTTTTTGTGTCTCTTTGTGGTTGTTTCGTGTCTGTGTTTTTTTGTGTCTCTTTGTGTTTTTTTGTGTCTCTTTATACTTGTTTTTTGTCTCTGTGTTTTTGTGTCTCTTTGTGGTTGTTTTGTGTCTCTATGAGGTTGTTTTGTGTCTCTTTATGTTGTTTTGTGTCTCTTTGTGGTTGCTTGGTTGACTTTATTCACAGTTCATACAGAGAAGCTGATTCGTCCTCTGACGTTCTGACTCTGGTGGAAAATCAAGTCCTCAATATGAGCAGAGCAAGAGAACAGGAATAAAACGTCAGCTTTATCTGGACATACAGTTGCAATGTTTTGAAAGTGTTTCATGAATAAACATTGTTCTTATTATTTTGTCCACACCTGTCTGCAGGTTCTGGTCTGTCAGTTCAGATTTTATCGTCCGTCCCGTTCTCTCGAGATCCAGAATCTTCTCACCTGCTGGTCTGCGTCCTCACTGGACTAAACTCACCTCTGCAGGACGTCATGTGGTGGGTCGATGACACGGCGGTGACATCATCAGACGTGTCATGGACGAGGTCAGATCGGGGCAGAGCCTACAGCGCCACGTCAGTGTGGGAGGTGCCAGCAGCAGACTGGAGGTCCAGGTCCACATACTGGTGTGGGATGATCCAGGAAGGACAAGTTTACAGACAGAAACTCTGCTCACAGGACTGACTGTGACTCAGAGGTCACAGGTTCAAGTCCCAGGCTGGACACAAGGCTGAGCAGCTGATGAATGGACACTTATGCATTATATCATCATTTATGAACTTTATGTCTGTTTTACATTTAAAACGATCATCTTAAAACAGCTGATGACTTAATATTGTAATAATATTAATGAAATGAATGATTATCTGTATTCCTGGAGGAGTAAAGGAGCATTTTAACCTTCATGAAGTGAGATGAAATGTACAGAAAGTAAAACTGAGCCGTTGAATGAATAAATACATTTAAATACAATAAAGTGTGATAGCTGGTGAATCCGTTCTTTCCTCCAGAAGAAGAAGGACAGAAGCCATGACTGGTTCAACTATTCTTTACTGTACATGTGAAGTAGAATCCTGCTCAGTGAGACCGGTTGAGAGTCTTTAATCTGATCAACAGTAAATAATACATGCAGAGATACACATGTTACAGCTCTCACTTTGTATGTCATCCTTCAAAATAATAAAAAGGTACGAGTTCACTCAGCAAACACAAAACAAACACCTTTTACAGTTTAGCCCCGCCCACCTCGACCCCCCCACTGTCCCTCAGAAGTCAAGATTAATAGAAGCAAAATATTCATGTTTTTACAGAATAAGAGTATAGATGTAACCAAATATACAGAGTACATGCTTTCTACCAGGACAGCTATCCAGGTAGTTCCATTGGCAAGAAGTTATAAAGGGAGGACAGGTGAACGCTGTGGACAGGAGACCGCTGTGGACAGGTGAATGCTGTGGACAGGTGACCGCTGTGGACAGCTGAACGCCGTGGACAGGGGAACGCCGTGGACAGGGGAACGCCGTGGACAGGTGAACGCTGTGGACAGGTGAACGCCGTGGACAGGGGAACGCCGTGGACAGCTGAACGCCGTGGACAGGGGAACGCCGTGGACAGGTGAACGCTGTGGACATGTGAACGCTGTGGACAGGTGACCGCTGTGGACAGGTGAACACCTGTGGACAGGTGAACACCTGAGGACAGGGGACCGCTGTGGACAGGTGAACGCTGAGGAGAGGTGAACGCCTGAGGACAGGTGAACACCTGAGGACAGGGGAACGCTGTGGACAGGTGAACACTGTGGACAGGTGAACACTGAGGACAGGTGAACACTGTGGACAGGTGAACACTGTGGACAGGGGACCGCTGTGGACAGGTGAACACTGAGGACAGGTGAACACCTGAGGACAGGGGAACGCTGTGGACAGGTGAACGCTGTGGACAGGTGAATGCCTGAGGACAGGTGAACACTGAGGACAGGTGAACACTGTGGACAGGTGAACACTGTGGACAGGGGACCGCTGTGGACAGGTGAACACTGAGGACAGGTGAACACCTGAGGACAGGGGAACGCTGTGGACAGGTGAACGCTGTGGACAGGTGAACGCTGAGGACAGGTGAGCGCTGCGTTCAGCTGTAACTGACGTTTTGTTTTTATTTAAAGGTGAACCAAACCACAAAGTCAACTGCTCTAAAACTTTGACTGACGTTGGAATCGACCAATCACAGAGCTTTGAGTTTTGTCAATAAACATTAGTGAGAGAAGGCTTCAGCCCCCCCTGCTGGCCAGAGTGAAAACAATTTAAGCTTTTTATTTACTGCATTTGCATTTGATAGGACCGCTAAAAGTGGGCGGGGTTAGATAGGGGCGGGGCTAAAGAAGGACTGAGGATCTGAAGGTTTCAGGACGTTGTGGAGGTTTGGTTCCTCTTTAAAGAGAGTTCGTCTATGGTGGCTGAGACAGAACCAAAAGCTCTCAGATTCTATCTTATTGATCACACTGATAGGAACATACCTTGTAGTTTTTCTGACTGTTACAAATATAAAACGCTGGTAAATTAGAAATGCAGAAAATAGCACCTGTAGATTATGCGTACAAATACCTCAGTGACTGTGGTATTGTAGTATAAAATATGTCGCTGTGTGTATTTCTAGCCAGTTAGGAACTGAACTCTACTGTTGGCTTCTGTTTGGTCTGTCCAGGCCACCGTAGATTTGTGTGTGTTTTTCTCGGCCTACTGGGCTCGACACGATTTATTTTTTCCAGAGATGTCTGGATGTTTGGAAGCCCCTGTACAGAGAGAGGTAGAACGTGTGGTTTCAGATCAGGTCAAAGGTCAAATTTGATATTTGTTGTGGGGGTCTGTGTCAGTAATTATCTTTAACCCAAATATGTACAGTGCAAACAGACCACAGTCACCATCATCATCACCACCACCATCATCATCATCATCATCATCATCATCACCACCATCATCATCATCATCATCACCACCATCATCATCACCATCATCATCATCATCACCACCACCATCATCATCATCATCACCACCACCATCATCATCATCATCATCATCATCATCACCACCATCATCATCACCATCATCATCATCATCATCATCACCACCACCATCATCATCATCATCATCACCACCATCATCATCACCATCATCACTGCTGATTAAAGTGTAAACAACACTGTTTTACTAAACGCTCACAAACACGACACGTCACTGAACTACACACTGAATCTACTCATAACACTGCAGAAGGAAGTCAACAGTAACGAGTAGAAAGGGTTAAAAATAAAAAAGATCAAAACTCATCGTCTCTTCAAACTGAAACAGAAGCTTCGTGTTTCTCAGAGTTCGTCTGAAGCCGAAAACTTAAAGGGATGCAGAAGAAGAAGAAGAAGCTGCTCTCTTTGTCTGTGTCCTTCACACCGTGTTCAAAAAAGTTTAATGAAATACAATCAATCGGCTCCGTCCTGAGCGTCCGAGGAAAAAGTCTCCTTTAGTCCCAAAAGGAGAAGAAGAAGAAAAATAACAAGAAGAAGATCAAGAAGGTGAAGAAGAAGAAGAAAACGAAGAAAAAGAAAAAAAGAAGAAAAAAGTAGAAGAACAAGAACAAGAAGAAGAACAAGATAAAGACAAAGAAGGTGAAGATCAAAAATAAATCAATGAATGACGGGTTATGAACTGGAACTATTTCTTGACAATCTTTCCATCCTGTAACCTTTTTATTTTTCAGTTTTCACACTTAAAACGAGTCGAACCAGAGTTCAGATCCATCCGGACTGTTTGGTCGGGCAGTTATTTTTCATTTAACCAGACGAGGTGTGAAAGGTCGACAGACCATAATAATCCTAATACAGCAGGTGTAAACGTGAACGTATCCAGATACACAAACATGGTGGTTTATGAGTTTCTGTGGTTTCTGTGGTAAGAAGTGCACCGAACAGCAAGAGACTCCATTTTAGTTTGATTTGAGGAGTTTAACACTGATAATAAATGAGGTTAAAGATGCTCTGTGATGATTTATGAGGGTTCAATCCAGAGACTAGAATTGTACAATATCAAAGTATCTCTAAACTAGCTGGCATGCTAACTGCTGAGCTTCAGATTTCTGTTAACCCAAATATAATCTAGCATGCTAGCTTAGCGATGCTAGCTTAGCGATGCTAGCATGCTAGCTTAGCGATGCTAGCTGGACTGAAGCAGCCCGAGTTAGTTCTCTTTGTTGTCTGTAGTTTGTGACAGTAAAGTACCTTTCATGTGATTAAGAGTTTTATAAATATTTAAAGAATTACTGTTTATGACATAATAATATAATATGATATCTACAAAGACAAAATAAAAAGATGTTTTTTCTTGCAGATAAAAAAATTTCAGTTTTCAAAACTCGTAAAAAAGTATTTGAGGAAAGAGAGAAACCTTTTTGTGGCAGTTACATTAATGGTCATATTAGGCCCTAAAAAGGCCGTTTTCTTTTGAGCGTTTGGTTGTTTTTCTTACCACAGCAACCGCTAACCAGCAACCGCTAACCAGCAACCGCTAACCAGCAACCGCTTCTAAGTCCTGATGTGGAACAAAAGCTTTTCTGTCTTCATATCCTGAATCATCCCAAACCTCTGTTCTGAAACCAGTAAAAACAGAAAAAATACCCAACAAACCCTCAGTGGGTACGTAGCATGTTAGCATGTTAGCGTAGCAGCAGAGCTACAGAAATGGAGGTTAAATGTTAAATGTTAGATGATGCAGATATTTTAGGTTAATTTGGTCCCATTAAATGATTTTAGATGTTTGTAAAGATGGAAGGCTGAATATTTGAGTGGTTGTGTGTCTGTCCTGTCTGTCAGCTGATCACTGGCAGTGGGCAGTCTTACTGGCGGACCCCACCCCCGGCGTGAAGCCGTTGCTGAGGCTGCTGGGACTCGGAGGCGTGGGTGGGGCCTCGACCCTGGAGGCGGGCTCTACCATGGAGCAGCTCTTCTGCGGCATTCGTGGCTTCACCGGCTTGGTTTTGGGGACGACGGACGCCTGTCGCAGCCCGTCGGCCCGCAGCGGCGGTCTGGTGGGGGCGGAGCCTGTGGGCATGACATCAGAGTTGGGCGGTTTGGGGCTATGAGGAGGGGAGGGGCTGAGGGCACTTTGGTCGGCGGGTTTTGATTCGTCTTCGTGTGGCGACTGTTGATCTGGGGGTGGGGCTTCTTCTTTGTCCGCAGGGGTGGGGCTTGTCGACTCAGGAGGCGGGTCCTGCTGCATGCTGCTCTGCCTCGAAGTCCCCGAGCCTGGAATCTCACAGCTGTCGGTGCGACGCCGCGAACCCTCGTTCATCCGACTGGTGGCCACGACGGCCTTCATGGCAGCCTGTCAACACATTTTAGCCTGTTAGCATTTGGTCGATATACTGCTCACTGAGAACACTAAAGAAGATCCTGATGATTTCAGATCTTCACACTCAAAACACTAACTGAGGAGGATCCTGACTGCTCATCAATAGGAGACCACACATCAACAACTCTTTACAGGGAGATTCGTAAAGAGTTTGATCAGCCCTTTGAGCTCCCGTTCCTCTCAAAAGGTCTTCTCTAAGACGCCGTCCTCACCTTTAGTTTACGACGAGCGTTGAACTCCTGTAGCTTCCTCTGGGCGTTGTCCATGTGGGAGAAGCGGGCGGCTTTGCCCAGGACCCAGGGGTGCTGCAAGGCCTCCCGGACACTGAGGCGCTTGTGAGGGTCGAGGACGATCAGCTTACTGACCTGCAGACAGATGAACAGGGTCAGGATGAACAGGGTCAGGACGAACAGGGTCAGGACGAACGGGGTCAGGACAAACGGGGTCAGGACAAACAAGGTCAAGACAAACAGGGTCAGGACAAACAGGGTCAGGACAAACAGGGTCAGGATAAACAGGGTCAGGATAAACAGCGTCAAGATAAACAGGGTCAGGATGAACAGGGTCAGGATAAACAGGGTCAGGATGAACAGGGTCAGGATGAACAGGGTCAAGATGAACAGGGTCAGGACCGAGTTCAGAACCGCCTGTCCAGAAGGGAAGAACTCAGAGGTCAAGTCTGATTGCGCCAACAAGTCAAGTCTCAAGTTTCTTCACACAAGTCCAGGACAAGTATTATGCCATTTGAGAACTCAAAGTTATTCCAGAGGTCCAAGCCACTTGAGAAAAAGTCTAAGTCAAGTCTGAAATGATAAAAGAATGTTTCTTAAGCCCAGTCCAGGTTTACAGCACATTCCAGACAAAAGAAGTACAAGTCAAGTCTTTTGAGACATGTTTAAGTGCAGAACAAGTCTAAGTTATTCAAGAAAAAAAAACATTCAAGCAAGACTTGATACATGGTACTCGTTTAATTTATAAGAGATTTGAGTGCTTCATGTCAGGATGTCCTTAGGATCAGAGGAACTCACCAGATCCTTGGCATTGAGGGAGACGTCGTCCCACCACGGAGACACAAACTCGTAGTCGCAGTTGAGGATTCGACTGTACATGTACTGATCCCCCCTCGGGTCAAAGAAGGGCTCGAACCCACAGAGTCTGGGGAACAGGACGCAGGAGATGGTACAAGTACTCATAGTTCATAATGAGGCTGTATTTCAAGAGGTTAGCTCGTGGCTAAAACACTTAAAACAAAAACAAACATTACTAGACTTAGTCTTTTTAGATTAGTCAATTAGAGAATAACCTCTATAGCTTAATGACTTTAAAAACCATCAAACCCATTTAAAGGCACCACTAACACAGTAACAGATAAACAGGAAGCAGTGTTTGACATGATGTCATCGCTGTTATGAGACAGACGGAGGACCATAAAAGTTAGATGTGAAACACTGACAGGAGTGAGTCAACACTCAATCCCTTCATGGGACTGGTAGGAGGTGTGAATGGACTCACAGGATGTAGAGGATGACGCCCACCGACCACATGTCCACCTCAGGGCCGTAAGCGTTTCCCCGCAGGATCTCTGGAGCTGCAGGCAGAGGAGCCCGTTAGCCAACAGATGGCTGACAGAAGCTCTAAATGAGAGTATTGTGATACACCACAGAGCAGCATCTGCAGTGAACGCACCGCTGCTCGCTGACAGACATCAGAGCAACGCAGGTCATTAAACACACCTACAACTGACAATATACCATCTACTAATGTTACTACAACATGTACTACTGTTACTACATCATCTACTACTACACCATCTACTAATGTTACTACAACATGTAGTACTGTTACTACAGCATCTACTACTACATCATCTACTAATGTTACTACAACATGTACTACTGTTACTACACCATCTACTACTACACCATCTACTAATGTTACTACAACATGTAGTACTGTTACTACATCATCTACTACTACACAATATACTAATGTTACTACAACATGTACTACTGTTACTACATCATCTACTACTACACCATCTACTAATGTTACTACAACATGTACTACTGTTACTACACCATCTACTACTACACCATCTACTAATGTTACTACAACATGTACTACTGTTACTACACCATCTACTAATGTTACTACAACATGTACTACTGTTACTACATCATCTACTACTACACCATCTACTAATGTTACTACAACATGTACTACTGTTACTACACCATCTACTACTACACCATCTGCTAATGTTACTACAACATGTAGTACTGTTACTACACCATCTACTACTACACCATCTACTAATGTTACTACAACATGTACTACTGTTACTACACCATCTACTACTACAACATGTACTACTGTTACTACATCATCTACTACTACACCATCTACTAATGTTACTACAACATGTACTACTGTTACTACACCATCTACTACTACACCATCTGCTAATGTTACTACATGTAGTACTGTTACTACACCATCCACTACTACATCATCTACTAATGTTACTACACCATCTACTACTACACCATCTACTAATGTTACTACAACATGTACTACTGTTACTACATAATCTGCTACTACACCATCTACTAATGTTACTACAACATGTACTACTGTTACTACACCATCTACTACTACACCATCTACTAATGTTACTACATGTACTACTGCTACTACATCATCTACTAATGTTACTACAACATGTACTACTGTTACTACATCATCTACTACTACTACATACTACTCTAAAGATCACGTAGTCGTAGAGGTCTTGAACTTACCACAGTACCCCGGCGTACCACAGACGGTCTTCATGGTCACCTGGTCATCGATGATTTTGGAAAGACCAAAGTCGGCTGTAAGAGAGGAGGAAGTTCAGATGAGAAGTGGATTCTAACATATGATTCATGGTTCTGTTTTTAGCTTTTGGGGTTTTGAGATAAAAAGCTGTTTCTTGCATCGAGGTGTTTCTGCTGTTTCCTGTTTCTATTTAAAGTGAAGTGTGGAGGTGAGAATGTGATGAGGAGAGAGTCTCTGAACCAAAGGGAGGTGTTGGTGGTGAAGAGTCTCTCTGAGAGAGAGTTGCTTCCATCTGTAACTGTTTGCTGGAGGCCCACCGGCCAACTGGAGGCCGACACACACCGACGGATAACGGGACCTGGTAACGAGTCAGCCATGTTGTTCTGTTCTCACTGAGCTCAAACCAAAGGACGGAGCATGATGCTGCCTTCAGGTGCTGTCAGAATTAGCAGCATTATAAGGTCAGCTTGCATTGGACAACATATGTCACGACCTGGCTCCGACAACCATGACCCAATCATGGAGACGCAGACAGTTTGCCAAAAAGCACAGAGTTTATTAAACATAAACAATAGGTCCAACGTCAAATGGTGGCTGGAACGAGCCGTTCTCGTTCCTCCACGGGGTGATGGGAGAGCGCCCCCAGGTTGCCAGGAAGGCGGAGCCTTATAGGGGAAGCGCACCGGGCCCAGGTGCCTCCACTTAGGCGATCATAGAAGCCCCACACATAGAAGGGGGATAAATATGACTTGTTCTCCCCTCTTATCTCCAGATGAATTGCAATGGTGCATTTACTTAAGTACTGTCCTCAAGTACCATTTTGAGGTTCTTTCACCTTACAACACAAATCTAAATCATTTACATTTTCCGACGTCTGTGTAGACGTTAATATGTGATGAATACGTAATATGATGTTAAATGATATGGTAACATCTGATTCTCCACCAGACTCCAGCAAGAAAAAGGTCCGTTTAAGAAAGAAACACCAGGAAGGTAATCCCAACTGTTATTACTGTGAGTAGAGTTTCTTTCTACTCTTATTTGTTGTGCAATTAGTCGCAACTGGAGTCTATTTGTCTTCAGCTCAGTCAAACAAAAGCTCTTCTCCTGTTTGCTTCAAAGGAAACAAGCAGGAGGAATCAAACGTACACCAGACGTGAATACGACAGGCTCGGTATGTCAGCTGTTGTTGGCTGTAACATCTGCAGGGTTTGTTTGAAATGATTTGTGTTTCAGTAAATATATTTATAACTTCAGATCACAAGCTGAGGTTCAGTTAATGTCTTTCCCTTCTTGTCACCATTAGATCTGCAGAGGAGTCAGAGGGTGAAGGAGTCAGAAGGTGAAGGAGTGAGAGGGTGAAGGAGTCAAAGGGTGAAGGAGTCAAAGGGTGAAGGATTCAGAGGGTAAAGGAATCAGAGGATGAAGGGGTCAAAGGGTGAATGAGTCAGAAGGTGAAGGGGTCAGAGGGTGAAGGAGTCAGAAGGTGAAGGAGTCAGAGGGTGAAGGGGTCAGAGGGTGAAGGAGTCAGAAGGTGAAGGAGTCAGAAGGTGAAGGAGTCAGAGGGTGCAGGAGTCAGAGGGTGAAGGAGTCAGAAGGTGAAGGAGTCAGAGGGTGAAGGAGTCAGAGGGTGCAGGAGTCAGAGGGTGCAGGAGTCAGAGGGTGAAGGAGTCAGAAGGTGAAGGAGTCAGAGGGTGAAGGAGTCAGAGGGTGAAGGAGTCAAAGGGTGAAGGAGTCAAAGGGTGAAGGAGTCAAAGGGTGAATGAGTCAGAAGGTGAAGGAGTCAGAGGGTGAAGGAGTCAGAGGGTGAAGGAGTTAAAGGGTGCAGGAGTCAGAAGGTGAAGGAGTCAGAGGGTGCAGGAGTCAGAAGGTGAAGGAGTCAGAGGGTGAAGGAGTCAGAGGGTGAAGGAGTTAAAGGGTGCAGGAGTCAGAAGGTGAAGGAGTCAGAGGGTGCAGGAGTCAGAAGGTGAAGGAGTCAGAGGGTGAAGGAGTCAGAAGGTGAAGGAATCAGAAGGTGAAGGAGTCAGAAGGTGAAGGAGTCAGAGGGTGAAGGAGTCAAAGGGTGAAGGAGTCAGAAGGTGAAGGAGTCAGAAGGTGAAGGAGTCAGAGGGTGAAGGAGTCAGAGGGTGAAGGAGTCAGAGGGTAAAGGAGTCAGAGGGTGAAGGAGTCAGAGTGTGAAGGAGTCAGAGGGTGAAGGAGTCAGAGGGTGAAGGAGTCAGAGGGTGAAGGAGTCAGAAGGTGAAGGAGTCAGAAGGTGAAGGAGTCAGAGGGTGAAGGAGTCAGAGGGTGCAGGAGTCAGAGGGTGCAGGAGTCAGAGGGTGAAGGAGTCAGAAGGTGAAGGAGTCAGAGGGTGAAGGAGTCAGAGGGTGAAGGAGTCAAAGGGTGAAGGAGTCAAAGGGTGAAGGAGTCAAAGGGTGAATGAGTCAGAAGGTGAAGGAGTCAGAGGGTGAAGGAGTCAGAGGGTGAAGGAGTCAGAGGGTGAAGGAGTTAAAGGGTGCAGGAGTCAGAAGGTGAAGGAGTCAGAGGGTGCAGGAGTCAGAAGGTGAAGGAGTCAGAGGGTGAAGGAGTCAGAGGGTGAAGGAGTTAAAGGGTGCAGGAGTCAGAAGGTGAAGGAGTCAGAGGGTGCAGGAGTCAGAAGGTGAAGGAGTCAGAGGGTGAAGGAGTCAGAAGGTGAAGGAATCAGAAGGTGAAGGAGTCAGAAGGTGAAGGAGTCAGAGGGTGAAGGAGTCAAAGGGTGAAGGAGTCAGAAGGTGAAGGAGTCAGAAGGTGAAGGAGTCAGAGGGTGAAGGAGTCAGAGGGTGAAGGAGTCAGAGGGTAAAGGAGTCAGAGGGTGAAGGAGTCAGAGTGTGAAGGAGTCAGAGGGTGAAGGAGTCAGAGGGTGAAGGAGTCAGAGGGTGAAGGAGTCAGAAGGTGAAGGAGTCAGAAGGTGAAGGAGTCAGAGGGTGAAGGAGTCAGAAGGTGAATGAGTCAGAAGGCGAATGAGTCAGAGGGTGAATGAGTCAGAGGGTGAAGGAGTCAGAGGGTGAAGGAGTCAGAGGGTGAAGGCGGGTGTCGGCTCGTTACCGATCTTCAGCGGAGCGTCCAGAGACAGGTCGGCGTACAGGAGATTCTCCGGTTTGAGGTCTCGATGCACGACTCCGTTCTCATGGAGATACTGAAACACACAAAGACTCTAACTTCAGAAGCTGCTCCACGTTCTGTTAGTACATGAAAGTCAACAGTGGGTCTGACATGATGAGAAGCCTGGAGGTCAGCTGTAGGTGCCGGAGGAGGGGTTGGGTGGGGGGGGGGGGGGCGCTGCAGATTAATGCCACACACACACACACACACATATGTGATACAGCAAATACAACTACTGTAATCCTTATACACACACACACACACACATATGCGTATGTTTCTCTGCGTGGTAGATGTAGGTCAGCTGTGGTCGGCTTGTGTTTATGTGTGTGTGTTTATATTTGTGTGTGTGTTTATTAATCCTCTGGTTTTAATCTGTTCAGCAGCAGGATGGAAGCTGCTGTTACATAAGAGACCTGCTGCTGCTGCTGTGAGCAGCAACGCTGCTGCAAGAAACACCTGCAACCAACGCAACCGACTACTGCAACTAATCCAACCAACTACTACAACCAACGCAACCAACTACTACAACCAACGCAACCAACTACTACAACCAACGCAACCAACTACTACAACCAACGCAACTAACTACTACAACCAACGCAACTAACTACTTCAACCAACGCAACCAACTACTACAACCAACGCAACCAACTACTACAACCAACGCAACTAACTATTACAACCAACGCAACTAACTACTACAACCAACGCAACCAACTACTACAACCAATGCAACTAACTACTACAACCAACGCAACCAACTACTTCAACCAACGCAACCAACTACTACAACTAAAGTAACCAACTACCACAACTAAAGTAACCAACTACTGCAACTAATGCAACTAACTACTGCAAGACCTGTAAGTAACTACTACAACTACTGCAACTACCTACTGCTACAATGCAACTAACTACTACAACACATGCAACTACTGCAACCAACTACTACAACACCTGCAATTAACTACTAAAACAAATGCAACTTATTACTACAACTACTGCAACTACATACTGCAACACCTGCTACCAACTACTGCAACTAGTATCTACAACTACTGCAACTAATACAAATGACTACTACAACTAACTGCTGCAACTACTGTGATTAATTAAAGCAACAACTGCAACCAGAAACTACAACTACTGCAACTAACTACTACAGCGACTACAACTAACTACTGCAACTACCTACTGGAACACCTGCAACCAACTACTGAAACTACTGCAACTAATGGAACTAACTACTGCAACTAAGTACTATAACTAATACAAGAAACTACTAGAAATACTGCAACTGCCTACTGCAACACTGGCAACCAACTACTACAACTACCTACTGCAACTAATACAACAAACTACTGGAACTACTGCAATTAACTACTACAACCACTGCTACTAACAGCTGCAACTATTCAACTAACTACTACTACAACTAACTACTGCAACACCTGCAACCAACTACTACAACTAATGGAACTAACTACTACAACTACTACAACTACTGCAACTACCTACTGTAAAACACGCAACCAACTACTACAACTAACTAATGCAACTAAATACTGCCACTATTGTAACCAACTACTACAACTACTGTAACTAACTACTGCAACAAATGTAACTAACTACTGCAACTATTACAACTACCGACTGAAAGTCAACTGCAACAACTAACCCACCCCCCCGGGGTTCAGGGAGAGCTTCACGTTGCTCGTATCGATGACACGTTACTCTCACTACACCTCTACACTACTAGTTCTACTACTTGTTTATAGCAGCAGGAACTTCTGTTAGAACTTAAAGCAACAGTGCACCAGCTAATGATCCTTAAAGGAACAGTGCACCATCTAGTGATCCTTAAAGGAACAATACACCATCTAATGATCTTTAAAGGAACAGTAAACCATCTAATGATGATCGTTAAAGGAACAGTGCACTATCTAATGATCGTTAAAGGTACAGTACAACATTTAGTGAACCTTAAAGGAACAGTACAACATCCAGAGAACCTTAAAGGAACAGTACAACATTTAATGATCATTAAAGGAACAGTACACCAATTAGTGATCTTTAAAAAAAGTGTACACCATTTAGTGAACCTTAAAAGAACAGGACAACTCCTGCCACATTATTCAGATGATCAGTTTCCTCTCGGTGTGTTCAGTTCAGATAGAGGTTCATGTTTAGCCTAGCTTAGTACAAAGACTAGAAGCAGGGGAAAATGTTAGCCCGGTTAGAAGCTAACCAGAAGTTAACTCTGAACTCTGGTTCATAAACAGTGGTTCAGTGTGTGGAGCTGCAGAGATTGAACAGAGATGGAGGAAGTGAACGGTAATCGAATGAGCAGAGGGATCGATGGAGCTGGATGATCCACTCTGACGATATAACCAGACACTCAGACAGTGCTGGATTTGACTGAAAGTGAGAACAGACACTGAATGCAGCAGTCTTACCGCAACAGCTTCCAGGATCTGTTTGATGACGTGAGCGGCGTCTCTCTCGCTGTAGTAACCTCGCTCCACGATCCTGCAGAAAAAACACCAGATCAAAATATGACATGCTTATTTATATTTTCAACAACGATTTTAAATTTTATATTCCGGGACCAACACCGGTGGAAAGTAGCTAATTACTGCAATTAAGTGTATGTATTATCAATAGTGTTAATAATGTTAGTGTATTAGTGATAATGTTAATAATGTTAGTGTATTAGTAATAATGTTAATAAAGTTAATGTTTTAGTAATAATGTTAATAAAGTTAATGTTTTAGTAATAATGTTAATAAAGTTAATGTATTAGTAATAATGTGTGAGTTATCTTCATGTCTCTAGAGGTACAGTTATTTTCTGAATGTTTGTTCTCATGTTTTCATTCCGGTATCATCATATGTACGTCTGTCCACTGATTATCAACTACAATAAAACTCATTGATCTGATGATCCTCTTTGCTGCTGATTCTATAACTGGATTCATAACCGAACCAGTTATTTATATAATATGATACAACATAAATAAATGATACCTGTCAAACAGCTCTCCTCCCGTCACCAGCTCCAGCACCAGAGCGATGTCCGTGTCCGTCTCAAAGATCTCTTTCAGCTGGATCTGAGAGACAACCAAAGGAACAAGGTACAACTCTCAGGAACCTGTTCTGATGGAGAACCTGTTCTATAGAGAACCAAAGGAACAAGGTACAACTCTCAGGAACCTGTTCTGATGGAGAACCTGTTCTATGGAGAACCAAAGGAACAAGATACAACTCTCAGGAACCTGTTCTGATGGAGAACCTGTTCTATGGAGAACCAAAGGAACAAGGTACAACTCTCAGGAACCTGTTCTGATGGAGAACCTGTTCTATGGAGAACCAAAGGAACAAGGTACAACTCTGAGGAACCTGTTCTGATGGAGAACCAGTTCTTATGGAGAACCTGTTCTGATGGTGAACCTGTCCTGGTGTAGAACAAGTTCTAATGGAGAACCAGTTCTGATGGAGAACCATTCCTGATAAAGAAGCTGTTCTTATTGAGAACCTGTTCAAATGGAGAACCTGTTGTGGTGGAGAACCTTTTCTAATGGAGAACCAGTCCAAATGAAGAAACTATTCTAATAGTGAACCGGTTCTGATGGAGAACCAGCTCCTAATTCATAAGAACCAAGTGTCCCTGAACCTCACAGAGGACAACAGGGATCAATGAGATTTAAGTTGGTCTAACACTCAAATTGTAGAATCCATCACAATATCCCAAATGTATGCGATACATAAAACATATATTAAACACAAATCACATCAACTGGTTAATCAAATGAATTGATAATTACTTACTGAGAAACATACTCACAATGTTTGGGTGGGAAAGACGCAGCAGGACGCCAATTTCTGTGCGAACAATTTTCTTGTCGATCTGCGACAGAAGAAACAACGTAAACATCTGATGAGTTCAGAGACAGAAGCTCAAACGGACTCACAGTATTTAAAGTTAACAATGAGGTCCAGAACATGGTTAGCCTAGCGTAACACACTGACTGGAAGTAGGGGGAAACTGCTAGCCAGCTCCATCGAATGTATGGTTTTTCTTTTTAATTATTTTGTAATTCTTTTCTAAATAAAAACAAATATCATTACAAACAAACATGGATATATTATGAGTATTTACATGATGTGTCTTGTTAGCTACACATACTAGTCCTCTCCATTTAAATTCCAGCTCTGTTCAGTCAAAACCCAGATCAATAAATCCACAACATGTTGCCTGAATCACAATTCTGTTTCACTAAAAGTGAGATAAAGCCACGAATCCAGATAGCTTCTAGGTTCTGTTATCTTACACTTAGCGTCTCTGCCCCATTGGCTTAGGTTAGCTTCTCTTCCCGTTCGTTTAGAGTTAGCATCTCGGCCTAATTAGCTTATAGTTAGCCTCAGGTTCCTGATGTTGGCAGAAGGGAACCCTATCATGACGTCTGGCCTCTGGTTCCAACACTGACCGTTTTCTTGAGGACTTTGAGAGCGTAGGGTTTCTGAGTCTGCTTCTCCTCGCAGCGATATACGATGGACGTCGCTCCTCTGAAAGAAACAAAAGATCAAACACCGTGTTGAACCTGAACACATTGACTTCTAACACCACGGCGTTGAACCTGAACGCCCCGACGTCCAACCCCACGGCGTTGAACCTGAACGTCTCAACGTCTCACACTATGCCGTTGAACCTGAACGCCTCAACGTCTAACACTATGCCGTTGAACCTGAACGCCTCAACGTCTAACACTATGCCGTTGAACCTGAACGCCCCAACGTCTAACAATATGCCGTTGAACCTGAACACCCCAACGTCTAACACTATGCCGTTGAGCCTGAATGCCTCAACGTCTCACACCACGCCGTTGAACCTGAACGCCTCAACGTCCAACACCACGCCGTTGAACCTGAACGCCTCAACGTCCAACACCACGGGGTCAAACCTGAACGCCCCGACGTCCAACACCACGGGGTCGAACCTGAACGCCCCGACGTTCAACACCACGGTGTTGAACCTGAACGCCCCAACGTCTAACACCATGGCGTTGAACCTTAACGCCCCGACGGTCAACACCACGGTGTTGAACCTGAACGCCCCCGACGTCTAACACCACGGCGTTGAACCTGAACTGGTATTTTCACAGAGTGGTATTTGTCCTTTTACTGCAGTAAAGGACCTGAATACTTCTTTTTTCGGAGAGGCAAAAAGGAGAAACTGTCTTCCTCATCTTTCTACTTGATAAGACATGTTGACACAAATTCTCTCTGACGGTGAAAACATCGTTCTTCTATAGGACAGAAATAAATTGTTAAAATGTGTGTGTGAGTGTATGTGTGTGAGTCTGTATGTGTGTGTGTGTGTGTAGGGGGGATCTGTTATTCTGCTGGAACAGATGGAGGAAACAGACTCATCTGAAGAGCAACCACGCACACACACACACACACGCACACACACACACACTCTCACTCTCACACACACAGTCCTGGCCAGTCTCCATGGCAACAGGACACCTGGTAACAGAGCTGCTGAATTCACTGCTGACATAATTTTACTGTTTCCAGGGAAATGTTAGTGTTGTTGTTGTTGTTTCAGTAAACAACGACAACAATAACAACAGTTGGATCACTTTCACAGCTGCAGTTCTTTTGGTCCAAAACAAATGAAACAATGATTGTTGTGTTTCAGGGAACTCACTGATTGGACAGTCATCATGATGTCACACTGGTCAATTTATTAGGTACACCTGTCAAATCTAATACAAGAGCTCAGGAAGCCAGCAGGCCTCTCTGGATGTTCTGACCCACAATCCTCTGTTATCGTCTCCATTAAAGGAGTCTGATCTGAGATCAGGGCCACGTTCCTCGTACGTGGTTCAACTAAGTCGATCAAATGTCCTATTAGCAGCTTAAATTAACGAGATGATTGACATCAGGCTATGTCGGTTTCTCCAAGGCTGATCCTCTCAAACAGTCTCGTTAATTCGACCCAGACGATCAGGATCAGGATAATTGCGCGTGCCCGTCCTACTTCAAAAGGGGGAAGCGTCGATCACCGAAACCATGATTTTCTAACAGTACAATGTTAAATAAAGTCAAAGAAAGAGCCTCTTTTTACTCCGCTGACGAGCAGGAGATGATCATGAACGCATATGAGGAATTCAAGACCATAATCACGGCTAAATCTAACACCTCCACCGCTGTGAGGGCTAGACAAGAAGCACGCAGAATATCACAGACAAGTTAAATGCGTAAGTGTTGTAAATGTATCGGCTCATTTTAATGCCTCATCACCCCAATCAATCAGATGATATGTCTTTAAATGTGCTGCTGGCAGTAGACTTCATGAATGCATCATCCAATGAGATCTATAGCGACAATAATGATCTCAACTCTTTCAGAATAAGATAAAAACAAGCCCAAAGAGGATCTAACTGATACTCATTAATATGAGGATATATGTACTGTATGCCCTCATGTATCATGTACTATATACGTGTATATACATGTATGTGTAGATCACCATATAGAACTAGCAGTTTGAATATGTGTGTGTGAATCTGTGTGTGGGCGGATCAGTGTGTGTGTGTGTGTGTTATTCATCATCAGACATTCAATCAACTGAAGCAGTGAAGATAAATAGTGTGATTCTCTCTGTTCTTATCATGAGTCCACCTTCATCATGTTCTACAGTAATGATATGCTGGTGTACTAATAACACTGTCATATCATTATGAGTGCTTTAACCCTCATGTATGCAACGCAGCCATCAAGAGGACATGAGAGCAAGTAAACACTAACACACACACATTACTCAGAATGCTGAGTCAGTACAATATGTGCCATGGTGATGTAATGAACACATCCATAACTTTATTAAGCGCCAAATAAACTTCACCAACAGCACGGCATGCAGCGGCTTTCCCCATGTTCTCCGCATCGCCGACACTGAACAACAATGTACCACTCGCAGAACAGCTCAAGGCTGCATCCAGTGTGTGAGAGTCAATGCTCGGCTGCAGCGTGTGGTGTTCAATGTATGCTCCAGAAGGTCTGTAAATAAATGATTCCTTGTGGGCAGAATGGATAGCGCTCGTATAGGAAGTCATCATGATGTGATAACGGATCTTGGCGATGTGGAAGAACTCTCTCCCTATAAAACGCTAATCTAACTAATATCCTCCTTCATCAGTGGATCTCTGAGGAAGGGAGCTGTACATTAATGCAATAGAGGCTTCTTAGTTTGCTCAGCTGCTTTTAATGGATCACCGTGTGTCTCACTTTACATGCATTTCTGGAACTCCCGTATAACCCCCGGTATATGCGCAAGCGCATTAGACTACCGTATATGACAGGAGCTGCCATGTTTTCCGGGGGAGTGGCAGCTTATCCAGCTACCTTCAGTTAGCCTGGAGCAGCTTCAAGCTTATGGATGTGTTGCTATGGTGATTTTGCCAAACTTGCTTCGTGGAACCGAAAAGCCTGATCTACGTCATCTTATCCTGAAAAGTAACCGGCTAACTAAGTTAGCCACGTACGAGGAACGGGGCCCTGGTCCGGTCTCAGTGACCCAATGGAACCATCACACCAGACATCCGTCTCAGAGACGATGATGAAGATCCTTCAGGTGTTTGACTGACTGAACAGTTTCACTAACAAACTGTTTCAAACTGACAAAGAACCAGATGAACCTGAAGGAAAAAGTAAAAGTGAGAAGAACCTCGACATCTTTGAGCTGAACGTAAAGTTTCCCCTCGTTAAGATCTAAGATCTAATTCACTGGTTCTAGTTCACGTGGTCCAGAACCAGAAGGCTGGACCGAACCAAAGCAAGAGCTCCGGGGGTTTAAAGAGACAAAGTAGACGAACGGTGTAACCACAACTTCCTGGTCCATCACATGATGTCATGGGGCCCAAAAAGACTTTCCCCCGTTGACTTACTCTGGGAAAGAGTCGTCTGTAAATCAGAGGCTCTTTTATTTTGAAGTGAACAGACTTCCTGTATGATATCCAGTTCTGTTTAAACATCCATGAGTCAGACTGTTTATAAGAATAGACCTAGTCGCCATCTTGATTTTTATCAACCAGTGAACAGGAAGTGACCATATCTGGACTGAGGAGGAGTGACGTAGAGACGCTGTATACGTCTCTGGTAGAGACCTGTCAATCACCGTGTAGCCCCGCCCTAAAGCATCCCCTGCTTTATGGTCTGTGTGACTCTAAATGGACCATAATGTACTAAATGAACATCATGCTGTATTGAAGAAGACTTGAAACTAGAGATTGAGACCATAAACTCATGTTTACAATGTTTACTGAGGTAATAAATCAAGAGAGAAGTAGAGTCATTTTCTCATAGACTTCTATACAACCAGAGGAGTCGCCCCCTGCTGGACACTAGAGAGGATGCAGCTTTAACACTTCTCTTCAGACCTCCATCTTTGTTCCCCCAGTATAACAGAGACCATCAATCCGTTCATACTGTTCTGACCTGGACGTTCAGTGACTGGTTCCCAGTCATGAAGGTCTGGTCCACTACAGACCCTCTACAGGACTAGGAGGAGGAGGATCCCGTGGACCCCATCTCCCTGAGCCCCCACCCCCCCAGCCCCTAATGTGGTCTCCTAATGTGGTCCAGACCTGCCCAGCTCGGAGCTCAGAGTGTAGACCTCCTCCACCGTCCCGTCCCGCCTCGACCCGTCCACCCAGAACTCCACCGGCGCCGAACCAGGCCGGGACGTCGGCATGGCAACAGCGGAACTCCCCCAAACACCAGGACCGAGTAGGACCAGGACCAGAGTCCGAGACCACAACCAGGACCCGGGGGGGTTCAGACCGGGTCAGGCGTGCAGAGTAAACTAGGTCAGCTCTCAGATTTAAATCCAGATTAGAGGAGCAGAGGGGGGGTGGTTCATGATCCTGATGGGCTTCTTTAATCCAGACCAGCAGGAGGAACTCTGGACCAGGACCTGGTTCTTTATCAGAGAAACGAAAACTACAAACACATCCAATCTGGAATCTTCAGGGACAAACACGACTCTTCAGTCCAGACTGAGGCCAGAACCGGGACGCACACGGACCCGGTCCAGATGTGTCGCAGCTCCCATCGGGGCCTATAAAACCCGGTCGTCAGATCACGTCAGTCCATCACACCTCCTCCCGGGATTTAGTCGTATTTCCGTGTTTTTACCGGTAGACGCGGTCCCTCCTGCAGCCTCCCGGTGGAGATCCGACCCGAGACAACAACACAGCCCGGGCGAGTCTTCAGCGGGAAACAGACGGCGAAACCGGGGCGGGCTCGGTGCGGGACGTCGGTGTTTGTGGTGCTCGGAGGTTTGATTCCAGAGAGAGAGAGAGAGAGAGAGAGAGAGAGACAGAGACAGAGACAGAGAGAGACGCTGTAATCTCACAGCCCCGCCCCCTCGTCACCAACGCGACCAATCACAGCGCAGCAGGGGAGCCCAGTCGCGTTGTGATTGGACGGCCGGCCCCCTCGATCACTGGAGCCTCGTCGGCAGCCTAAATACATAAATAACCTAAATACATAAATGTACACGAGGAGACATCTGGAGTTTTGATCCGGGAATCAAACCCGCAACTCTGACACCGATACACGTCACGTGCACGTTAAACGTCTTTTATTTCTTCTTGTTTTCATTCTTTGTCTGTGAGATGATTTATTATAGTTTATTAATCTGTTTATTCACTGTGACATTAATGTGTGACTCCTATTTAAATGAGTCTGTCAAATAATCCAATAAACCTTTAAACTGAGAAATAAAAGGTTTCATGATCAAGTTACTTTTAATGGTAAAATCTACATTTATCGTTAATAAATTATCCCAAAAATATAATAAGTCAAATCATCTGCAAATGTTTGTTACGAAAAAATATTAGCAAATTATTGGACAAAAGTTAATAAAATATAAACAAAAAAATGTGAGTCAAATTGCTGTTTCAATTTTTAAAGAATATGGACAAACATTAGTAAACAATATGAATCATTAGTAAACATTAATAAACAATAGGAATCATTAGTAAACAACAGGAATCATTAATAAACAATAGTAAACATTAATAAACAATAGGAATCATTAATAAACAATAGTAAACAATATGAATCATTAATAAACAATAGTAAACAATATGAATCATTAGTAAACATTAATAAACAATATGAATCATTAGTAAACAATATGAATAATTAGTAAACAATAGGAATCATTAATAAACAATAGTAAACAATAGGAATTATTAGTAAACAATAGTAAACAATAGGAATTATTAGTAAACAATAATAAACAATATGAATCATTAGTAAACATTAATAAACAATAGGAATCATTAGTAAACAATATGAATCATTAGTAAACAATAATAAACAATATGAATCATTAGTAAATCTACATCTTCTACATCTATATTCAGCTGTAACATGACGTCATGTGGATCAATAGTTTGATCTGAACACAAACACGTGGATCACGTTCGTGTTACACTGATCATTGTCTGGCATGAAGTCAATAAATAATTATCTCAATAATATTTCATCAGATAAACAAACAAACATACTGATTTTAATATACATCATAAACACATGAGTAGTACTAATATCCTAATAATTGTGTATCTTCTACACTTCTCATTCACCTGCACACACGTGACTCACAAAGCTCACAGTTTAAAGATGTTTGCTCATATCCGTAGTTATTAATGCGTTACAGAATGTGATTCATATGTTTTTCTAAGGCTGGAGGAGTCGCCCATTTAAAATAAGTTATTTATTACTGGAAGAAATATTTCAGAGATTGTTTTTAGAAGGTTTACCTACTAAGATAAAGGAGCCTGTGTAATTGAACCCTGTGTTTTGACTTACAGGTGTCTGGCTTCGTTGTGTGATTGGTTGGCGGGAACCACCTGACACTCCTGCGAGTCAAACTGAGGGAAAATTACAACACCAAACTAATTTGTGTGACGTCAACTGTAGTTCGACGTGAACTTCCTAGTTTTGACTTTATATCAACAAGAGTTCAGTTCACGCGACGTGGATCTGAAGAAGTAACACTGAAAACTCTCCCGCCATTGTTTCTTCCTCTTCTTCTTCGTGTTAAATAAAAACATGACTTTTATCGGACTTCTTCTCGCGACGCTTCTGGTTCCGGTCGGTTGGCTGCTCGTGACCGCCGAAGAGGCTGCTGGGAACGGACCCGGACCCACCGGCAACGGACCCGAAACCACCGGAACCGCGGGACCCCGACCGGTGGTTACGACGAACTCCAGCGGGCTGAACTCCACACGCGGCGGGAAGATGTTGGGCGGCCTCGACGTGGACAGCTCGATGATCCAGAGGGCCCTGTACGTCCTCATCGGCGTCACCGCCATCGGGCTCCTCTACTTCCTCATCCGGGCTGTGCGGTGAGACAGGCAGCTGCTACCGCGTCACACCAGACTAGCTCACACCAGAAGAGATTCAGTGATCGGCTAACTATCGGTGACGCGCGGCTAACTATCGGTGACGCGCAGACACGAACGAAATACTTTGTTAAACTCGTTTATTTAGTTGTTTCTATCATTTATATTTCACATTATATATACTATAATAATACAGTATATAATAATATATAATTATATTATATATTTTAAAAATGACTGTAATGTAATATATACTATAATAATATATTGTATATACTACAATAATACAGTATAGAAGTGTTATTAAATCACCAGATTTCTGAATGGAGTTTGGTTGGAAGGTACACAACTATAGAACTACACAACGATAGAACTACACAACTATAGAACTACACAATTATAGAACTACACAATTATAGAACTACACAACTACATAACCACACAACTACTATAACCACACAATTATAGACTATAACTACACAACTGTAGAACTACACAACTGTAGAACTACACAACTATAGAACTACACAACTATAGAACTACACAACTATAGAACTACACAACTATAGAACTACACAACTATAGAACTACACAACTATAGAACTACACAATTATAGAACTACACAATTATAGAACTACACAACTACATAACCACACAACTACTATAACCACACAATTATAGACTATAACTACACAACTGTAGAACTACACAACTGTAGAACTACGCAACTATAGAACTACACAACTATAGAACTACACAACTATAGAACTACACAACTATAGAACTACACGACTATAGAACTACACGACTATAGCACTCCACAACTATAGCACTCCACAACTATAGCACTACACAACTATAGACTATAGAACTACACAACTATAGACTATATAACTACACAACTATAGAACTACACAACTGTAGAACTATACAACTGTAGAACTATACAACTATAGAACTACACAACTATAGAACTACACAACTATAGAACTACACAACTATAGCACCACAGTCCTATATCACTACACAACTATAGAACTACACAACTATAGCACTACACAACTATAGAACTACACAACTATAGCACTACACAACTATAGTACTACACAACATAGCACCACAGAACTATAGCACTACACGACTATAGCACTACACAACTATAGTACTACACAACTATAGCACTTCACAACTATATAGCTACACAACTGTAGAACTACACAATTGTAGCACTACACAACTGTAGCACTACACAACTATAGCACTACACAACTATATAACTACACAACTATAGCGCTACACAACTATAGCGCCACACAACTATAGCACCACAGAACTATAGCACCACAGAACTATAGCACCACAGAACTATAGAACTACACAACTATATAGCTACACAACTATATAACTACACAACTACCACAGAACTATAGCACCACAGAACTATAGAACCACAGAACTATAGAACTACACAACTACATGTGTATTACTGATGAACCTTTAGAATAACTGATGTCACACTAAACTACATTCACATATGTAGAAATTAAAGACAGCAGAGATATCTGAGAAAGATGATGAATGAACTTTAGTGAAGTTTTAGGAGACTTTCAACATTCAGTTTCTTTTTGATCTGTTTCACTAAATGTTTCACCTTCTCAGTTATGTTTCTGAAAGAATCGATCAAAAGGTTTGTTTAGTTTGTAACTAAACTGATATCCACATATATACAGTGTTATTAAAGCTCATCAGTTAACCGCATCGTCATCGTCCTAACAGCTCTACTTCCTCTCTCTCTGTCTGTCTGTCTCTCACTCTCTGTCTCAGCTCTACTTCCTGTCTCTCTCTCAGCTCTACTTCCTGTCTCTCTCTCTCTCAGCTCTACTTCCTGTCTCTCTCTCTCAGCTCTACTTCATGTCTCTCTCTCTCAGCTCTACTTCCTGTCTCTCTCTCAGCTCTACTTCCTGTCTCTCTCTCTCTCAGCTATACTTCCTGTCTCTCTCTCTCAGCTATACTTCCTGTCTCTCTCTCTCTCAGCTATACTTCCTGTCTGTCTCTCTCAGCTCTACTTCCTCTCTCTCTCTCTCAGCTCTACTTCCTCTCTCTCTCTCTCTCTCTCTCTCAGCTCTACTTCCTCTCTCTCTCTCTCAGCTCTACTTCCTCTCTCTCTCTCTCAGCTCTACTTCCTGTCTCTCTCTCTCTCAGCTCTGCTTCCTGTCTCTCTCTCTCTCAGCTCTACTTCCTGTCTCTCTCTCGCTCAGCTCTACTTCCTGTCTCTCACCAGACTCCATCTATGAATCTCACGTTTTACCGTTTGTGTTTTGTCGACAGTCTGAAGCGACCAGCCAACAAGAAGAAGTACGGTCTGCTGTCCAACTACGAGGACTCGGTGGAGATGGAGGCGGTGGAGAGCGAGGAGGACGACACGCTGTACGAAGCTCGCAGCCTGCGCAGGTCAGAGGTCAACACAACAACAACAACAAACATCCCAGCTGATCAGATAATCAATGTTAAAGTGATGTGAGGTCATCAGGACTTTGATCTGTTGTCTCTCTGTTCAGATGAGTCGTCTTCAGCGGACCAATCAGACGAGTGGTGTGTTTACAGTCACGTGATGTTGATTATGGATCGATGAAGACAGCTGGAGGAGGAAGACGAGGACCAAACAGTTATTGATGATTAATGCCAAAGCTGCTCGAGGACCCCGAGCAGGATAATCTTTATGTTTGTTAAGGTGGTATTAGAGATAGAAGAGAGCAGACGGTTTATTATTATTATTATTATTATTATTATTATTTCAATGAATTCTTCTTCTTCTTGTTTTCCATCGGGAACTTTTGTTCTGTGCTTTAACTTCTGCAAACTGACTCCAGACCAGCTGAGGTCTGGACCTCTGGACCTGGTTCTGTTGAAGGGTTCTGGTTCATCACATTCCATGTAGACCAGTGATGATATCATCACGTGATGATGTCATCCAGCAATAAAGCACCAAAGTGAGACATTATGAGGAAAAGAGCTGGGCTTCATGTAGAAACTCTTTCTTCTTCTTCTTCACATGTTTTAGTCTCATTTCTACGTCGACGGTGAAGAAGAAGGGTGAGATCAGAGATCAGTGAAACCTCAACACAAAGGAAACACTTTAACTTCCTGTTCATCGTTGATCGGTTGGATTTGTGCGTCTGATCATCGATGAATAAATGCCATAAATATTTTTTTACAAGAAGAAGAAAAACAAAACAAAAACGATCCTGAAATCTAAAAACACGATTTAAGAGACGTACAAAAATAAAACGGCTGAAATACAAATGTTGCAGATTTCAGGAGTTTTAATTTGAAAGACGAATAAAATGAGATCCACAACATGAAGTTTTCATAAAATAACAGCAGCTGATTGGTCTTAAGGTCCCGAAGTATTCCGTTGTACTTTGTAGTACTTCCAGCGCTGCTTGTTGTCGGTCTCTCCGTTCTTCTCGTCTCTAGATAAAGAAAGTCGAGCTTCAGAGATCAGAACTCTGTGTTTACTTTGAATGAACCAGAATGTTTCTTTAAGTTCTTTAATCCATCAGAAGATTAATATTTAATATTATACAATTACACAGAATACTGAGAGCAGAATCAGCTGTTTTTATTTTACGGTGAATCTTTGGATTTAATGTTTGCAGAGAACGTTTGGTACAAAAGTAAAAGTGTTTGAAAATAAACAAAGTATTTATATATATATATATATATATATATATTTGATGTATTTTTCATGTTGTATTCTTGCCTTTAAAAACAGACTCCGGTTATAACCGGCTCACTGACGCCATGTTGAGAACCATAAAGAGACAATTGAAACACTTCGTAAGTAAAAGTCTATAAATTAAAAATCAGAATTATTTCCATATTGATTTCAGGAGACTTCTTGTAAAGATTCAGGAAATAGTTTTAAAATATGAATCCATAAAATAAGAGACTTCAACTTCTGTGATATATTTCAGTGGTTTGAATAGAAACATGAAGTTTAACTGGTAAAAACAAACTATGATGTCGGGCGATAAGAAGACAGACTTATCTGTGACCAGTGTAGCATTAAAGCATGGTGGAGTTACATGCTTTAATGCTACACCTAGCTAGCTAACTCCACCATGCTTTAATGCTACACCTAGCTAGCTAACTCCCCCATGCTTTAATGCTAAACCTAGCTAGCTAACTCCACCCTTGCTTTAATGCTACACCTAGCTAGCTAACTCCACCATGCTTTAATGCTGCACCTAGCTAGCTAACTCCACCCTTGCTTTAATACTACACCTAGCTAGCTAACTCCACCATGCTTTAATGCTACACCTAGCTAGCTAACTCCACCCTTGCTTTAATGCTAAACCTAGCTAGCTAGCTAACTCCACCATGCTGTAATCCAGAACCGCCTGGCTCTGATTGGCTGATCGTAATTTTGCCTGCAGCTCTCATTGGTCGACTGCTTTTTTAAACCGAGACGCTACATAATACGGATCAGTCGACTCACTCAGTGAAGTGGATCGATTCAAAGGTCTGGACCCAAACAAACATCAGAGACCAGTGGAGTTTTATTTTGAAGTTCAGAACAACAGGACGTTCCTACAGATATTTTCAGTCTAAATTATCAGCACATGATTACTAATTCACAGTAGTTATTGAAGCTGATTAATAAGTAACTTCACACATTTGTTTCCAACTTTAATAAACAAAAACATCACAGAACTGAAACAGGACTTTAGTTTATGATTAATATATTATGAATTAATCCATTTTCTCTGTTAAATAAATGTATGTTTAGCATCTAAATCTTCTTCATGTTAATCTTTAAGTAAACTTCTGAATTTTACATACAAGTCACATTAAACTTCCTCCTCTTGAATCTTGATGGTGTCTTCAGGTGATCGCTGCTCTCACCTCCTCTCAGCTCCCATTTATCTTTATACTAGTGCTGGGCAAGTTAACGTGTTATCTCGTTAACGCATTATTAATTAACGCCGACAATGACTTTATCGCGCGTTAACGCAGTTTTACATTTTTTTTATTACTCTGAAAGTCAGTTGCTCTCTGGCTCTGAACACACAGACACAGAGCATGGCTCACAGGAGGGGCGGGATGTTGATCAGGATTGGCTTGGGATGGGCGTCATCACGCGTCTCAACCAATGAGAGCATTTGGGGCGGGCGCTGCAGCGCGATAGCCTATCAGGGGTGAGATGCTCCTCCTGTCATCACTGACGACCTGACGTTAAATCAGGAAAGACATCCTGTATCCGTCTGTGTTCACCAGAGCTCCACGATACCTCCTGGTAGTGGAGACCGGACTATGTGTGTACATGTGTGTAAACCAGACGGTACAAACAATGAATAGACGCCGTATTTACGCCTGTGTGACGTTATGTTGAGTGGTGATGGAGCTGCTACAATGTTAGCTTAGCATAGCACCGATCGATCCAGACTCCTTTGAGGAAACAAACATTCTAAACGTTATTTTCTTGTCGTCTTGAGGAGAAAACTAACAGAACATGAATTCAGACTTTTTAATCCGCATCATTACGTAGATATGGTTTATTGCCGTTAAATGAGTTTGTTTAGTGTTGATACAGCTGTAGTGAACAGAGACGTGTGTCTATAGGTTGATACAGCTGTAGTGAACAGAGACATGTGTCTGTAGGTTGATACAGCTGTAGTGAACAGAGACGTGTGTCTATAGGTTGATACAGCTGTAGTGAACAGAGACATGTATATAGGTTGATACAGCTGTAGTGAAGAGAGACATGTGTCTATAGGTTGATACAGCTGTAGTGAACAGAGACGTGTCTATAGGTTGATACAGCTGTAGTGAACAGAGACGTGTCTATAGGTTGATACAGCTGTAGTGAACAGAGACATGTCTATAGGTTGATACAGCTGTAGTGAACAGAGACGTGTGTCTGTAGGTTGATACAGCTGTAGTGAACAGACGTGTGTCTATAGGTTGATACAGCTGTAGTGAACAGAGACGTGTGTCTGTAGGTTGATACAGCTGTAGTGAACAGACGTGTGTCTATAGGTTGATACAGCTGTAGTGAACAGAGACGTGTCTATAGGTTGATACAGCTGTAGTGAACAGACATGTCTATAGGTTGATACAGCTGTAGTGAAGAGAGACATGTGTCTATAGGTTGATACAGCTGTAGTGAACAGAGACGTGTGTCTGTAGGTTGATACAGCTGTAGTGAACAGAGACGTGTGTCTGTAGGTTGATACAGCTGTAGTGAACAGAGACATGTGTCTGTAGGTTGATACAGCTGTAGTGAACAGAGACGCGTGTCTATAGGTTGATACAGCTGTAGTGAACAGAGACGTGTCTATAGGTTGATACAGCTGTAGTGAACAGAGACATGTCTATAGGTTGATACAGCTGTAGTGAAGAGAGACATGTGTCTATAGGTTGATACAGCTGTAGTGAACAGAGACGTGTGTCTATAGGTTGATACAGCTGTAGTGAACAGAGACGTGTCTATAGGTTGATACAGCTGTAGTGAACAGAGACATGTCTATAGGTTGATACAGCTGTAGTGAAGAGAGACATGTGTCTATAGGTTGATACAGCTGTAGTGAACAGAGACGTGTGTCTATATGTTGATACAGCTGTAGTGAACAGAGACATGTGTCTGTAGGTTGATACAGCTGTAGTGAACAGAGACGTGTGTCTGTAGGTTGATACAGCTGTAGTGAACAGAGACATGTGTCTATAGGTTGATACAGCTGTAGTGAACAGAGACATGTCTATAGGTTGATACAGCTGTAGTGAAGAGAGACATGTGTCTATAGGTTGATACAGCTGTAGTGAACAGAGACGTGTGTCTATAGGTTGATACAGCTGTAGTGAACAGAGACATGTCTATAGGTTGATACAGCTATAGTGAACAGAGACGTGTGTCTATATGTTGATACAGCTGTAGTGAACAGAGACATGTGTCTGTAGGTTGATACAGCTGTAGTGAACAGAGACGTGTGTATAGGTTGATACAGCTGTAGTGAACAGAGACGTGTCTATAGGTTGATACGGCTGTAGTGAACAGAGACATGTCTATAGGTTGATACAGCTGTAGTGAACAGAGACGTGTCTATAGGTTGATACAGCTGTAGTGAACAGAGACGTGTGTCTATAGGTTGATACAGCTGTAGTGAACAGAGACATGTCTATAGGTTGATACAGCTGTAGTGAACAGAGACGTGTGTCTATATGTTGATACAGCTGTAGTGAACAGAGACATGTGTCTGTAGGTTGATACAGCTGTAGTGAACAGAGACGTGTGTCTGTAGGTTGATACAGCTGTAGTGAACAGAGACATGTGTCTGTAGGTTGATACAGCTGTAGTGAACAGAGACGTGTCTATAGGTTGATACGGCTGTAGTGAACAGAGACGTGTCTATAGGTTGATACAGCTGTAGTGAACAGAGACGTGTCTATAGGTTGATACAGCTGTAGTGAACAGAGACATGTGTCTGTAGGTTGATACAGCTGTAGTGAACAGAGACATGTGTCTGTAGGTTGATACAGCTGTAGTGAACAGAGACATGTGTCTGTAGGTTGATACAGCTGTAGTGAACAGAGACGTGTCTATAGGTTGATACGGCTGTAGTGAACAGAGACGTGTCTATAGGTTGATACAGCTGTAGTGAACAGAGACGTGTCTATAGGTTGATACAGCTGTAGTGAACAGAGACGTGTGTCTATAGGTTGATACAGCTGTAGTGAACAGAGACTAGTGTATAGGTTGATACAGCTGTAGTGAACAGAGACATGTGTATAGGTTGATACAGCTGTAGTGAACAGAGACGTGTCTATAGGTTGATACGGCTGTAGTGAACAGAGACGTGTCTATAGGTTGATACAGCTGTAGTGAACAGAGACGTGTCTATAGGTTGATACAGCTGTAGTGAACAGAGACATGTCTATAGGTTGATACAGCTGTAGTGAACAGAGACATGTGTCTGTAGGTTGATACAGCTGTAGTGAACAGAGACGTGTGTCTATAGGTTGATACAGCTGTAGTGAACAGAGACATGTCTATAGGTTGATACGGCTGTAGTGAACAGAGACGTGTGTCTATATGTTGATACAGCTGTAGTGAACAGAGACGTGTGTATAGGTTGATACAGCTGTAGTGAACAGAGACATGTGTCTGTAGGTTGATACAGCTGTAGTGAACAGAGACGTGTCTATAGGTTGATACAGCTGTAGTGAACAGAGACGTGTCTATAGGTTGATACAGCTGTAGTGAACAGAGACGTGTCTATAGGTTGATACAGCTGTAGTGAACAGAGACGTGTCTATAGGTTGATACAGCTGTAGTGAACAGAGACGTGTGTCTATAGGTTGATACAGCTGTAGTGAACAGAGACATGTCTATAGGTTGATACAGCTGTAGTGAACAGAGACGTGTCTATAGGTTGATACAGCTGTAGTGAACAGAGACGTGTCTATAGGTTGATACAGCTGTAGTGAACAGAGACGTGTGTCTATAGGTTGATACAGCTGTAGTGAACAGAGACGTGTCTATAGGTTGATACAGCTGTAGTGAACAGAGACGTGTCTATAGGTTGATACAGCTGTAGTGAACAGAGACGTGTCTATAGGTTGATACAGCTGTAGTGAACAGAGACGTGTCTATAGGTTGATACAGCTGTAGTGAACAGAGACGTTTGTCTATAGGTTGATACAGCTGTAGTGAACAGACGTGTGTCTATAGGTTGATACAGCTGTAGTGAACAGAGACGTGTCTATAGACACGGTGAACACAGCTCCATGAGATCCACGGAGCTCCTCCGGACTGATATGAACCGGACTAGTGTTTCCTTTCATGATGTCTGGACTTCAACAACACGTACTAAGTCCAATCTGGGGAAGAGTTTCATTCAATCAGAGAGGCTTCAATTATTCATGGAGTATTATTTCAACACATATTGCTTTTGTTGCTCTTGTTGATTTCATAAAATATATATAATATTTATAAAAGTTTCTAAAACTTCATTTAGAAGTTATTTCAACTTTACCTTCATACGTTTAAATGTTTCTTATATGTTTTAGTTTCACACTTTTCAGGCTTTAAAACTTGATTGAATTTGAAGTATTTTAAATCAACTTCTATCAATTATAAATATTTTTATTTCATGTATTTTTTATTTTTATTTTAGAGCTTTCTGTAGTTTTTTGTTTCATTAATTAATCGTTTACAAGTTTCCATCAGCTGATCATTCACTCTCAAAGTACTCAAAGTTTAATAATCAATAATAAAGTATTAAAATCCTGTAGGAACCGGATCAGACCAGCAGGGGGCAGCAGAGCCCTGAAGAGGATTTCATCTCTATTTTACCTTCAACGGCAACAAATAACTTCCTGTTTTATAGATTATGAAATCTGAATAAACTGATTAAAAGGTGATTAATGAAGATGACGAGACCACCAGAGACCACTAGAGACCACCAGAGAGCACCAGATACCAACAGATACCAACAGAGACCACCAGAGACCAACAGAGACAACATAGACCACCAGAGAGCACCAGAGACCACCAGAGACCAACAGAGACTACGAGAGACCACCAGAGACCTCCATGTAGCTCGTGAGTCTAACTAATTCTTGGTTGTGAAATCCAATCACCGTTCAGTCTGTAACCACAAATCAACCAGGAAGTGTCCGCTGTGGCCAATCGGTGCTCGTATCGCAACCAAGAATTTACCTTTAGTAATTGACCTTTAGTAAAGGTCATTAGGTACCCTTTAAGAGTATTGAGACCCTAAACCAAGGTGATGGCTTGATCCTCATCCGTAATTAGTTGAGTCTCAAGGTTTGTTAGATGTGTTAATGCAGAACGTGAGACTGGACGGTGAACTAGTAGGAGAATATGTGTTGGTGTAGGCTTTGATGGTGTTGCCATTCTCTCCCTAGGCTGGTCTTGAATGCGTTGACTGAGGAGGCACTAACTGTTCCTTGACTCAGGCTGTTCCATACTGGTGTTGTTCTACTTGAGAAAAAAGGTTTCCGTGGACCAGGCTGGTGTTGTAGCTGTAGTTTCAGATCGTGACCTCTTGTATTGGTGCTGAGGGATTTTTTGAACATACTATTGCCACATACTTCACAACTTCTGTCAGACTGTACGCTGTCGATTCCTGTCAGTATTTTAAAAGTTTGGACCATGTCGGCTCGTTTACGTCGAAATTAAAGCGTTTGCAAGTTGAGGCTGGCGAGTCTTTCTGGGTATGAGACGTTTGAGAGGCCGTGCACTAGTCTAGTTGCGCGTCTCTGAACTTGTTCCAGGGCATCTTTGTCCCGCTTGAGTTTGGGCGACCAGACGACTGAGGCGTACTCGAGGTGAGGACGTACCAAGGATTTGTACAGGTGGAGAAATGATGTTTGATCCAAGGACTTGAACGTATGTTTGATCGCTCCTAACACTCGGTTGGCCTTGGATACCTGGGTTTGGATGTGCCTGGAGAATGAGAGGTTGCAGTCGATAATTACACCCAAGTCTTCCTCTTCTTGTGTGGTTTGAAGCCGGTGGGTTGTGCCATCATTGTTCCTCATTGTGTATGTGCGTTGTGGGTTGGTGTTCCCGAGGTGCATTGTTTTGCATTTATCTGGATGAAATAACATGCACATTGTTTGGGCCCAAGATTGGAGATGGTCCAAGTCACACTGAAGACTGGAGTGCTGCGTGTCATGTAGCTGTGATATGACTTCAAAGATCTTAGTGTCTTAGAATCAACCAAGAATTGACCAATCGGCGTCTTCGAGCTCGCGAACACTCACGGTGAATGACGAGGACGACCGAAAACGATTATATTCGGCGGTGGAGGACGAGCCGCCTGATTCTTTTTCATCTTAACAACATTTCGAAAGTAAGTCAATCCTTTATAGCTACTGTCAATATAAATTAATTGAGATATATCGACATTTGAATGAATGACCCGTGGCTCGGTAACTCTTTACTAACGATGAAACGCGTCCTAACGAACGTCACCTGTCATCTCTGTATTACATTACAGATAGCGATTTTAGTACTCAGGATACTTAGCTGGTCTAACGTTACTGATATTACGTTTGTGTCGGGTTACTTTAGCGTTAACTAACAGAGTTAACAAACTAACCCGCTTGTTGATTACCGTAGCGAGCTAACGTTAAGTGGGACTGTCCGCCATTACTGTTATTTTACTTTTCTTTTTATGTATTCATTCATTCACAATAAAGTAATGTTACATACAGCATGACAAGACCTAAATTAAAATGAAACAGTACTCTCGTCTGTGAGTTGTAACCTTTACAACGTAACAACGTAACAACGTTACTGGACACCTGTTAGTAACGTTCATTTCACTACTACTCGATTACAATTCAGAGGGAAATATTGTGCTTTTTACTCCACTACATGTAATTAATAACTTCAGTTACCTTTGAAGATCGAGGATACAAAAAAGCTCAGTTTATAATATATATATATATATATTGCATTATAGATACATTGTTAAAGATTAAACTACCTTGATCAGTTGGTTGCTGCAACAGTCACACAGTGGTGAGTATATGAGCATGCTTCATACACTCATATTTTAATGGTGAGCATGTTTTCTGCATCGCTTCCATTAGTCAGTTTTGCATTCCAGCTGTAATCTGTTTTATAACATGATGGCTGGCTCAACACATGAAATGAAAATCTAAATGAAGAATCTATTTTACTAAAGCAAGCATACATGAGAGGGTGTGATCTGTTATTAATGTGACATGCTGCTGCATCACAGTCATGATCACATAGCAGTTGATCCCTCTTGTGTATTACTGCTTAAAGGTACAATGTGTGTAGCATTATGAGGGATATATTAGTAGAAATGAAATATAACATTCATAACTATGTTGTCATTAGTGTATTATCACGTAGTTATTTATTTATTAGTGTTTTCATTCACTTACAATGAGCCCTTCATATCTACATTGATACGTAGATGTGGAGGGTCCGCCGTGTTGACAGAACAAACACTGGTTATAGACGGAGCCTTTCTCACTTTAATGTTGACACGAAGGTATGCTCGAAGATATGTTTGTGAAAATGCAATGTGTTAAACTCAGCAGCTCACGTTTGTCACAGCTCTGCCTCTTCTCTCCTGTCACTTTATCTCTCACTCACCTATCAGCTCATTCAGTGCACCTGTTAGCCTCCCCTGCCTCTACCAGCCACTATTTAAACCCCTGCCTCTCAGTCACTCACTGCCAGATCACTGTCATGTCTACCCGCCCGTTTGGCTCGTCCTGTCCCCACGTCTGTCTGTCTGCCCTGTCTCGGCTCTGCTGGATTTTCCCCCTCGTCTCTTGTCTCGTCCGTGGATTCCCTGTGTTCCTGTAAGTTTCATGTTCTGATTTAAGTGATCATTAAATTCCCGCTTCACTCTACTTCTGTTCTGGTCTGCGTTTGAGTCCTCCATCATGCCCCGTCACTACGTTACCACAGTCTTGGAAGAAGAGGAGTGAGCAGAGCGGTATTCAGCTGTTTGCAATCTGTTTATTAATATTGGTTGTTTTATGTTTTCCCAGGTTCAGCAGGCGTGGCAGGGCACTTGAAAAAAACATGTTGCAGCAGGGTATCCCAGCTCCAGATGCACCCTCAGCAGGACCAGAGAAGCTTCCTGCGGCTCTGCAGAAAGGGCCATCTCTGCATTCTGGCAGTTTGGTTGAGCTCCACCTTTACCTCCTGCCACCAAACACTGCAGGAGAAGCAACTCTCAAGAAGAGACCGCCCGTCTCCTTCCCCTTCTTTTTCCCATCCGTGGGGCTTCCTGTAGTGCCTGGACCCTCACAGGTGATGTTTTTCAACTCTCCCAACCCCAGTTTACCTTCAGCTGTTCCTTACAGTACTCAACAGTACAGGAAAGAAAAGAAGAGATGGAGCAAAGTGGAACCGTCACGAGAAAGTACGTGAAGAAGACAGACGTGATCCTTTGCAGAAAGTGCACCAAAGACAGAAAGCCACATCACACCTTCAGTACTTTGGGAGCTGGTACTGTCCAGAGTCTGACCCTCATTTGAAGAATGGAGGGCGATGCTGAAGAAGCGGGGTTACGGGAAAAAGAAGCCTGTTGTGTGTGTGTGTTCTTTGGCTTTACAACAGTCACTGTTTTAAGGCCGGGGCCGCATGTGTAACATATTGTTGGATATCTGATCCGTGACCATCTTGTCTCTTCACTCTGACGGTCTTGTCACCTGATCAATGATCCCACACCAGTATTCCAATGCTCATAAGCTTCATGTACACAGAATATTCTTTATTATTTACTGTATTTCTGATTATTTAAGTCTCTTCTGTTACTTGTTGTCATCATGATGTTGTTTCAACTATGTAGAAATAGACGACAGGTTCAGATATTTCTGTGTTCTTGATTTCTTCACTTTCTTTATGTTGCACTTTACATAAATAAAGGTCAGAGGATGTCGTACGTGTACAGACCTCTGAGGCAAATTTGTGATTTTGGGCTGTACGAAAATTAATAGACTTGAATACTTAAGTCCTTTATGTTACACTTTATTATCGTCATTTTTGTTGTTTTTCTATAATAAAGAATATAAAACTGACTTTTCTGTGTTGATTTCTTCATCTTCTTCCTCATTATTATTTAGCTATTACAACTTCACTCAAACAAATTACAACTTTGAATATCTACCCAAGAGAGGATTTTCTGAACTCTAAACTATGTTCATAAATAATAATCCTGTTAGTCACATTCTGTGTTTGCTTCATCATCACATAAGCTCCTTAGTTTGGACCGTAATTAATTACAACTTTGAGGTACTTATTCTTTACTTGTGTATTTACATCTCATGTTACTTTATACTTCTAGTCCAATTCACCTCAAAGGCAAATATTGTACTTTCTACTGCACTATTGAAGATTCAGATTAATAAAAGAAAATATAATCAACTTTCCACCAATGCTGTAACATAGGCCGCCTATGGTTATTTTAGTTGCTGACGTACATATTTCTAGTACTGAGCCTTCCACTCGCCGCTTACTCAGCATCTATTGTATTCATACGAGCTTATTGCACTTATTGTATTCATATTAGTTTGTATTGCATTCGTTTGTTTCTGCACTGTACGTCTGCTCTGGTTTATGCTCTTAGATGCTTGTTTAAAGGAGATGCTTCTGGTGACGAGTTATCTTGAATATGTTGAATACACTTACTGTAAGTCTCTTTGGATAGAAGCGTCTGCTACGTGACTGTAATGTAATGATCACGAGTCAAAACGGGCACGAGCAGGATTCGATACCACGCAATTAGGGCGCATTTCGGCTTATTCGTGGTCTCTTACGTAGACTAATGCGCTACACCTTGAGACCACCAGAGACCACCAGAGACCACCTTTAGACCACCAGACACCCTCAAAGTCTCCCATCAACTCACAAACCCTGAAACTATTTTCAGAAACTACAGAAATATAATTTCATTCCAGTTTATTAATCATGTAAAAATAATAAACACTGAGAATCTTCAGGAATCTTTTTATTTGATATTAAACTTCTTCTTCTTCATATTTAGTGTAAAGAGTTCAACTCAGAATGAAGATCAAAGAGAAACATGAATGTTGG
The DNA here is from genome assembly GCF_050575085.1 of Anarhichas minor. Lineage (NCBI taxonomy): Eukaryota > Metazoa > Chordata > Actinopteri > Perciformes > Anarhichadidae > Anarhichas > Anarhichas minor. The sequence continues at coordinate 707,814 of NW_027466516.1, forward strand.
ATTCTTTCATTGATCAGCTTCATATTAATATGATTTATGATTTATGCATATTGAACATGTGTGGAGGGTTTCTGTCAGTAAACAGACTGAAGTCTGGAAACCCCTGAAGGATCCACTAGAGTCCACCACGGTCTCCCTGGAGCCTCAGACAGACTCTAAGAGTCCCTGAAGGATCCTAGACCCGCTAAAGACCCACGAGACCAGAGTCTAGAAAGACCTGCAGAACCTATCCTGAGGAAAACCCCTAAACGCACCCAAAACCCCCTCAACAGACCCTGAAACCTTCCCAGAGACCATCAGGTCCTCACACAACAACAGCCCCCCTCCGGGACCCGGGACCCCTCCACATCTGCATGAGCTCCAGTTGGGGGAACCAGTTCCACAGAGTCTCAGCGTGCCCCAACATGTCCTGCTGGTTTCACTGCTGCAGTGTCACTGCGGGGCCGCGGGGGGGGGGGGGGGGGGCGTCTGAGACCTGAGACCTGGTTTCACTCTGCAGACAGTCCAGGGGGGGGGGGGGGGGGGGGCAGAATGGCTGCTGCATTTATTTAAAAACGTTGCATCCAATAATATCGACTTTATGATCATGATTATGTTTTATGATGCATGTGTTCCGTTACGTCAGACTTGAGGTCCTGGTCATCTCTAAGCTCCAGAACAGAAACTGTTCTGGAGCTTTATGAACCAACACCAAACTCTAAAAGTGTGAGAATGTCTCGTGACTTTCCCCTCGTGAGTCTCCACGCGCTTATTTTTCCATCTTTTATTTGGAACCCTCCTGTTGCCCAACCGGCTGTCTGTCAGGCCTCCGCGAGCTGCACGAAGCGGCGGGCTCGTGCTCTGTAACGGGGGGGGGGGGGGGGGGGGGGGGGGGGGGGGGGATTCAGGTGAGCAGATTGTGGGACAAGGAGCGGAGAGGAGGGGCGGGGAGGAGGAGCGGGGAGGCCGGTCTGCAAATTCCTCCAGTCGGAGAGAAACTCGGTAAACAAACCGGAGGGTGCGAGAAGAGGAGGTGGAGGAGGAGGATGAGGAGAGAGCGGGGGATTCTCCGAAACCACCCACGTGGGATCACCAGCGTCTGCTGCGCGCTCAGCCAATGAGCGCAGGGTACGGGGGATCTATTGACAGCGGCAGACCAATGAGGTGCGGAGGTGCCGGGCGGGGTGACGCCCACTGCGGGCAGAGAGAATAAAGAGCCGAGAGTCTGAGCTTCAGAGGCAGACAGCTCCTCACTCACGGATCTAACTCTGAAACCGCTTTACCGGACTCTGCTGGACCTCCGTACCGATCTGGATTACCGCTCGTTGGGACTCTGTTCCGGGATTTTAACTGCAGCCTCCTCGCGCTGTGGATAATTTCTTCTGATCCTGGATTTTGTGGATTATTTAACCGACTTCAACATGACTCTGGAAGAGTTCATCGGCTCCAACAGCACAGAGAAAAGGTGAGTTTCTGACGCGTATCCATGCGTAGTTGCGCACTGGCACGTGGTGCAATGATCCCTATAGACCGGATCATGATCCTGGATCACATTACACTATTTATCTGTATTATCACAGTTTATTAACAATAATCTGCGCTCTGAGCCGCTCGTGTGCGCGCGCTCTGCGGGTTTCGGTCACGTTTCTAACCGCCTCTTGTCCCCGCAGGATGGAGACGGTGACTCAGGCTCTGGAGGAGCTGCTGGTCGCGGCTCAGAAGCAGGACTCTCTCACGGTGGGGGTCTACGAGTCCGCCAAACTCATGAATGTGTAAGTTTGATTTGTGCAGCTTTGAACCATGAATACATATTCTTTAATAATAATGATGAGAGAGCATAATGACGCTGACGTGGTCCCGGTCTGCCCCCCTCCTCCTGCAGAGACCCGGACAGCGTGGTCCTGTGCGTCCTCGCCACCGATGAGGAGGATGAAGACGACATCGCGCTGCAGATCCACTTCACGCTGCTTCAGGCGTTCTGCTGCGACAACGACATCAACATCCTGCGGGTGTCCGGTGTCCGGCGTCTGTCCGCGCTGCTGGAGGACGACACCGGGGACGGGAACGGGAATGAGCCCCGGGACCTGCACTGCATCCTGGTCACTGTAAGTCCACCGAGCCCCCTCTACCAGAACACAACCTGCTGATCGTTAGAGTTAAATCATCACACATTGTGACGTAGTGAATGAATAAATGATGTGTTACCGGAAGCCTCACCGTCTTTCTCTTCTCTGTTGCAGAACCCTCCGGTGCAGCCGCTGCAGTCTCCGGCCCTGCAGAACATCAGCAGCTTCTGTGAGGAGAGCCGCTGCAGGAACCAGTGGGTTCCGTGTCTGCAGATGCAGGACCGCTGAGCCGAACCGGGCCGAGCCGAACCGAGTCAGACCGCTGCAGGAGCGGTGAGAACGAGTGCAAACAGTCCAGACGGCCGAGCGTCCTTCTGCTGAAGACGAGTAACGGTGTTTGAGTGGAGAGACGGACCGGACCGGACCGGGGTGTTCTGATGCCCACGTGGTTCATTGAGTTGGCCATGAGGCGCGTGTGGTACTGGTACCGGACGGCCTCCCGTTAGAGGACGGGAGGACTGTGCAGGTGGACTCTGCGGGTCCTGAATCTGCAGAGCGGGGACGTTTTTGTTATGACACGTCACGTGAGTGACAACAGCTGTGATGTCACGTGACTACTGAACCGACAAGAGAACGAACTGAGGAGCTGCACGTGACGCTCAGGACTACCTGAGCTGCAGGTGTTTCTGCTCACCTGTCCGTGATGTAACCGGACGTGTGACGACATGTTTTTATGATGCCCTGTTATTAGTGACGCAATGGAGTTCCACATGAGTATTCATATATGAGCTGCTTATTTAAGACATTCAATAAATGATTGAAGGAGAAATTATTGATTTCTGAGTGGTTCGTGTGAGAGAAAGTGAGTGTGTGAGAGAGTGTGTGAGTGGGAGTGAGTGTGTGAGTGAGAGAGAGAGAGTGTGTGAGTGGGAGTGAGTGTGTGAGTGAGAGAGAGAGAGTGTGTGAGTGGGAGTGAGTGTGTGAGTGAGAGAGAGAGAGTGTGTGAGTGTGTGTGTCATCACGGTGACGACTGCAGCCACAAACATTTAAAACAAGATGGAAGTTGAAATGCAGTGTGAAACAGAAAATAATATGTTTATAATAACTAATAATACTGTATATGTTTAACAGCGGGTGACACTCACTATAGTGCAGACACTGTTTAGTTCTGGTTCTGTTGGTTCCACTGAAGGAAGATCGTTTCATAGCTCCTTCCGGCGTTTTAGAACCCGTAGGAGAACCACAGGGATCCGTTCTCGGTCCTTCACTGTTTTATTTCTATCTGCTAACTTAAGTCAAATCTGTTTTATTAGTTTCTATTTTAATGTCAGAAACTGGATCATCATCTTCATCTTTAAACTTTTGGACAAGAAGTCATAATATCATAAGAGTCCTGCATTCAAGATGTTACTTCAGTAAAAGTACTCACAATGCAGAATATTGTAGTATTGATGCATTAATGTGTTCACCACTTTAAAGCTCATTTTAATGACTTTATATAATATATTATAATACATCATCATTGATTAGTTGATTATATTTAGTTTTAATCTGAATCGGCAAAAGTAACTGAAGCTGCCTCATCGTAGTAATATGAACTGTGAGAGGTAGAAAGTAAAGTACAAGTACCTCATAATAGTACTGAAGTACATCCTGATCAGATTACTGATCACACTTTTTAAATGCTGCAGAAAGACAAGATGTTTAATAATAATAATAATGTCTGTAGAGCGTGCTGACGATGCTGCAGGATGAATAGACGTTACATCAGGACGTCTTCACACCGTGTGTGTGTGTGTGTGTAGACGGCAGCATTGTTACTGGTGGGTCTTGTAGCAGATTCTCTCTGCTTTCAGGCACCATGCTAAGCTAGGCTAACCCAGTACTGAGGCCTACCAAAATGGGACATACCCTTTAACATGATTTAGTTTAGTAGTTGATGGTTCAGAGGACGTCGTCTGTTTCTGACTCAAACATCTCAAAGATATAATACATTGAGTTATCTTCCAGGTCCAGCTTGCTGTCCGCTGTATTAACAACCATTAAACAAGGAGCCTCACATTATGACATGAATGTCATCAGAACAAAGTGCAGAGACCTGAAAGACCCGAAAGACCTGAAAGATCCGAAAGACCCGAAAGACCCGAAAGACCCGAAAGACCTGCTGCCTCATTTGCATTTCAAATGAAGACTCGACACTCGATTCATCTCCCAACAAAAGAAATCCTCCGACGTCAGAATGTTCTTTTAATTTGATATTTGTTTACAACCTGACGTCTTGATGGACTGAAATCCTGCAGACGGGATGTCCTGAAGTCAGTGATCCTACCCCACCCTCCACACACACACACACACACACACACACACACACACACACACACACACACACACACACACACAGGTGAGTTTCACCCGTCTCTCTGCACCAAAGACTTCCTGCTTTCATTCTCTAACTAAAGAAACTTGCTGATCTCTGAAGACCTGATTTAATTAACCTGCAGGCTTTGTCGGCGCTCAAAAGATTTAATTTATTAAAAATGTTGACTTTAAGTATTTTAATTATGTTCATTTCTTGTGTAACTTCACTGCGTACGCTCAATGTAAAAGCTCATTAAATACAATGTTTTGCTCTCATGATGAGTCAGTGTGAATTTATTCAATAACTGGTGACAACATATCTTCTTGCATATTAGTCTCCTTTTGGAATCTACAGTTTAGAACTATTGTCTGATTAAATGAACATTATATTTCATTACACACATAGAACTCCTCAAACATTCAGCCTGTTCTTGTGTCCTGAGATCAGAGACTCTGATTGTTCTCCTAAAGAACAGAGAACAGAACATTCTGAGCTTTGTGTTGTTTTGTGACCTGTTGTGTTTAAACTACATTCATTAAACTGCTCCTCACCTGCATTTTCCCTTTTTGTCAAACATGTTACCTGATGAAACTTTAATAACTAAAAGCATTTATTTTTAATATTTAATATTAATAGTTTTTCAATGGGCAGAGTTTATTTTCTTCAATTACTCACAGGTGACTCATTTTATAAAATATTGTAATTAGAAGTTTACAGAACAACACTGAACTGCAGATAGTGTTCACAGTAACAGAATAGAACAGAATAGAACAGAATAGAACAGAATAAAGCAGAATAAAGCAGCATGTTCTTTGTTATTTTTGGGAGTCACATATTTGTGTAACGACAGACAAAGAACACAGTTCCTCCAGCTGTGTGTTTGTGTGAAACCTGCTGAGCCCTAAACTGAAGCTCCGTGATGTCACATCCTGATGTCACATCCTGTTATATCGGCGGACTGCGCCTCATGACTGAAGCCACAGGCGTGTTTGTTCTGGCAGCCGTCCCGTCCTACAGGGCCCGAAGATACACAAAGATACTCTCCTTAACTAAGAAAGATACTCTCCTTAACTAAGAAAGATACTCTCCTGAACTAACAAAGATACTCTCCTGAACTAACAACGATACTCTCCTTAACTAAGAAAGATACTCTCCTGAACTAAGAAAGATACTCTCCTGAACTAAGAAAGGTACTCTCCTTAACTAAGAAAGATACTCTCCTGAACTAACAAAGATACTCTCCTGAACTAACAACGATACTCTCCTGAACTAACAACGATACTCTCCTGAACTAACAAAGATACTCTCCTGAACTAACAACGATACTCTCCGTAACTAAGAAAGATACTCTCCTGAACTAAGAAAGATACTCTCCTGAACTAACAACGATACTCTCCTGAACTAACAAAGATACTCTCCTGAACTAACAAAGATACTCTCCTGAACTAACAAAGATACTCTCCTGAACTAACAACGATACTCTCCGTAACTAAGAAAGATACTCTCCTGAACTAAGAAAGATACTCTCCTGAACTAACAACGATACTCTCCTGAACTAACAAAGATACTCTCCTGAACTAACAAAGGTACTCTCCTGAACTAACAAAGATACTCTCCTGAACTAACAACGATACTCTCCTTAACAAAGAAAGATACTCTCCCGAACTAACAAAGATACTCTCCTGAACTAACAAAGGTACTCTCCTGAACTAACAAAGATACTCTCCTGAACTAACAACGATACTCTCCTTAACTAAGAAAGATACTCTCCTGAACTAACAAAGATACTCTCCTGAACTAACAACGATACTCTCCTTAACTAACAACGATACTCTCTTTGACTAACAAAGATACTCTCCTGAACTAACAAAGATACTCTCCTGAACTAACAACGATACTCTCCTGAACTAACAAAGATACTCTCCTGAACTAACAAAGATACTCTCCTGAACTAACAACGATACTCTCCGTAACTAAGAAAGATACTCTCCTGAACTAAGAAAGATACTCTCCTGAACTAACAACGATACTCTCCTGAACTAACAAAGATACTCTCCTGAACTAACAACGATACTCTCCTGAACTAACAAAGATACTCTCCTGAACTAACAAAGGCAGTCTCCTGAACTAACAAAGATACTCTCCTGAACTAACAACGATACTCTCCTTAACTAAGAAAGATACTCTCCTGAACTAACAAAGATACTCTCCTGAACTAACAACGATACTCTCCTGAACTAACAAAGATACTCTCCTGAACTAACAAAGGTACTCTCCTGAACTAACAAAGATACTCTCCTGAACTAACAACGATACTCTCCGTAACTAAGAAAGATACTCTCCTGAACTAAGAAAGATACTCTCCTGAACTAACAACGATACTCTCCTGAACTAACAAAGATACTCTCCTGAACTAACAAAGATACTCTCCTGAACTAACAACGATACTCTCCGTAACTAAGAAAGATACTCTCCTGAACTAAGAAAGATACTCTCCTGAACTAACAACGATACTCTCCTGAACTAACAAAGATACTCTCCTGAACTAACAAAGGTACTCTCCTGAACTAACAAAGATACTCTCCTGAACTAACAACGATACTCTCCTTAACTAAGAAAGATACTCTCCCGAACTAACAAAGATACTCTCCTGAACTAACAAAGGTACTCTCCTGAACTAACAAAGATACTCTCCTGAACTAACAACGATACTCTCCTTAACTAAGAAAGATACTCTCCTGAACTAACAAAGATACTCTCCTGAACTAACAACGATACTCTCCTTAACTAACAACGATACTCTCTTTAACTAACAAAGATACTCTCCTGAACTAACAAAGATACTCTCCTGAACTAACAACGATACTCTCCTGAACTAACAAAGATACTGTCCTGAACTAACAAAGATACTCTCCTGAACTAACAACGATACTCTCCGTAACTAAGAAAGATACTCTCCTGAACTAAGAAAGATACTCTCCTGAACTAACAAAGGCAGTCTCCTGAACTAACAAAGATACTCTCCTTAACTAAGAAAGATACTCTCCTGAACTAACAAAGATACTCTCCTGAACTAACAACGATACTCTCCTGAACTAACAAAGATACTCTCCTGAACTAACAAAGGTACTCTCCTGAACTAACAAAGATACTCTCCTGAACTAACAACGATACTCTCCTTAACTAAGAAAGATACTCTCCTGAACTAACAAAGATACTCTCCTGAACTAACAACGATACTCTCCTTAACTAACAACGATACTCTCTTTAACTAACAAAGATACTCTCCTGAACTAACAAAGATACTCTCCTGAACTAACAACGATACTCTCCGTAACTAAGAAAGATACTCTCCTGAACTAAGAAAGATACTCTCCTGAACTAACAACGATACTCTCCTGAACTAACAAAGATACTCTCCTGAACTAACAACGATACTCTCCTGAACTAACAAAGATACTCTCCTGAACTAACAAAGGTACTCTCCTGAACTAACAAAGATACTCTCCTGAACTAACAACGATACTCTCCTTAACTAAGAAAGATACTCTCCTGAACTAACAAAGATACTCTCCTGAACTAACAACGATACTCTCCTTAACTAACAACGATACTCTCTTTAACTAACAAAGATACTCTCCTGAACTAAGAAAGATACTCTCCTGAACTAACAACGATACTCTCCGTAACTAAGAAAGATACTCTCCTGAACTAAGAAAGATACTCTCCTGAACTAACAACGATACTCTCCTGAACTAACAAAGATACTCTCCTGAACTAACAACGATACTCTCCTTAACTAAGAAAGATACTCTCCTGAACTAAGAAAGATACTCTCCTGAACTAACAACGATACTCTCCTTAACTAACAACGATACTCTCCTGAACTAACAACGATACTCTCCTGAACTAACAAAGATACTCTCCTGAACTAACAAAGATACTCTCCTGAACTAACAAAGATACTCTCCTTAACTAAGAAAGATACTCTCCTGAACTAACAAAGATACTCTCCTGAACTAACAAAGATACTCTCTTGAACTAACAAAGATACTCTCCTGAACTAACAAAGATACTCTCCTTAACTAAGAAAGATACTCTCCTGAACTAACAAAGATACTCTCCTGAATTAAAAAAGATACTCTCCTGAACTAACAAAGATGCTCTCCTTAACTAACACCAGTAACCTGCTGCTGGAGGAGAAATGTCACAGTGAAACTCAGCACCAACTGTCAGTAAACACAACACATATATATATATAAATAAATATATATATATAGTTTACGTAAATTTCACTTTAGAAAGTCAAGGTTGTAACCCAGTTTAACATGACTACAATACCTTAAATATTGTAAAGTGTGCAGTAAATAAGTGTTCAAACGTCTGCAGGGTTATTTGAAGTTCACGTAGTTTTACAGACGGTAAATATGCAGAACAATAGCACATAAAAGAGGTATCGCATGAATCAATAAAACACATTTATGGAAGTTGTTAGCATCGGAGCTGTTAGCCGTTAGCCGTTGGCGCTGGTAAAAGATGGTTTCCACGGTAACATAAACGTCAACAGTTAAGAGTGAAGGAACAGCTCACACCCTCACAGGAAGTGATCTGACATCAGTGATGCAGAGCCGGAGAGATGGACGTCACATGACTTTACTCTGATCTGAGGAATGTTCCAACACTCACACACACACACACTCACACTCACACACACACACACACTCACACACACACACACACACACACACACTCACACACACACACACTCACACTCACACACACACACACACTCACACACACACACACGCACACACACACTCACACACACACACACACACTCACATGAATCATGTGTGTGTGTGTTCACAGAGATGAGGGTGTGCTTTTACTTCAGTACAATACACAGTTCTGATACTTTACTGCAGTATTTTGCATTTCATTTATTTTACACCTAGTTAGTAACTAAGTACTCTATAAAGGTAGTTTTTAAGAGACAGGACTGGGATGAAGTACTCATGCAGTAAAAGCACTACTACCACACTGTGAAATACTCCACCACAAAGTACAAGTCCTGTATTTGAAACCTTACTGAAGTAAAAGTACATAAATATAGTTAAAGACGTTAGTAAAGTACTGATGTTTTCCTATTCTATCTGAAAAAAAGTACAATATTTACCTCTGAGATGGTGAAAGACAAGTAGAAAGTACTACAATAAAGTACAAGTACATCAAATACAGTAAATGTACTGAGTAAGAGGTTTTAGGAGACGATGTGTTCAGTGACTGTAGTAAATGATTACATCATAGCAGAGTGATTTCAGGAATAGCAGCTTTATTTTTAAACTCATTGTGTGTGTGTGTGTGTGTGTGTGTGAGTGTGTGTGTGTGTGTGTGTGTGTGAGTGTGTGTATGTGTGTGTGAGTGTGTGTGAGTGTGTGTGTGTGTGTGTGTGTGTGTGTGTGAGTGTGTGTGTGTGAGTGTGTGTGTCACAGAATCAGTTATTTCTCATCTCTGCGTCACGTCGCCGTGGAAACAGACGGAGCCCACCGATTGGACCGGCCCCCGGGAGCTCCGACGATACGCAGGGAGATCCTGCTGCCTCGTCACTGACCATGTAAGGCTGCTTCAGGACCAGAAGGAGCATCATAGAGAGTCACAGAAGAGGAGGAGGAGGAGGAGGAGGAGGAGGAGGAAGCTGTGAGAGGCAGAAACACGTCGACAGCCGAGAAGAGTCTCAGATCTCTGACGCCGACTTCAGGTTCCTGAAGGCATCACAGACAGTAAATCTCTGTTCATTCACTAACGAGTGCTTCATGTGAGTATTTACAGAGGAGACCAGCAGCCATGTTTGATACCACAACTCTTTGTTTTTAATACTTTATACAGCTAGTTTGTTGTTCAAATATATTTTAACTTAAATGCATAATTTATTTCATTATTATTTCATTTAACTTTGAACTCGCGGACACTAACTTGTCTAAACTCGAGCCCTATTTTTAGGCCTCTGCTCGAAAATTGCATACCCATACTAAAGAGAGTGCAGATCTCTAACTACAAGGTCTATTTGACTCATTGTGATGGTATAATGCAGGTAAAACCTGAGACACTTGCTCAGATGTGTAAGTATTGTGTATATGTTACTGGTTAATAGTGAATGAAGATGGCACACAGCTCAAATTGAAAAGTTTCAGGTTCACCTGAAAAAAAGCACTTTTATTGAAGATATTTATTTGAAATAATGCAGATCCTGTCACGATCAGGCTTTGCCTTGTGTGTTCTGTGTCTTTGTGTAGCTTCACCCTCCTCACTCTAGCTGTCAGTCACTCCCTCCTCATCAGCACAACTCCCCTCACCTGTTCAAGCCACTTTATAAACCCTGTCTCTCACTCACTCACTGCCAGCTCATTGTTTGTGTTCTACCCGTTTGTCTTGTCCTGTTCCCGGTTTCCCCGTCTGCCTGCCTTGTCTAGTTCCTGCTGGATTTCCCCCTTCGTCTCTTGTCTGGTGCTCGCACTCCCTGTTGTGTATGGTAACCATTCCTATTTGTGTTGATAAACTCTTGTTTCACGCTACTCTGCCTGGTCTGAGTTTGAGTCCTCCATCATGCCCCGTGACAGATCCAAGCCTACAGATACTCCACAGTCATAGCACAACGTGTTTCCAGTCTCCACAAACACATTTTACTTTGATTGAGTGAAGCAGGCCAGCATACTAGAGGGCTCAGTACGGACAGTCAAGCCAAATTTTCATTTTTGGAACCAGCTGTTGCGCTGCTCTATTCTAATTGTATATACTATATAACTATATATTAACTATATATTCACTTCTTATATCACTACGAGTGTTCAATACATCCTCATAAAGCAGTTTGGCATCATTTTGAGCCATTTTGAGCTCTCATATGTCTCCTCCATGGAATTTTCTCCTCTCTGTCTGTGTAAGCCTTTGTAAGGCCTGTGATTGGCGGATTTCATCATGTGACACCTTGTTCAATGCGGAAGAGACTCACGAAAGCAGTAGGCGGGTTATTTAGTAGATTGACAGACTTTTAGCCACTAAAAATCCAAAACCGTGCCGCGCCACCCCCGAGTGTAAAATGATTCGCCGAACAGTAAAATGCCGACCACTCGTCATACTTGCACCCAGAAGTGCCATTTCCTCAGACACACAAAGGAAGAGGCAGAGAACACGTCTGAAACGGATTACCGTCAATTTTCAGCGTTTTTCTTCAAGAAAATCATCTCAAGGTGCGATGCATTTAAATGTTTTTGCTGTGGAGCGGTTTGCTGTTCGTTGGCTTTCTGGCTGTAACTTTGTAATGGTTTCACGGAGAGAAATTTAGAAGCTACGGGTGGATTCGCGGTCAAATCCTCGTGCTTTCTGATCTATGCATCCGTCTTGATAGCCGTTAGCGTTGTGTTGGGATATGCAAACGGAGTGCATAGGTCGCCATGTCCTGGCGAAAAATAGGCGATATTGTGGTAAATCTTCTTGTTGATTATATTAGTTTGTGTATAATTGTGTTTGCAGTGTGTAAAATGGTTTACATGACTATGTTGCCCATAATCTCTTCGTTTTTTGGTATATAGCATGTGTTTAGCATTCATTTATATTAGTTTCTGAAAAGTTCATTTTACGACACGCTGTACGCTAAACCCTTCTAAAAAGACCCCTGTGGGACCACTTCAGGTTAAGAAGCTCGTGTGACTCCTGTAGAATCTCTCTTTACAGAAGAACCCATCAAATGTTCTTAATGTCCAATGTTAACGTCTCTATGGAGCAATAAAGTTTTAATCCGCCTGTGATGTGAACAGTTTATTTCTTGTGCAGCATAAAGGAAATACAACTCTCAATAAATCGCAATAAACAAACCTTAAAACATAAATAGAAAATTAACAATCAAATTATGAAAAATACCAAAGAAAATCTTTCTGTCGTCCTCTCTGTCTGTCGTCCTCTCTGTCTGTCGTCCTCTGTCTGTTGTCCTCTCTGTTGTCCTCTGTCGTCCTCTCTGTCATCCTCTCTGTCTGTCATCCTCTCTGTCTGTCATCCTCTCTGTCGTCCTCTGTCTGTCGTCCTCTCTGTCTGTCGCCCTAGCTGTCTGTCGTCCTCTCTGTCTGTCGTCCTCTCTGTCTGTCATCCTCTCTGTCGTCCTCTCTGTTGTCCTCTCTGTCTGTCGTCCTCTCCGTCGTCCTCTCTCTCCGTCGTCCTCTCTGTCGTCCTCTCTGTCTGTCGTCCTCTCTGTCTGTCGTCCTCTCTGTCGTCCTCTCTGTCAGTCGTCCTCTCTGTCTGTCGTCCTCTCTGTCGTCCTCTCTGTCAGTCGTCCTCTCTGTCTGTCGTTCTCTCTGTCTGTCATCCTCTCTGTCGTCCTCTCTGTTGTCCTCTGTCTGTTGTCCTCTCTGTCGTCCTCTCTGTCTGTCATTCTCTCTGTCAGTCATTCTCTGTCTGTCGTCCTCTCTGTCTGTCGTCCTCTCTGTCGTTCTCTCTGTCAGTCGTTCTCTCTGTCAGTCGTTCTCTCTGTCAGTCGTCCTCTCTGTCGTCCTCTCTGTCTGTCGTCCTCTCTGTCTGTCATCCTCTCTGTCGTCCTCTCTGTCTGTCGTCCTCTCTGTCGTTCTCTCTGTCAGTCGTTCTCTCTGTCAGTCGTCCACTCTATCATCCTCTCTGTCGTCCTCTCTGTCTGTCATCCTCTCGGTCGTCCTCTCTGTCGTCCTCTCTGTCGTTCTCTCTGTCAGTCGTTCTCTCTGTCAGTCGTTCTCTCTGTCAGTCGTCCTCTCTGTCGTCCTCTCTGTCAGTCGTCCTCTCTGTCGTCCTCTCTGTGTGTCGTCCTCTCTGTCTGTCGTCCTCTCTGTCGTCCTCTCTGTGTGTCGTCCTCTCTGTCTATCATCCTCTCTGTCGTCCTCTCTGTCTGTCATCCTCTCGGTCGTCCTCTCTGTCGTCCTCTCTGTCGTTCTCTCTGTCAGTCGTTCTCTCTGTCAGTCGTTCTCTCTGTCAGTCGTCCTCTCTGTCGTCCTCTCTGTCAGTCGTCCTCTCTGTCGTCCTCTCTGTGTGTCGTCCTCTCTGTCTGTCATCCTCTCTGTCGTCCTCTCTGTCTGTCGTCCTCTCTGTCTGTCGTCCTCTCTGTCTGTCATCCTCTCTGTCGTCCTCTCTGTCTGTCATCCTCTCTGTCGTCCTCTCTGTCTGTCATCCTCTCGGTCGTCCTCTCTGTCGTCCTCTCTGTCGTTCTCTCTGTCAGTCGTTCTCTCTGTCAGTCGTTCTCTCTGTCAGTCGTCCTCTCTGTCGTCCTCTCTGTGTGTCGTCCTCTCTGTCTGTCATCCTCTCAGTCGTTCTCTCTGTCAGTCGTCCTCTCTGTCATCCTCTCTGTCGTCCTCTCTGTCTGTCATCCTCTCTGTCGTCCTCTCTGTCTGTCGTCCTCTCTGTCGTCCTCTCTGTCTGTCGTCCTCTCTGTCTGTCGTCCTCTCTGTCGTCCTCTCTGTCTGTCATCCTCTCAGTCGTTCTCTCTGTCAGTCGTCCTCTCTGTCATCCTCTCTGTCGTCCTCTCTGTCTGTCGTCCTCTCTGTCTGTCGTCCTCTCAGTCGTTCTCTCTGTCAGTCGTCCTCTCTGTCATCCTCTCTGTCGTCCTCTCTGTCTGTCGTCCTCTCTGTCTGTCGTCCTCTCTGTCTGTCGTCCTCTCTGTCTGTCGTCCTCTCTGTCGTTCTCTCTGTCAGTCGTCCTCAGAGCCCCTCTGGTTCGTGGTCTGGAGGAGAAACAGAAGGAGGGAGGGGACGTTTGGTTTGAGATCAAAGTGTGGTTTGGGTGGGTGGGTGGGGTTAGGCAGTTGGTGGTTGGGGGGGGGGACCTCATGGTCTGTAATTGTGGGCTCGTGCACGCAGAGGAAGGAGCTCCATGAGGATGATGATGATGATGGTGATGAAGGTCTCTGATTTAAATAAAACCTTTTGTTTTCATGTCTTAAAGTTTTAAATGTTAATCACCATAAAACTTAATTTTATCCTGAAAAGTCTTATATTTCTTCATTAAAACACATTTTCACACATTCAGTGTAAGTTGGAGCAGGAGGAGGAGGAGCAGGAGCAGGAGCAGGAGGAGGAGCAGGAGGAGGAGCAGGAGGAGGAGCAGGAGCAGGAGCAGGAGGAGGAGGAGGAGGAGGAGCAGGAGCAGGAGGAGGAGCAGGAGGAGGAGCAGGAGGAGGAGCAGGAGCAGGAGGAGGAGCAGGAGCAGGAGGAGGAGCAGGAGCAGGAGCAGGAGCAGGAGCAGGAGGAGGAGCAGGAGCAGGAGCAGGAGCAGGAGCAGGAGGAGGAGCAGGAGCAGGAGCAGGAGCAGGAGCAGGAGCAGGAGCAGGAGCAGGAGCAGGAGGAGGAGCAGGAGCAGGAGCAGGAGGAGGAGCAGGAGCAGGAGCAGGAGGAGGAGCAGGAGCAGGAGCAGGAGCAGGAGGAGGAGCAGGAGGAGGAGACGACAAAAATAACCGTCGGAGTCCAGAGAAGATATTTATAGTTCAGACAGATTTAGGAAGAAAAGCCTCTCTGAGTCTCTTTACAGAGTCAGTTCAGTCCACTTTGGTCCTCCTCAGTCCATTGTTTATTTTATTTCTCATCACAGCTGTTTTGCTACATTATCATATAAGTTAGTTATTTACATTAATAAACATTAAATCTACTGTTATTCTGTATATTGATACAAACACTAGAAGATAAACATGTAACATGTAACTGTGTGACTGTCTTGGTGGATCCTTTAGAGTTGTAAATATAGAAATCATCTAAAATAGATTCAGACCTCTGAGGACCAGCATGCATTGCAAACGAAGCCTCCAGCTTGTGGCTTTTACTTTGTTTCTGGAACAACCGTTTGAATCTGACGTCAGATCAGATCAACGTCTTCACGTTAACAACATGCAGGTTCTCACGGTACTCATGTTTATATTAATAACAGCGTTGTGCTTCTGAGGACAGAGGCTGATCTGAAGTCTGTTGACATGACAGAGAAACAACGTTTAATGAGTTTAATGAGTTCTTCGTGGAGACACGATGTTTTCTTTCTGCAGTTAAATCCTGAACATAATCAGAAGATGTGTTCATGTTCTTAAGTCAACATTTATTTGATCTGAATATTATATTTCATCGTTCCTTTAACCTTCAGGTGCCTGAAGCTCCTCCCACCTTCAGTCACATGACAACCTGAAGCAGGTGGATGTTACTGTTACCGAGGCAACGGACCACTGCAGCCACGAAGAGAGAATAATGTGATGCTAATGCTAACTGTGTTTACATATAGATATATAATATAATATACTGAAGGAAAACACCTCAAACATGAGGCTTTGTTCACCAACTTCCTGTCATTCACACACAAACTCTTTCATTTTAAACAGAAACATTTTATATATTTTCTTTAACATTCTTCATCATTTTATTGTCAGTTTTCTATTAATGTTTTTAAGGTTTGTTTATTGTCATTATGTAACTGAATGCAGTTATTAGTAATTTTATGCTGCACAAGAAAGAAACGAGACAGAACGATGTGATGCGATCAGTTTCCTTCTGGATGAATAAAGTTTTACCTCATGTCAAAAACAAAAATATCTTTACAGATTTATTCACCTGTTTCATGAAAATTCGGTTCACAGAACTCAATCATGAATATTGAATATAAAAAAGATAATAAAATATCATAAATCAGCCTATTTTTGCATAATGAGTACTTTTACTTTTCATACTTTAACTACATTTAGCTGATAATACTTCTACACTTAAACATACTTTTTCTTCAGAAAGGTTTTGAATGCAGTACTTCTACTAGTGCAGTATTTTCACTGTGTATTAGTACTTTTACAGTAGTAAAGTGTCTGAATACTCTGGAGTCTACAGTTGTAACGTAGTAAACTGACAGTTTAGCCAGAGAACAGTTTGACTCCTAGCCCCGCCCACTTAATGAGCAGTAACCGTCAGAGCCAATCAGACGAGCTGCCACAGTCTTTGTGTCAAACACAGGGACAGACAGCCGGACGGCGACGGTTCAGGTCCGTCCTCTCCAGCTGGGACGACACCTGCTTCTTCTTCTGCTTCTTCTTCTTCTTCTGTGGTTTGTGACCAGGCTTTTCTTCAGTGTCCCGCCTCCATTCAACAAAAACACACCTGAACCTGGAAAAGGAATGACAAATCTAAATACCACGTTCACGAAAAGTACTCGTACTCTGTGAAAATACTAGTACTGCATTGAAAAGCTTTCTCCAGTAAAAAGTACAATATGTACCCCTGAGATGTAGTGGAGGAGAAGTAGAAGTACTTAGTGAAGTACTTGGTTACTGTCTCTTGTCTGTTGTTGGACTTTTGGGAGAGACGAGACTAAAAATAGAAACCACACAGCAGTCCTCTAGGAGACCCTCCTCAACCCAAAACCACCAAAACCACCAGACCACCAGACCACATGCCTCGCCCTGCAGAGGGAGGGACTCCAACCACAGCCCCCCCCCCCCCAGTTATCTTTGCATCACAATCATCTGCCAAATATTTATAGAAACTCTGTTTCCTTTGAGTTTTTAGTGTGTAAAGTTCTGGAGACATCGGAGGATTCTCTTCATGTCTTCAACATACAGAACAAACGACATCCAGCTCTGAGCTGAGACGCTGTTCATGAGTTTAAGTTAAGGACGTAAAATAACTTAAGAAACATATTTATTTGACCAAGTAGTTTTGTTGCTTTTTTTGGTAAATTTAGTTTCAACTCATCTAATCACACGTTAAACTCAGTGATGCAGGAGAAGTGATGAGAATAAAGTTGAGTTGT